>NC_139571.1:19090985-19415985 GCF_965112155.1 Podarcis liolepis | reverse complement strand
AGTTCTGCATCAGAGACTTGAATGCCTGTGTTTTGAATCCCTTGCCACTTGGGTAAACATTGTACATTTCATTGGATATATAAGCCATTAAAGTCAGTAAACAGCAAAAAGGAATAAAACAGCAACTTACGTATTTTCGACACCTCTGAGTGAGAAGACGTGGGGGGGGGGAGAGACCAGACACACACAGAAGCCCCACTTTGCAGCAAGGAAAAGGAACAGATGCTATCTTCTAAATACTAGAGCTTCAGTTGGGAATATGGAAGCTACAACACTTGCCATCTGTTTTAAACTGTTCTCTTTTAACCGTGCCCTCCTATCATCCTTTCTGAATGCAGGGCCATACAGTTCCAGCAGGGAGAATGAGACCCGAATTGTGTAAGGAAAGCATTTGCAAGTATTCTCTTGCCTCTGTTTTTCATTGGGGTTTTTTTTTGGGGGGGGTGTTGTTTTTTTTAACCCAGCTCCTTGGGAATTATCCACTTTCAAGTTCACATATTGCAGTGTCCGCCACCCCTTATCTTTTTCCCTAGGGTATGCCAAAATGGTGCCCTCTGAATTCTACATCCTACTTGCAGGTAGGCAAGATGAGAGGGGGGATCACCAACTGATCTCTGGTAGGGCATGGAATACTCAAGCAGAAAGAGCACGAGGGGAGGGGGACGATCAGAACAGTTTCTTCTGATAAGTTGTGGTTCAGTTACAATGGCATCACGAGGGCAGGACTTTGAGGCAGACGTCCAAGGCGCCACTTGAGACAGTTTGTCCTTGAGCGCTCTCCTTGGTTTTATTTATTTTATTTTAATTATAATATTTTTTAAAAAAATATTTATACAGTTGAAACAGCATTCATTCGTTACACTGTTATCTTGCGCTTTTGCTAAAGAGTCAAACGCCGTTGACAAAAGCATGGCTGCCATTGCCTTTCCAAGAGAACAAGGGAGGTGTTGATCATGCGTAACAGTGCCTTTTTCTATAGAAAAATAGCACTCGGTCCCCGTGTCAGTTTCAGTTTATTGGTTAATTTTTCTAGTAGGGCTGTTTCCTATTTGGTACCATTGGTCCATGCTTACTCCTGACAGGTCTCTCCAGTGTCTGGCTATGATGTTTCTGATTGCTGAGAATAGGTGGGTTATGAGTTATTTGTGGTGTAAATGGGCATTATTGTCTTGGAAGATGTTTAGCAGGGCCAGTTCTTGGGTGATTTCTAATACTTGCTTAGTTATTTTACATATTTCTTGTATGGCTGTTAGAAGACGATACCTTCACCCCGGTATGCCTTCCCTTCATCACATACACAACCCAGCAAGACAACGGCAAGAACCACCAACAGCATATGAATCAATATGGCTAACCTGATTCAAAAACACCCACCCACTCCCTCAAAGATGAAAACAACATTCAGCACAGCCAATCACAAACAAGCACCCTAGGCCAACCACAATTTCTCTCACCACCAAAGGAACACAAGCGAATAGCAAAGAGAACCTGCACAAACGACGCCGACACAAAAACCCACACATACATTAAGCAAAATAGAAATATCGCCTCCCAACCCCACCCACATCTTCTCCCCTTTTTTTCTTCCTAATGTAACCCTAATGTCTCAACAAATGAAACTAACCTGTGGAAAATGTAACTTGGAAAAAGAGACATTGTGCATACCATTGTAAACCAAGAAAACTTTAATAAAATATTAAAAAAAAAAAGCACTGGGGGTCACCATTTCAGTCCAATCCATTATCAATTTCAGTTCTCACAAGAACCCTGTGGGGTAGGTAAGAATGACCCAAAAAGCTCTCTCTTAATTCACTCCCACAACCCAGTGAGTTTTGTGGCTAAGTGGAGCTGAGCTCTTGTCTTCCTGTTTTAAGCGCACAATGGGCTTTTCTAAGGGTTCTTTTGATAAAGCTTCCAAGCTAGGACTGGATTTCGGTTTGATGAGGCCCTAAGCCACTGAAGGTAATGGGTCACTTTACATGTCCAGCTGTCCTTTGTCAACAACAAATTGTCACTGTTTTTTGTGTTGAATATATGCTATATGGTAATTTATGGACCTAATAGGTATCTTAAAATAAGGTTACCAGATTTTTTCAATGAATCTTGGGGACACTTTTCAACTTCAATGGATTTTGTATGGGGGCTGATTTGTAAATCCAGGGACTGTCCCCCGGAAACGGGGATGTCTGCTAACCTTAATCTAAAGCCATTTCCACATAACAAAGTACATATTTTATCAAAGTAATTGTTGAACTGAAATACAATTAAGGGGAAGTATATTAATAGTGAAATAATTATTAAGCTCTAACTGTATGTAGATTTTATTTTATTTGTTTTCTATCTTATATTTTGGAAATGTGCATCCAGGGGGTTTTTTCCTTTAAATTTTTTGGGGGGCCCCAAGAGAGTGGGGCCCTAAGCTATAGCTTATTTAGCTTATACGTAAATCTGACACTCTTCCAAGCACTCTGAATGCTAGAAATTCACAATGTGAAAACTTAACCTTGCTTCTTGATCCTCGGACCCCTGACTTTGTGACTCCTTGCTTCTTGATCCTCAGACTTCTTGACTTCTTGATTATTGATCATTGACCCTTGACTTCATGACTCCTTGCTTTCTGATCCTCGGACTCTTGGCTTCCTGACACCTGGCTTCTGGACCCCTGCTCCTGCTCCCACCCCGCCATCTTGCCCCCAGTCCTGACGTCCCCTGCCAGGACTTCAATCGCCCATGAACCGGACCATGACACCTTGAAAGCTGTCTGTGGACAAATGCTGGCTCCCTCGGCCTGAAAGTAAGATGAGCGCCGCAACCCCATAGTCGCTTTTGACTGGACTTAACTGTCCAGGGGTCTTTTACCTTTACCTTTTACCTTTAGCACTCGCAAGCTGAACATCAGAGGTGGAAGGAACCATTAGCAGGCGGAATGCAGACTTCCAGCTAACACAGAATCCTTCTTAATCATTTGTGTCTTTGGATTAGGCATTTCAAGCAACTTAATTAAATGTTTGCTGCAATATAATGATCTATCATTTAGGTAGCCCTGCCATCTGCTTCTATCAGGGAGGGATGAATACCTTTCCCACTGCCAAATCATCTATTAAAACCTGCCAGCAGTGCCTTGATAAGGTTACCTTTTATTTATTTTTTTATTATTGACTTGGCTCCGTAGTATAAAAATACCTGGTGCAATAAAACACTGAAGTACTACCGGGGGGGGGGGCAGAGAGGACTCTGGGCAATTGCCCAGTCACCTTTCCTGGCATGATGTACGTGGTATTTATGTGAGATGCAGAACAAGCTAGACTTGGGAGGAAAAGGTATCACATGTCAAAACATGTCATATCTGGGAAAGAGAACAAAACCAACCTATTTTCTGGGATGGCAAGTATTAAGATGGAGTACACTTTCAAGTTAAGGGGCAGGAGAGTGGCCAACCACAATTCTTTAAATTTTATTCATTTAAACACTTTCTCTACTGCTTAACTACAAAAGCCTCTAAGGGGTTTGCAAAGATGCAATAGAAAGTATGATTAAAAACACATGCATGTCTTATTTGTTTGCTATAATTGTGACTTTAAAAAAAGCATACTGAATTCTTGCTTAATTGCTGTTGGTGTCTTTTTCCTTCCTTTTTCTTGTCTCCTTCCCATCCTACTTTATTTATTTGATGCTTTCAAACAAATATATTCCCCTGTGAAAATCCAGATGGCCCAGTTCAATGCAAGGACCATATCTCCTCAGCCTATAAAAACTTCTAGACGAGCTCTTAAGATACAGTCTTAGCAGTTGATCCTAGCAGAAACCTCAAGTAATCTGCAGCAGGATTGTACAATTGTGTGGAGAACTGAATCTTCGAATCCTTCTCTCACACTCCCAGTGCGTACAAAATAGCCTAGAAAAGCTTGTATTATGTTTAGAGAAAGTTACCATGAGAGTTTCCGTACGCTGCTCTGGTTCTCCAGAAGCGGCTTAGTCATGCTGGCCACATGACCTGGAAGCTGTACGCCGGGTTTTGGTTTTCTGAATGCAGGGGTTTTTATTCTTAAAAATACCTGCTACCGAAAGAGGCTTGGTGGAGTCCCGGGTCCAACTCAGGAAGATATTGACATTGTCCTTAGAAATGTAAGGCTTGGAGATGCCCCCTGCATATCATCCCAATTCACCTCCTTACTCATCCACCAGACAGAACCAAGGCACACCCCTCACAGACGAGTAGATCATTGCCCTTTGCCTCAGCAACAGCAACTTGAAATAAAAATAAAGGCATAGAATAATGGAGGGGGGGAGAGTAGAGTTGTCTTCAGAGTACCAAGTCTGGATAGGAGTTCACATGTTTTACCCAGATGCCTTTGACCACTGCATGACTCATGAGGAAGCCGATATAATTCTTAAAGGTTAAGCACCACAAACAAATTTACCTCATGATGAGAAAAATGTCAGGGAAAAGAATTAATTAAATCTGAAAAGATGTCCGTGTGTAGCCAAAGACTTACCTTGCAGTTAAATCAAGATCTTACAGTCTCTAAAATGTCAAATTCATTTTTTAAAGCTGAGGAAGGAAGAAATGCAAAAGAAGAAATGGAAGGGCAGAACATTCTGTGTGCAAGGCTGATAATAACAAAAACTTGAATGCTCACTATTTGATCATTTCTCCCCCCCCCAAAAAAAAAATAAACATTTGGCATCGAAAGCAAGGTTCAGGGATGCAGTGCATCTTTGCAAACCATAAATGTTTGATATGAGATATAAAAACTGCTGGATGCAAAAGGCATTCCCGTTTCTGATTCATGTGGTTCAGAAATATTTTGTTGCACTTAAGACAGATGTACAAAACAAAAAGTGTGGGTGGCACTGTGGTCTAAACCACTGAGCCTAGGACTTGCCGATCAGAAGGTCGGTGGTTTGAATCCACACAATGGACCGCTGTCAGGTGTCCTTTACCTTTACCTTTACATTAGGTGCATGCATTTAACCTGCCAATCCACACATCAGAAAGGGAGCATAAAATGTATATATTAGTGTAAATACCATGCTAAAATATAGAAATTTAGTAAATGAATAAATAAATAAAAATCCAATCCACATGTAATACTAAGGACATATTGCTTTGTTTCCAAATTTAATGCCACACACACACAGGGGGAAACTAAAGAAAGGTAGAGTGAAATGAAAGGACACTCAGTGGGTTTTCCTTGCTTAGCGGGATCTGGGAAGCAGTGGCTGAGGGGAGCTGAGGGGGCCGTTGCCCCAGACACAGCTTGGGGGGAGAACAGCACTGTGCCCTGCCCCATCGTGAGCTATTGCATCCTCCTCGTCACCCTCCTCGGAGGGCACTGGCCCTGGACAGAGGCAGGGAATGATCCACCGCTGCTGGGAAGGTCACGAGAGGGCCCAAGTGTACCCATGCATATCCTTCCCAAAGACTGGTGGACAACTCTCCACCTTGCAGGCAGGGGGTGGTGGTTCCAGGGGTGATTGTGCACGTAGACCCTCCAAACAGAACCCTTGCATAAGGGGCAGGCCCACTGTACCTCACGCGTGCCCATGCTCATATTAAAGTTTGCCCATACAGTGGTACCTCTGGATGCGAACAGGATCCATTTTGGAGCGCCGTTTGCATCCTGAGTAGAACGCAACCCGCGACTGCGCATCACCACTTCCGGGCATGCGCGTGACATCATTTTTAGCGTCTGCGCATGCGCGAGCGGTGAAACCTGGAAGTAACGCGTTCCGTTACTTCTGGGTCGCCACGGAGCGTAACCTGAAAACGCTCAACCTGAAGCATATTTAACCCGAGGTATGACTGTATATCTCCAAAACAAATTTACCTTATTTAACTTAAAAGCATTTATAAATGCTGCTTACTCTTTCAAACGGCCTCTTCCAAAAGGATTTCAGAAATAATATAGACATTATGAATAGTGTATGTAAGCTTTTTTGAGACCCATTTGGCAAGACAGAGAGAGAGAGAGAGAGAGAGAGAGAGAGATACAGGGCCATCTTTAGCATATGCGCTGCCAGGGTGCGAAGATCCACCCAGCACCCCCACATTTAGTTTAGCCGCCCTTGGGGGGTCGAACTCTTTGGGGGGGGGAATCACTCACCTGTAACAACGATGCAGTGGGGGAAACTGCTTTTGTTTCCTGACTCGTCGGGAATATTTGACGAAACGGAGTAACAGAGCGATGGGGGGGGTAGGGACTTTTGCTCCATTGTTTTTCACTGCTGCTGATGAGAGGGACCAGTATACAGTAGGTACCATATACATTTGGCGCCACCCCAGAATTTGGCGCCTGGGTGCACCGCACCGTTTGCACCCCCGGTAAAGACGGCCCTGGATAGATAGATGATAAAGAGAGAGAGAGAGAGAGAGAGAGAGAGAGAGAGAGAGAGACTGCATGCCAGGGCTTTTTTCAGCAGGAACTCGGGGGAACTCAGTTCCAACACCTCTCAGGTGGGCACTATTGCCATTCTAAGAGAACAAGGGAGGTGTTTGTGGTGAGTTCCAACACCTCTTTTTCTACAAAAACAACACTGTGTATTTTCTGTCCCATATATACATTCCCATCTATAGTCCCACAAATATATATTCTGTCCCAATTTTCTGTGCCTTTTTTGTCTATTTTAAGTCCCATATACAGTGGTACCTCGGTTTACAAACTTGATCCATTCCGGAAGTCCGTTCTTAAACCAAGGCCGTTCTTAAACTGAGGTGCACTTTCCCTAATGAGGCCTCCCGCCGCCGGTGCCCTTCCACTGTTCGGTTGCTGTTCTTAGACTGAGGTAAAGTTCACTAACACTACAGGTACTTCCAGTTTTGCAGAGTTCGTATACCGAATAGTTCGTAAATAGGGCTGTTCTTAAACCGAGGTACCACTGTACATGGTGGGACATAAACGTCAAGATCAATATGAATAAATAGAGAACTTTGGCCGCACACGCAAAAAGAAGAACTTGCTCCATCATGAGGTCTCTTAAGCACTTAAATACAGCCCTTAAATATTTCATAAGCCATGTCCCCCGTGTGTATACAAATATGACTCATTCTTTCTCTAATTGCCAATATGTCTCTGCTAAATATACATATGCAGTTGACAGACTGCCCCACCATTTGCTGGTCGTGAGAGAGAGGAAGGTTGGCTTTTGTGGGGTGGCGGTGGGGGAGGGGAGGGCAGCTGTCACAATGGTATTGGTGCTCAGGCAGGCACAAATTCCATTATCTCAGTCTTATCCCCTAATCCCACCATTCTATGGAGAAGGGTTGTTACAGGCCCCAGCTGCTGTGCCCTGCTAGTTACCATCAGCTGCTCACCGCAGTGGACCCTCGAGGGAACGCCAAGTCTGCAGCTTTCGTCGACAGGCTACAGATGTTAAATCAGTCCTGCTCTTTCCTTGTCCTGCAGAGATACACACACGAAACCCACGAAACTTCAGCAAGACGTTCAACTATTGCATGTATTCTTTGCCACGAGGGAGTCATCTGTGGGCACATGCAAACATTCAAAGTATTGGTGCTGACCCTGAAAGCCCTAAACGGCCGCAGCCCTGTATAGAATAGCTGAAGGAGTGTCTCCACCCCCATTGTCCAGCCCAGACACTGAAGTCCAGCGCCGAGGGCCCTCCAGCGGTTCCCTCCCTGCGAGAAGTGAGGTTACAGGGAACCAGGCAGAGGGCCTTCTCGGTGGTGGTGCCCACCCTGTGGAATGCCCTCCCATCAGATGTCAAGGAAATAAACAACCATCTATGACTTTTAGAAGACATCTGAAGGGGGCCCTGTTTAGGGAAGTTTTTAAAGTTTGTGTTTTGTCGTATTTCTACTATTTAGTTGGGAGCAGCCCAGAGTGACTGGGGAAACCCAGCCAGATGAGCAGGGTATAAATAAATTATTGTTTATTTATTTATTTTCTTTGCTCGTTTTTTATTCTCAGCCACAGTGAACACATTCTTACTCCATTCTTAAGGAAATCAGGAAATCAGCCCTGAGTGCTCACTGGAAGGACAGATCGTGAAGCTGAGGCTCCAATACTTTGGCCACCTCATGAGAAGAGAAGACTCCCTGGAAAAGACCCTGATGTTGGGAAAGATGGAGGGCACAAGGAGAAGGGGACGACAGAGGACGAGATGGTTGGATAGTGTTCTCGAAGCTACCAGCATGAGTTTGACCAAACTGCGGGAGGCAGTGGAAGACAGGAGTGCCTGGCGTGCTCTGGCCCATGGGGTCACGAAGAGTCGGACACGACTAAACGACTAAACAACAACAACAAGGAAAAAGTGGGGCCTTCTGGGATCAAATCCAGGACTGTTCCTGGGAAACAGGGGGGCTTGGAGGGTCTGTGAGCAGTTCAATATGCTCTCTTCTCTGGCTTTGACCAGGAGATTGAAGGGTTGCAAAGCATCACAGCTGCAGGATGGCTCACTCCTTTCCTGATTTCGTTCTGTTGTTCTTTTTTTTTTTAAAGAATCCCTTTAAGCTCTTAAGATCCCACCACTGAAAAGTGCAATTTCTCCCTAATTGCCACTATCACTGGTAAATATACATCCGTGTCCCCAGGTGCTGAAGGTGAAGGAAATCTGGAGGCCACCCCCCTTCAATCTGTGCTCATCAGAGATCTGCATAGATTACCCTGTCACCACCAGCCTAAGAGCAGTGATTGCATTTGCCTTCCCTATTACTTGAATTAGGGTCGGCCCACGTTCTTTGGGGCCATTCATACATAGGGCAGGGCAAAGGGCATTCGAGACACACAGCTGCAGTGGCTACTTGATACTATAGATCTGATCATTTGTTTCAGGACCACAATTTGTTATGAAACTTCTTTGTCAGAATAACAGAAATAAATAAAGCAATTTATCAGAGGTTGGATAGTGGGGGAAACGAAAACGCAGATCTATAAGTGTATCAGAAGCAGCATTCTGAACTAGCTGAATGGTGCTTGGCATTTTGCTGGGACATGGCTAGATCCTTCAATGACTCTCTAGGTTCAGGGCTGTGGACCAAATTTGCATACAATCTGCATATGCTAATTGGTATGTACATATAACACACGTTTAGCTCAGCTTTCGCATGAGGAAAAACCAAATTTGGGCCTTTGGCAAATTAAGGTGGCAGTTGACCCAAACTTCCTGAAAAAGGTTTTCAAACAAATGATTTTTATTTATTTATTTATTTATTTATTAAAAAGGATGGGAGTAAGAAAAAAAAGGATGGAAGTAGCAAAACATCTGGGGCTCAGCAGAAAAGTTCCAGGGTTTGCACTGCCTGGGAGTCTGCAGGACATTGCAGACATGGATGGCCCTGTAGTCTAAACCAGTGTTTCCCAACCTTTTTTGGGCAAGGGCACACTTGTTTCATGAAAAAAATCTCGAGGCACACCACCATTACAGCCCCGTGACGTCAGCGTGCAGCGTCACGCCGGGAGGGACATGAATTGCTAGCAAATTACATAATCACCTCCTTGAGGGCTGGCTCATCTTCTCCGAAGGCAGAACCCCATTAATTAACAGGACAGACTCACACCATAGCCAAGACGAGGGGGGAAAACCTCAGTCATGCACAGTCATGCACATGTGGGGGCTAAATGAGGACGAAAACCGGGCAGAGAGCAGGGTTCAAATCACCCCACCTGGCCAGGACAATCCCTGGGTGCTCCCTTGGGCCACTCGCCTGACCCACCTCGCAGGGCTGTTGTTGCGAGGATAACACGGGGAGAACCACGCGCGCCCCCGGGAGCTCCTTGGAGGAGAAAGCGGGCGATGAATGCAATGCACGAAATATATGAGAGGCGACCAGGTTTTGCAGGTGAGGGGCCCCCGCCAGCCTCCGCTTCCAACACCCGGCGCAATGACGCCAAAGTTTCCCCCCGGGCTCGGCTCGGGGAGCAGCGCTGCTCCCCCCGGCTCCCCTTCGCCCTCCCGGTTCTCTCTGCCGCCCACTGGGGACCCCTCTCACCTGCCAAGTCCGGAGCGCCGGTGGAAGTTGCATGCATGCATGCAGGGCGCCGCGTTGCCATTGCATTGCACTGCACTCCATGCAACGCCTGCACGCATGCATTGCCTTGCACGCCCGCCAAGGGGTCTCCCCGTGGTCCGATGCGTCCCCTCCGGCGCGGATGCAGCATTGCAAAAATAAAAAAAAACCCGACGCAGCCCTACCTGGGGGGCAGCCTCCGCCGCTCCGCCTCCGCGGGGATCCCCGGGCTCCATCCTGCCGCCCGATCTCCGCGGGGGCGCAGGCAGGCTGCGCTGGGTCTGCGCGGAAGAGCCCCTGCCCGCCCGGCCGCCGCCGCTGCGCTCATTCCATGGCCGGGAGAAGAGCGCTTCTAACAAAACGCCCGGCCCGCCAGGCCACGCTGGGAAACGTAGTTTGTGCACCCCGCGCAGGCGCGGAGCCCAAGGGCGAGGGGACTACGGATCCCGGCAGCCCCCGCGCCGGGGACGGAGGGGGAGAGGCCGGATGCAGGGATGGAGGGACGGGTGGGCGAGCGAGTGAGTGGCAGCCGCCAAGCCTTGGCCGAGAGCCAGGAAGGGCCTCCCCGGAGGAGGAGGAGGAGGAGGAGGGAGGCGCAGAGCGGGAGGGAGGGAGGGAACCCCAGGGTCATCTAGTGACGGCGCCCCAATCGAAAATTTGACTTTAAAAAAAAAAAATCTTTCGAATTTTTTAATTTTCCCCGCGGCACACCAGGCAACATCTCGCGGCACACTAGTGTGCCACGGAACAGTGGTTGGGAAACACTGGTCTAAACCATCGAGCCTCTTGGGATTGTTGATCATAAGGTTGGCAGTTCAAATCCACACGACAGGGTGAGATCCCATTGCTCTGCCCAAAGCTCCTGCCAACCTAGCAGTTCGAAAGTACACTAGTGCAAGTAGATAAATAGGTACCACTGTGGCAGGAAGGTAAACAGTGTTTCCGTGCACTCTGGCTTCCATCACGGTGTCCCATTGCACCAGAAGCAGTGTAGTCCTGCTGGCCACATGACATGGAAAGCTGTCTGTGGACAAACACCAGCTCCCTTGGCCTGAAAGTAAGATGAGCGTCGCAACCCCATAGTCGCCTTTGACTGGACTTAACCATCCAGGGGTCCTTTACCTTTACATTTAAAAAAAGGACACTGCAGAACAGGAATGTGTCCCTGACACTTCAAGACTACTTAGGAAAGTAAGCCAAGGAATCTTGCTTCAGAGTAGACAGGAGGTTAAAACATTCCACCTTTATTCCCCTCAGAGCCTCTTGAATTTGGATTACATTTCCATACTGATCTGGGTTTTTTAAAAAAGAACAATGTGATGAAATTATCTATTTCTAAGCAACAACAAAAGGTTTCAGAGGGACTTTTATATTATACCTGAGATATCCTACATATCAGCTACATATCATTTACATTTCCATCTGTGTGTGAAACCAAGAGGCAGGCTGCTAACAATTTCAATGCCTTTCTTTACAAAGTCGCAGAATGTGTGTGTGTGTGTGTGTGTGTGTGTGTGTGTGTGTGTGTGTGTGTGTGTGTGTTTAAATAGTCTCAAAGTTATTGTACATGAAAAAATTAATGCTAAGGGTTTTTTAAGCAGCTCACTTGAAAATATGAACTATTTGCAATTTAGCCATTACGAGCTTTTTCAGCTTTTGTTTCCTCCACATAACACTTAAACCTCATCCAAACAATGCCTGGCTTACTTGCACCCACTAATAATCTCCATAATAATATTCTCAGTGACAACTAACATATGTCTGCCCACCCAGAAGGAAAGGGCTTTCTCAGGACAGAGATCAAGGCCTTTGTGATGTCAGCAACCAGACGACCAATCTTTTCCGGTGCCTTTTCCCTCATTTGCATGCTTGCAAATCCCAAGCTCAGCAGACTGCAAACATCATTACCATTTGCTGGTACCTCACTAGTAACAGTAAGCCCCAGCCACTCTGGGCGGCTTCCAACAAAATATTTAAAAATACAATAAAAGAACAAACATTAAAAACTTCCCTAAACAGGGCTGCCTTCAGATGTCTTCTAAAAGTCAGATAGTTGTTTATTTCCTTGACATCTGATGGGAGGGTGGGCACCACTACTGTCAGGAGTGCGTGCAGGAGCCAGGCCCTTTGACCAGTAGGACTTTGCAGGACTGGGGCTTTCCTAAATTTGTTCTGAAGAGGCAAGGCATGGCTGCACAGGTGAGTCCAGTTGGTAACTCACAGCACCTGGTGGCAAGAGCTGGGAACGAAGTCCAACGAAGTTGATGTGGAAGAATCATTGCTTCAACACTGGTGATCTTTGTTTCTTCCAGTACACGGGCATCAGTTCACCTGTCTTCCCAAGTGATGTGTAAATTTTTTCAGAGACACCATTGATGGAATCTTTCGAGGAGTTGGAGATGGCATTTATAAGTGGTCCATGTTTCATCACAAGCATACAGTAAGGTTGGTAGTACAATAGCTTTGTAAACAAGCATTTTGGTTTCCCTGCAAATGTCCCGGTCCTCAAACACTGCACTTCACACACACACACACATATGCAGAGTTGAGCAATGTTGTTGTTGTTGTTGTTTAGTCGTTTAGTCGTGTCCGACTCTTCGTGACCCCATGGACCAGAGCACGCCAGGCACTTCTGTCCTCCACTGCCTCCCGCAGTTTGATCAAACTCATGCTAGTAGCTTCAAGAACACCATCCAACCATCTCATTCTCTGTCGTCCCCTTCTCCTTGTGCCCTCCATCTTTCCCAACATCAGGGTCTTTTCCAGGGAGTCTTCTCTTCTCATGAGGTGGCCAAAGTATTGGAGCCTCAGCTTCACGATCTGTCCTTCCAGTGAGCACTCAGGGCTGATTTCCTTCAGAATGGAGAGGTTTGATCTTCTTGCAGTCCATGGGACTCTCAAGAGTCTCCTCCAGCACCATAATTCGAAAGCATCAATTCTTCGGCGATCAGCCTTCTTTATGGTCCAGCTCTCACTTCCATACATCACTACTGGGAAAACCATGGCTTTTACTATACGGACCTTTGTTGGCAAGGTGATGTCTCTGCTTTTTAAGATGTTGTCTAGGTTTGCCATTGCCTTTCTCCCAAGGAGCAGGCGTCTTTTAATTTCGTGACTGCTGTCACCATCTGCACTGATCATGGAGCCCAAGAAAGTAAAATCTCTCACTGCCTCCATTTCTTCCCCATCTATTTGCCAGGAGGTGATGGGCCCAGTGGCCATGATCTTCGTTTTTTTGATGTTGAGCTTCAGACCATATTTTGCGCTCTCCTCTTTCACCCTCATTAAAAGGTTCTTTAATTCCTCTTCACTTTCTGCCATCAAGGTTGTGTCATCTGCATATCTGAGGTTGTTGATATTTCTTCCGGCAATCTTAATTCCGGCTTGGGATTCATCCAGCCCACCCTTTCGCATGATGAATTCTGCATATAAGTTAAATAAGCAGGGAGACAATATACAGCCTTGCCGTACTCCTTTCCCAATTTGGAACCAATCAGTTGTTCCATATCCAGTTCTAACTGTAGCTTCTTGTCCCACATAGAGATTTCGCAGGAGACAGATGAGGTGATCAGGCACTCCCATTTCTTTAAGAACTTGCCATAGTTTGCTGTGGTCAACACAGTCAAAGGCTTTTGCATAGTCAATGAAGCAGAAGTAGATGTCTTTCTGGAACTCTCTAGCTTTCTCCATAATCCAGCGCATGTTTGCAATTTGGTCTCTGGTTCCTCTGCCTCTTCTAAATCCAGCTTGCACTTCTGGGAGTTCTCGGTCCACATACTGCTTGAGCCTTCCTTGTAGAATTTTAAGCATAACCTTGCTAGCATGTGAAATGAGTGAAATTGTGCGGTAGTTGGAGCATTCTTTGGCACTGCCTTTCTTTGGGATTGGGATGTAGACTGATCTTCTCCAATCCTCTGGCCACTGCTGAGTTTTCCAAACTTGCTGGCATATTGAGTGTAGCACCTTAACAGCATCATCTTTTAAAATTTTAAACAGTTCAGCTGGAATACCATCACTTCCACTGGCCTTGTTATTTGCAGTGCTTTCTAAGGCCCATTTGACTTCACTCTCCAGGATGTCTGGCTCAAGGTCAGCAACCACACTACCTGGGGTGTACAAGACATCCATATCTTTCTGGTATAATTCCTCTGTGTATTCTTGCCACCTCTTCTTGATGTCTTCTGCTTCAGTTAGATCTTTACCACTTTTGTCCTTTATTATGGTAATCTTTGTACGAAATGTTCCTTTCATATTTCCGATTTTCTTGAACAGATCTCTGGTTCTTCCCATTCTGTTGCTTTCCTCTATTTCTTTGCATTGCTCTTTTAAGAAGGCCTTCTTGTCTCTCCTTGCTATTCTTTGGAAATCTGCATTCAATTTCCTGTATCTTTCACTATCTCCCTCGCATTTTGCTTGCCTTCTCTCCCCCGCTATTTGTAAGGCCTCGTTGGACAGCCACTTTGCTTTCTTGCATTTCTTTTTCATTGGGATGGTTTTAGTTGCTGCCTCCTGTATAATGTTGCGAGCCTCCACCCATAGTTCTTCAGGCACTCTGTCCAGCAAATCTAAATCCTTAAACCTGTTCCTCACTTCCACTGTGTATTCATAAGGGATTTGGTTTAGATTGTATCTTACCTGTCCAGTGGTTTTTCCTACTTTGTTCAGTTTAAGCTTGAATTTTGCTATAAGGAGCTGATGATCTGAGCCACAGTCAGCTCCAGGTCTTGTTTTTGCTGACTGTATAGAGCTTCTCCATCTTTGGCTGCAGAGAATATAATCAATCTGATTTCGATGTTGCCCATCTGGGGATGTCCATGTGTCTCTTGTGTCTCTTGTGTTGTTGGAAAAGCGTGTTTGTGATGACCAGCTTGTTCTCTTGACAGAACTCTATTAGCCTTTGCCCTGCTTCATTTGGATCTCCAAGGCCAAACTTGCCAGTTGTTCCTTTTATCTCTTGATTCCCTACTTTAGCATTCCAATCCCCTATAATGAGCAGAACATCCTTCTTTGGTGTCACTTCTATAAGGTCTTGTAAGTCTTCATAGAATTGGTCAATTTCAGTTTCTTCAGCACCAGTAGTTGGTGCATAAACTTGGATTACTGTGATGTTAAAAGGTCTGCCTTGGATTCGTATCGAGATCATTCTATCATTTTTGAGACTGCATCCCAGTACAGCTTTCGCCACTCTTTTGTTGACTATGAGGGCCACTCCATTTCTCTTACGGGTTTCTTGCCCACAGTAGTAGATATGATAGTCATCCGAACTGAATTCGCCCATTCCCGTCCATTTTAGCTCACTGATGCCCAGGATGTCAATATTTATTCTTGCCATCTCATTTTTGACCACATCCAACTTACCCAGGTTCATGGTTCTTACATTCCAGGTTCCTATGCAATATTTTTCTTTACAGCATTGGACTTTCCTTTCGCTTCCATGCATATCCACAACTGAGCGTCCTTTCGGCTTTGGCCCAGCCGCTTCATCAGCTCTGGATCTACTTGTACTTGTCCTCCGCTCCTCCCCAGTAGCATGTTGGACGCCTTCCGACCTAAGGGGCTCATCTTCCAGCGTCATAACTTTTATATGCCTGTTGTCTTTGTCCATGGAGTTTTCTTGGCAGGGATACTGGAGTGGCTTGCCGGTTCCTACTCCAGGTGGATCACGTTTGGTCAAAACTCTCCACTATGACCTGTTCATCTTGGGTGCCCTGCTCGGCGTAGTTCATAGCTTCTCTGAGTTCTTCAAGCCCCTTCGCCACGGCAAGGCAGTGATCCATGAAGGGGGAGTTGAGCAATAGGAGGGTTTAATTTGATTTCAGGTCTATCATGATGTAGGCACTTATATTGCCGTTATCTTGTTCTTACATTCAGTACATCATCCCTGATGGGCTGGGATTGGGGACTGACAAAGTCATTTCAAAAGGCAAGATGTTACCAAAACAGCTGCATTTTGAGGAAACATTGGCTGTGAACAGGCACAGATGTGACCCCAAATAGTTGAAGATTTGAACATGTAATGTAAGATTGGATTAATAATAGATAAACTAATAGGACATGAATTTGCTGAACCAATTTTTAAAAGGGATACAAAAATTGGGAGACGTGAAGAAGTCAGGAAAATAAGTTAACTAAAGATGAGAAACTAAGAAAGAGGGAATTTTGGGGGGGTTTTATTATTTGTGTTTTTTCTTTTTCTTTTTTTGTGTTCAATGTCTGTATTTTTGTATTTTGTAACTTTGTATCTTTTTTGTTCTGCATTTTCCCAAACTTTTTTATTGATAAAACCTAATAATATATATATATATATATATATATATATATATATATATATGAAGAAGATTTGAACATGTATGCAGAATGTCTCCCTGCCCCTGCTCCCCACGTACTTTCATATTGGAATCTTCCAAAAATTCAGCATAGCATTATCTGGGAAATCTGTCCAAGCTAGGAATCACAACAAACAGTATTAATTTGCTCAGAAGCCGTTCTTTTAATAGCCTGTCCTAAATTAATACCATTCCCCACAAAGCAAGAAAAATTGCAGCTACTCTGAAATTTATCACTGAACTAATAGATGCAATGAAATTAACCGGAAATGTGACAGTTACTGTGAAGCTACCTATCAAGGATATATACTGTGAAATTGCCTTTAATCACACAATGCTAAACAGTTACTGGGACAGGAAAAGGCCAGCAGAAATTATTCATGTCATAGGATTTCGCGTGTAGAATAGCCCTTACAACTATATGTTTGTGAAGATAAGGATACAGTGTACGAAAATTTGGTAGCTTAAAATAAATGTTGCCTTCCACTGGAACATAACTGAACAGAAAGATTGCTGATAGATTGTGCATGGTTATCTTTTCTACCTACCCATCAAACACAGTTCAAAACCCTCCAGATTATTATTATTAGCCACCCATTTTACCGGATTGCCCCAGCTACTGTGGGTGGCTTGCAACAAATTAAAGCATTAGGCAAACCTAGATAAATAGGTACCACTGTGGCGGGAAGGTAAATGGCATTTCCGTGTGCTCTGGTTTCCGTCCTGGTGTTCCATTGCGCCAGAAGTGGTTTAGTCCTGCTGACCACATGACCCAGAAAGCTGTCTGTGTACAAACGCCGGCTCCCTCAGCCTGAAAGCAAAGATGAGCGCTGCACTCATTCAACTGGACTTAACCATCAACGGAACCTTTGCCTTTACTGTTAGTGGATGCAGTGCCAGATTTATGTATAAGCTGAACAAGCTAGAGCTTAGAGCTCCACTCTCTTGGGGCCCCCCCAAAAAAATAAAGGAAAAAACCCTGGATGTGCATTTCCGAAATATAAGATAAAAAACAAATAAAATAAATCCTACATACAGCAACAGTGTTTCATGTTGTGTAGGCTCCCATTTGTTATGTGCAAATGGCTTTAGATTAGGTCCATAAATTACCATGTAGCATATATTCAACACAAAAAACAGCGACAGTTTGTTGTTGACAAAGGACAGCTGGACATATAAAGGGCCCCATTACCTTCAGTAGCTTAGGGCCCCATCAAACCAAAATCCGGCCCTGAGTAGATGCTTTCCTAGAATGGATGAGTGAGATGTGCTCTGCTCCAGATGAGTGACACTCCCTCTTAAACAGCATATGAGCATGTGCTTGGATGCAGTTCTGTATCCATTACTGTTGCTTGAGGTTCAAGTGGCCTCAGTGATGTACAGTGCCATCAGCTTGGGCTGATGACAACCTAATATCTGTTTTCTACACTCTAGTAACCTAGGGTTACCAAACGTCCCCAGTTCCCGGGGACAGTCCCCAGATTTGCAAATCTGTCCCCGGGAAACGTGGCAGCGGCAGCCTCAGCAGCCCGGAGCCAGCCTGGTGCAAAAGAAGGGCTTTGCACCTTTATACAATATGCATGTGTGCCTGAGCCCAGGATCTTTTGCCTCACCATCCCCACTACTGACTCCCTGTTGCTACTCAGCTTCCAAAAAAAAAAAGTCTCCCCAGATTCATTGAAAAAAATCTGGCAACCATATAGTAACCTCCAGTGGTGGAGCATGCATTTATGGTGTCTGGGGTGCACACACGCCGGGGGGCGGGGCATGGAGGGCATACTGAGCCCACTGTAATCCAGCCAATCCCTCGCTGTGAACACTGCCAGAGTGATACCAGCCTTGAGCCGCTTTGTGAGACTCGAATGATCGGCAGTGGCCAAATTATGTTATTTATGCAATTACATAAATTACGTTGTCTAATTCCACCTCATTCATTTCAAGGCAGAAGAAACACAATGCAAAATGGCAGGACATATAATTTGTGGGCTCAAAGGAACAGCAGCAGACACTAATACCAATATTATTCACTTTATTGATTTCTTTTCTGGACATGGGATGAATAAAAAAAATTGGCAGTTTCCACTCCCATTTCCATTTTCATCAAAATTCTCCAATATCTTCAACAGTGTGGTGTAGTGGTTAAGAGCGGTAGTCTCGTAATCTGGGGAACCGGGTTCGCGTCTCCACTCCTCCACATGCAGCTGCTGGGTGACCTTGGGCCAGTCACACTTCTCTGAAGTCTCTCAGCCCTACTCACCTCACAGAGTGTATGCTGTAGGGGAGGAAGGGAAAGGAGAATGTTAGCTGCTTTGAGACTCCTTTGGGTAGTGATAAAGCGGGATATCAAATCCAAACTCCTCCTCCTCCTCCTCCTCCTCCTCCTCCTCCTCCTCCTCCTCTTCTTCTCCTTCTTCTTCTTCTTCTTCTTCTTCTGTTTTTCCATAGGTAGTGTTTATTTGCCCTTAAATGCTTTGGAAACTGATTGAGACCAATGAAGCTCAATGGGGCTTACCTCTGAGTAGACATGATTGGATTGCCCTGCTGATTGCTTACTTGCTATGGAAAAAATAGCATACTTGCTGTGGAAAAACTGGATCACAGAAAAGATGTATAAACACAGGAAAAAAAACAAGAAATGATCACTGTCTATTCAGTACAGTGGTACCTATGGATACAAACAGGATCCGTTACGGAGCCCCGTTCACATCTAGAACCAAACGTAACTAGCGACGGCATGTCTGCACACACACGTGTCGCTTCTCACCACTTCTACACATGCGTGTAACGTCATTTTGAGCATCTGCGCATGTGCAAGCGGCGAAACCCGGAAATAACGTGCTCTGTTACTTCTGGGTTGCCATGGAGCGCAACTCAAACGCGTTCAACCCAAAGCGCACTCAACCCGAGGTATGACTGTATATAGAAGAGGAAAAGCGCTCAGATGATATAAGGGGTGCCAACTTGGATAAAATATTGTTGGGGCCCAGGTAAGCCCTGCCCAACATAATCGATCACATGATGCAGTGCACACACATCATTTGAATGAGAACGCCCCTCAACCTTGGGGGGGGGCAGCCCCTCAAATATTTTATTGTGGGGGCTTTAGCCCCCATGGCCCCTAGGATTTGGCTCCTATGGACAATACCATCCCACAAGTCTCCTGTAATACTGAACATTTCAAATGACTTTTTCATAGAAGTGGAAGAAATTAGCGCCCCATAAGGCATGATGGCTAATACTGTATCACTAAAAGTAATTAACCTTAAAATGAGCCAGACTGGAAGAAAATGGTCATATTCATGGGTTGATAGTCTACCTTGACAAGGGCTTTTGCTCCCTTCATTGAGCAGCCAGGAGATAACTGAATGTGGAGCGATGGTGGGTTCTTTGTTTTTTCACTCGGGGAGGAAGGTCAAGTACCCTACCCTGGTTATCAATTCTGAAGCCCCATTTTGGACCACTCAGAGTTTCCAAACGTCTTCAAAGGCAGCCCCACGTGGAATGCACTGCAGTACTCAACAGTTTGCATGTCACTAAGGGCACAGGGAGCAGCGCTGTGCTCTAAACCACTGAGCCTCTTGGGCTTGCCGATCAGAAGGTTGGAGATTCGAATCCCCACGACAGGGTGATCTCCCGTTGCTCGGTCCCAGCTCCTGCCAATCTAGCAGTTCGAAAGCACACCAGTGCAATTAGATAAATAGGTACCGCTCCGGCGGGAAGGTAAACAGTGTTTCCATGTGCAGCTCTGGTTTGCCAGAAGTGGCTTAGTCATGCTGGCCACATGACCCGGAAGCTGTACGCCGGCTCCCTCGGCCAGTAAAGCAAGATGAGCACCACAACCCCAGAGTCGTCCACGACTGGACCTAACGGTCAGGGGTCCCTTTACCTTTAAGGCATGGCCCACCGAAGGTGACATGTCTGCTCCTGAATCTTAATAGCTGTGCAGAAGAGGAAATTCCAGAAGGTACAACTTGTGGCAACATCACAGTGACATCAGAGCAAGCTATCCAATGGCTACCAGAGGCTCCACCCACAAAAAAAATCTCACAGTGCACTAAATTGTATCGACAACGCTGATTGCGTGTTGCATTAATTTTACCCCACTTTTCTTCCAAGCTTCTTGAGGTGGCATGTTTTCATCACAGCTTTGTGACATTAGACCGAGAGACAGTGACTGCCACAGGGAATCTGAAGCCGGGCCTCCCCAGTCCTAGTCTATTACAGTGGTTCCTTGGTACTCAAACACCGAAAACCCAGAAATCAATATTTCGGTTTTCAAACATTTTTTGGAAGCTGAACGTCCAATTTTGGCTATTGTTTCCGGGGTGCCTGCACTAATCAGAAGCTGCGCCTTGGTTTTCAAACATTTCGGAAGTTTAGTGCTTTTGTTTAGTGCTCTCTCTCTCTCTCTTTTGCTATTTTGCATTTTTGTTTTTGAGGCTTTTTTGGTTAATTTGTTTTTGTGACTGTGTGAAACCTAGTTCAGCTACTGATTGATTGATTGATTGATTGATTGTGTGATTGCAGAAATGGATAAAAGCCCCCCCCCCCATCCAAACAATGACTATAATCAGTGCAGGTAAGAAAAAAAATAAATTTTAATTTTTATCATCTATAATACTGTCTTATTTATTTTATGGTACAGTACATTGATTATTGCTTTCATTTTATGGATCAATGATCTTGTTAGGTAGTAAAATTCATGTTAAATTGCTGTTTTAGGGGTTGTTTTTAAAAGCCTGGAACCAATTAATTCGTTTTGCATTACTTTCTATGGGAAAGCGTGCCTTGGTTTTGGAACACTTTGGTTTTGGAACGGACTTCCGGAATGGATTAAGTTTGAGAACCAAGGTACCACTGTACATCCTTATTGCTCATCTCAGACATGCAAACAATGATACTGACTTTATTCAAAAGAAGAGGGGAGGAAGACCAGGGTGTACACAACCATGACATTTTTCAAGTCTTTGTAACGATTATGGCTTCCAGGTCTGCCATCATTAGTGTCCAAAAATATAGATAACAGGAAGCACAGAACTATTTACCCCTTTTCTCAAAACATTAAAGCAGTGGTGACTGGGATAGCTCAGTCAGTAGAGCATGAGACTCTTAATCTCAGGGTTCTGGGTTCAAACCCCACGTTAGGCAAAAAATGCCTACATTCCAAGGGGTTGGCTAGATGACCCTGGTGATCCCTTTCAATTCCACAGTTCTGTGATTTATCTCAACAAGAGAAGCAGGTTTTATTTGTTTCTAAACAATAATAGTAATAATAAAAAGTCTTTGCCACATAACTGATCTTAACTTTTTATTATTTATTACACTAGTCATTACTAACCGCTATAAAAAAAAAATAGGAGGAAAGTCATTTTCTTTTTTCCCTTTTGGGCAAGATTGGCCTTTGCTGCTGTGGCAACTGCAGATTCCTGTATCGGAGAAATTCAAAAGCAAGGAACATTTTGACATTTAAGTGTTATTGCACGAGGTCAGCTGAAAGGATGGACAGACAGCTTTTCGACATACACAGGCATTTGCCTTTTGAAGTTCCCATTGATTATATTAAATATTTATAAGATTTAAAACAAACACTCTAATATGCGGAGCTGAGATTAGACGTGGAGATTCTGCTCCCATTTCCTAGCATCCAGCCTTTATTTATTTAAAACAAACGAAAAGGCTTTCGGCATGGTTAAAAAAAGGGGGGGGAGAAAGAACACTCATTTTCTCCCTCATTAAGATAAAAAAGGGGATAAATTCCTTAGGGATTTGCTTATTTCCTCTCAAAGATCAGATGTCACTGCTGGTGGATGGCCTGAAATCGCTGTTTTAACTCTGGGCCACGCTTGCTTGCAGCTGGGGGGGAAATGTATGTAACTAACTTCTATAAATCTGCAACAGTTCAGTGGTTCCATTTTTAGTTTACATATCTCGGCTATTAGTCATAACACAGAAGAACATAAAATAAGGGGGGGAACAACACCAAATTTGTTGCCATTTTTTTAATAACTGATTATTATTATATGAGTGGTTGCGGGGGAACTGTTTCCATTTCTGCTGTTGCACTGTAAAATATTCATTTCTCAACCAAAGAAGGTCAACCATGAGCCGTTTGGGACATTTTTTTGCCCAGGATTTCCCTGACCCATAAGATTTAATCTCTCTCCCCTTCCCCACCCCACCCTTTTGCTACTTGGTCAAATCTTCTCCATTTTGCTCATCTGCATAGCTTTTGTCTGTTTATATATTGCTGTTTTCTTGATTTGTTGATCTTCCTGTTTTAATGATATCTAAAGAAGCTACAGTTAGAACTGGATATGGAACAACTGATTGGTTCAAAATTGGGAAAGGAGTATGACAAGGCTGTATATTGTCTCCCTGCTTATTTAACTTATATGCAGAACTCATCATGCGAAAGGCTGGACTGGATGAATCCTAAGCCAGAATTAAGATCGCCGAAAGAAATATCAACAACCTCAGATATGCAGATGACACAACCTTGATGGCAGAAAGTGAGGAGGAATTAAAGAACCTTTTAATGAGGGTGAAAGAGGAGAGCGCAAAATATGGTCTGAAGCTCAACATCAAAAAAAACAAGATCATGGCCACTGGGCCCATCACCTCCTGGCAAATAGAAGGGGAAGAAATGGAGGCAGTGAGAGATTTTACTTTCTTGGGCTCCATGATCACTGCAGATGGTGACAGCAGCCACGAAATTAAAAGACGCCTGCTTCTTGGGAGAAAAGCAATGACAAACCTAGACAGCATCTTAAAAAGCAGAGGCATCACCTTGCCAACAAAGGTCCGTATAGTAAAAGCTACGGTTTTCCCAGTAGTGATGTATGGAAGTGAAAGCTGGACCATGAAGAAGGCTGATCGCCGAAGAATTGATGCTTTTGAATTATGGTGCTGGAGGAGACTCTTGAGAGTCCCATGGACTGCAAGAAGATCAAACCTATCCATTCTGAAGGAAATCAGCCCTGAGTGCTCACTGGAAGGACAGATCGTGAAGCTGAGGCTCCAATACTTTGGACATCTCATGAGAAGAGAAGACTCCCTGGAAAAGCCCCTGATGTTGGGAGAGATAGAGGGCACAAGGAGAAGGGGACGACAGAGGACGAGATGGTTGGATAGTGTTCTCGAAGCTACCAGCATGAGTTTGACCAAACTGCAGGAGGCAGTGGAAGGCAGAAGTGCCTGGCGTGCTCTGGTCCATGGGGTCACGAAGAGTCGGACATGACTAAACAACAACAAGATTTCTGAAATAGTAAGTGGCATATAAGTCATAGAATCGTAGAACTGGAAGGGACCACAAGGCTGATCAATCCAGCCCCTTACAATGCAGGAAACTTTTTTGCCCAGTGTGGGGCTCAAACCCATGAACCCTGAGAGATGAAGAGTCTCATGCTCTACTAAAGCTAAGAAAGAAAGCTGAAGGCAAGGCAGGATGGCCATGTGTCCTACTTAACAAACGGCAATCCTCTATTGGAGAGTGTCCCCTATGAAAGACATGCCCAATCTAAGTTAGCGTTGATGATAGAAAACAATCACAAGAACGCAGAATATGAGGCTTTGAATTTGCCCATCAGCAATGAACATCTGGGCAGCAGATTGAGCAGGCACACAGGTCACCTGGCCACCAACTCCCCAACTATGACATGATGTATTGCATTTCTACAGTGCCCTACCTTTGCTTTCGTGATTCGTTTTTCCCATTTCTGGGGTTCGTTTGCCCTTTTTTTTTTTTTTGTTAATATATTTTATCAAGCATCCAAAAATTTCCCTTAGAAATATCAAGGCATAATGTTTTTTTCCTTTTGTTTTATTTTATTTTGTTCCTTTTATTTTATTTTCTGTGGGGTTTTTATTATTATTATTCCTCCCCTTAGCTCCTCCCTACCTACCTTCCTTCCCTCATATCATAACCATAATACAATAATCTCTCATTCTTTCTGTTGCTCATACTTCAAACCCGGCTCACAAATTTATCATGCTATAATATTGCTTTAAAATAAATATTTCAGTATTATGAGGGGGGACGCAGGGGGACGCATACCCCTAAACGCTTTGTGAATCTTTGTACTTTTGTCTATTTACTATATTTCTTTTTCCCAGTTTGAACTGTAAATTGGTGATTTTCTTGAGTCAAAATGAGAGTACCCCTAAACATTTTTTTAGGGGGGGAAGCACTGATTATGAATATCTGAAAAAGGCTTCCATTCTTCCAGAAAACAGTCATTGCTAAGTGTTATGTACTGAGCTTGGATCCTAGAACAACAGGCAGGTAGGATCCTAGAAGGCAGCAACGTGATTGGTCTGCAGGAGTTGCCCAATCAGGCTCCAGGAGGAAGTGACTCAGCAACCTGATTGGCCTGCAAGAACAATCCAATCAGGCTCCGGGAGGAGAGTTGAATCAGCCAATCACATGGGACCCATTGTGTAAATAATATATATATAGCCAGAGGTTTGGGGGGAAAGGACTCACTGTTTACCATGAGCTGAAATAAAGAGCATGAAATCAACACGCAACTCTGAGTGTATTTCACTAAGTGCTCTTATTTTAGCTGTTAGCTTTGCTGATTCAAAGTAGTCCATCACTCATCCATTCCTCTTTTGTGGGAAGGAAAACATTTACCCTTCTAAGAGGGCCGGGTCATCTGCGTTCAAGGGCCAAGTCTCAGCTCATCTAAGTGATGGCGAGACCAGGTCATGTAAATGATGGAGGCACTTGGACATTTGGAAACAAGCTTGCCACCTAAAGCATCCCACCCACATTCCTCTGCACAATGCCAACCTTTTGTGGTGAATGTACAGGTATTCCACCACAGACAAATCAACCTCAAAAGTGTTTTGGTCTCAAAAGCAGACTGAAACATAAAATAAATTGGACACTCTGGGTCAGCGTTAAGAGTCAAAGCTCACTGTTCTTGTCGCGGCTAAATGGAAGAGTAATGAAATCCCCTCTATACAAGACTCGATCCAAAAGCTGACAGAATATGCCAAATTAGACGGTCTATCAGAAAAAATAAAGAATAAATCAAACCAGGAATTTGTTTCAAAATGGGAGGTTTTCAAAGAGTATTTGAAATGTAAATATAGTAGTCTAAACTCTGTTGCAGCGTTCGAGGAACTTCAGTAGTAGATGTAAGACAGATGTACGAAATAAGATATATTAAGAAAAAGTTTAATTACGATAAAAGTGTGTAATGGCAAAAAGTAATATGAAATCGAAATATGGAATAGATGGGAGGTCGGGTCTTTAGTGTTAAGACCAATTTATGTTTTATTGTTTGTTAAGAAAATTCTGTGTCTATGGTTATTTCTGTGTGTAATTTGGTATTTGTGTTTTCTCTTTTTCTTTTCTTGCTGTAACAATAATAATAAAAAAGAGTCAAAGCTCACTGAAGTTCCGCGGACCTCTTCCCATCTGTAGAGGGAAATTTCGATTGTGTCAGACCTATCTGTGAGCTGATTGATAGCATCAGGCTTCTGTAACCGGCAACGGTAGAAAATTTGCCGTGAAGAAACCTATTTCCTACCCGTTTTAATAGACCCAGATAAGCTTCCTGCTGCTAGGAAAGGGACTCTCTCCTCTCCTTCCTGAAGTATATAGGGCAATGGCAGTAGGAGTTGGTCCTGAAACTAACTGCAAGGATGGAGAACTTCACAATCAGGAAAGCCGCAGCAGAAATCGGCTGACTGTGACTCCCTCGCCTTGCCGTTTGGATGGAGCTTTGATAAGCAGCAACGAGATTCTGATTGGCAGCTAAGATATTAGGAAAGGAGACCAGTGCATTTCCTGTCTAGCGTTCTTTGGCATGGAAGAAGGAGCTTAGCTTCCTCCTGAGCGTATATTTGTGATTAATTGTTAACACAAGCAGAGGAGGACTGTAGTGGTAAATTCTGACATGAAGGCATTTTCCATGACAACCCCTATAGCCTAAGGCTGGGTGGTGGTGCTGGGAGATTTTGGGTTGCTCCATAATTTGGAGCAAACCTTTCTGGTCCACACCCAGTAGATCATGGCTGGATCAGAATATAGACATACTGGACAACAACCATACGAGAAATATGTAAAAGAACTAAGCAAGTATTAGATAGCACCCCAGAATTGGCCCTACTAAACATCTTCCAAGACAATAATGCCCATTTACACCACAAAGAACTCACAACCCACCTACTTTCAGCAGCCAGAAACACCATAACCAGACACTGGAGAGTAAGCATAGACAATGGTACCAAATAGTGTAGGAAACAGCCTTACTAGAAAAATTAACCAATAAACTCAAACTGACACGGGGACAAATAGAAGAAGATGTCTTCACCCCAGTATGGCTCCCCTTTATCACATACACAGCCCAACAAGACAACGACAAAAATCCACCAACAGCAGACAAATCAATATGGCTAACCTGACCCAAAACATCCACCCACCCCACTCACACATGAATGCAAAGACCACCACAGCCAACCACAAATGAACAACCACACACCTAGGCCAACCCCAACCTCTCTCACCACCAAAGTGAATACCACAGAACCTGCACAAGCGACGCTGACACAAAACCCCACATATATTAAGTAAAATAGAAACATCACCACCTGACCCCCCCCGTCTCCCCACCCCTTTCCCCTTCTTCTTCCGAATGTCTCAATAAATGAAACTGATCTGTAAAAAGTGTTACTTGGAGGAAGAGAGAGAGAGAGAGAGATTGCACATACTTTTGTAAACTAAGAAAATCTTTAATAAAAATACATTTTTTTAAAAAAGAACATAGACATACAGATTAGATCATAGAATTGTAGAGTTGGAAGGGACCCCAAAGGTCATCGAGTCCAACCCCTTGCAATGCCAGAATCTTAGCTAAAGCATCTGTGGCAGACAGCCATCCAACCTATGCTTAAAAACCTCCAAGGAAGAAGAGTCCACCACCACCTGAGGAAGACCATTCCACTCTCAAACAGATCTTACTGTTGGAAAGTTTTTCCCAATGTTTAGTCATAATCTCCTTTCTTTTAACTTGAAGCCATTGGCTTGGATCCTACCCTCCAGAGCAGGAGAAAACAAGCTTCTTCCATCTTCCATGTAATAGCCCTTCAGATATTTGAAGATGGCTATCCTATCTCATGTCTACGGACCTTTCTGAGCACAACTGACTTGACTTAGGCTTTTTTCTGAAGAGGTGAGCGGTCCTCTGCCCTAGCTGGGTTTGTGAGATTATCTGCGTAAATAAGCTTAACACATTAGCAGTGCTTAGTTTGGGAGGACTGTTAAGATCTTGTGCCCAAATCTGCAGGGAGATCAGCCAAATATAAATTCAATTTGTGCCGTATCTATAGTTTCAAACAATATCAAAGTACAGAAGATCATTTTTAACATTTCACCCTGCAAAATCCTGGACGGCAGATTTGCTAATGTTCCCTTTGCGAATTGGTGCTGTCCTTGCAAGCATTTAGAGCTGGAAACAGTCTCTCGTGTGTTTTTCTATTGTAGGTTTTATCAAAGATTTAGAGAACGCATAATATATACCCTTATGAGGCAGTTTCCTGGTTGATCCTTCGAGACCATTTTCAGTGTCTTCCTTGAGGGTCTAATAATTCCATTACTGAGCAGGTGGCATTATATCTGAATGTTGTATTATCTCTCAGAACTCCCAGGGCTTTTGTTCCTAACTTGTCACCTTTGTGCTTCTGAGGCTGTGATTTCTATTTGCTTTTTGTAGTTTCTTTGATAGCCAGTTGACCATAGTAAACATTTGATTGATTGATTTTATGAAGAAGTCCAGTGTCTTCCTGGCTCTTTTTTTCATTTTAATATGGTGCTTGCTACGTTTGCGTAAGTGTTTTGTAAAAAGCTTCTAGAAGTGACATTATGATGTGAAACTACTCCCTTGGTTCAGAGGAAAATAGATGGTTTTCCCCCCATGTAGCTGCGGGGAGAAGCCATTTTGTTTCCTCAAATTTGTCCCTGCTTCTTTGCTAGACACTGTATGGGGAAGGAGAGGCAGGGGGAGATGGTATTCCTCATCAAGGTTTTAACCTTTAAAGCCCTATATGGCCTAGGACCCTCGTACCTATGGGACCGCCTCTCCTGGTATGTCCCACAGAGGAACTTACAGTCTTCAAACAAAAACATCCTGAAGGTCCCAGGCCACAGAGAGGTTAGGCTGGCCTCAACTAGAGCCAGGGCTTTTTCGGCTGTGGCTCCAATCTGGTGGAACGCTCTGCCACAAGAAACTAGGGCCCTGCGGGACTTGACATCTTTCCGCAGGGCCTGCAAGACAGAGCTGTTCCACCAGGCCTTTGGTCAGGGCACAGCCTGACTCCCTCCTTTGGCAATCTTCACAGAACTCTAGCCCAATGGTTGCCATCAATTTGATTTGAATTAATTTTATAATGAAATGATTTTAGAATGTTGTATTATTTTATTGTTCTTAGCCGCCCTGAGCCCGGCTTCGGCTGGGGAGGGTGGGATATAAATAAAAATTTTTATTATTATTATTATTATTATTATCAAGATGTACTGCAGAAGGGTTCCAATGCAAAAACAAAAACCAGCAATAAAAAGGCCACAATATTGTTAGGAGTTTGGGGTGTTCAGCTCTGTGACCAAACCCTTCTAATCCCTGTATCCAGTAAGTGCTAAAAACTAAGCAAGCCAAGCTAGTTTCCCACTGAGGGGATGGGGAAATAAAGGGCTCAGTGTGAGATGGCAAATGGCCCCCTCAGCAGAAAAAGCTAGAGTTGAGAGCAGAGTTTAGCAGTGAAGTAACCTAAAGATAAAGCTGGAGAGAAATCAGAGCAAAATCTGAGAGCAAGGTTTAATATCTGTTTGAATCCAAGGCTGTGGCTACGGGGTGTTAATGCTGTGAACCCGCTCCATCGTAGGCTCAGGTGGTACACATCTGTAATTATTATTATTGTTATTGTTATTATTTCTACCCTGTCCATCTGGCTGAGTTTCCCCAGCCATTCCAGGCTGCTCCCAACAGAATATCAATAATAATAATAAAAACATCAAACATTAAAGCAATAAAACATCAAACATTAAAAACTTCCCTAAACAGGGCTGCCTTCAGATGTCTTCTAAAAGTCTTCTAAAAGTCATATAGTTGTTTATTTCCTTGACATGCTGATGGGTGAGTGTTCCGCAGGGCTGGTGCCACTACCGAGAAGGCCCTCTGCCTGGTTCCCTGTAACTTGGCTTCTCGTAGTGAGGGAACCGCCAGAAGGTCCTCGGCGCTGGATCTCAGTGTCCGGGCTGAACAATGGGAGTGGAGACGCTCCTTCAGGTATACTGGACCGAGGCCGTTTAGGGCTTTAGAGGTCAGCACCAACACTTTGAATTGTGCTTGGAAACATACTGGGAGCCAATGTAGGTCCTTCAAGACCAGTGTTATGTGGTCTCAGCGGCCACTCGCCATCACCAGTCTAGCTGCTGCATTCTGGATTAGTTGTAGTTTCCGGGTCACCTTCAAAGGTAGCCCCACGTAGAGCGCATTCCAGTGTAAATAAACCATATATCATAAATACACCACAGTCTCTGCTGTGCCTCATTCCAAAAGGAAACACGAACCCTGGGTAATTGCCCAGAACCCCTGGAATCCTTTTGGGGTGGCATGCAACAATATTTATGTGGTTGCCATATTGAGGGCTGTGCATCTTCCAAGATAACTCTTCATTGGATACTGAGGGCAAAAAACTGATCTCTACAATCCTGCAGAAGTTAACTTTCTTATCACAATTCTTAGTTAGGATCTGAACTAACAGAATTCATGATTAAATTAAGATTGGCATGTGAAACCAAGAGATAAGATGGGTATTGATGGATCTGCAGGGGAGAGGGAGTTCAGTCAAATGGCATCTCAACATTTCCGCTGGCTAAATTCAGAAATGCAGATTTCAGTGATTCAACAGCACTTTTTGGTGACTCTAAATAGTATTTTCTCTCCGCTCTCTTTTCTCCCCCTTCGAAACAGGCACACACAAAATTAAGTGACAGTTTGTGTGGCACGCAAGTGAGCACAATTAAGAAAATTCATATTGTCGCCTCCTGAATAGACTTGTCACATTAGTATTCAGAGTTTTTGTCTGGTGACAGTGAAGTATCAAAAAAGATCCCGAATTCTAAAAAAGAGGAAGAAGCAAAAAATCTATTGTGCCACAAGATCTAATCTTTGTCTGCATGTAATTGCCTTATTAAAAGATTTGCAAGCGAACTCCTTCTGTGATTCTAAAGGAGACGGAGAAGAAAAAGGCACGCCGCTTAAACTGAAAGAAAAGAAAATACACACCGCTAACGCCCCCCAAACTCTTCTTATTATATGACAACAATGTGTAATCCAAACTAAAAGTTAGATCTGCAGCCTCCTAGCATTTTAGCAGCGGCAAAGACACAACCGTGGAAATCTAGCATCCATGTGTGGTTTCATATTTAAGCCCAAAGGAGGTGAATTTGGCTCTGCATAGCCTTCAGCTATGCTTGGCAATATGAATTATGCTGGGTATTATCCATCCAGTTGCTACATTTATATCCCATCCTTCCTATAAGAAGCTCAAGGTGGCATACTATCCCTTCCTCATTTTATCCTCGCAACAACTCTGTGAGGTAGGCGAGACTAAGAGACAGTGAATTCGCAGCCCCATGTGAGCTTCAAGGCTGAATAGTGACTTCAACCCCAGTCTCCCAACACTTCTGATCAGTATACCATACTGGCTCTCTAGTTAATTTTATCACTTTCCCTCCTCTCTCCCCTCCCTCCCCATTGCCCCATGGATTTAGCAAGCGAAGCCGGGGGGGGGGCTACAATTTATGTTCCTAATAGGAGCAAGGCCAGATTACTTGTCTGTCTTGGCCACCCACAGTTTTCGCACTCTGAGGCTTCCCATCAACAGAACTGCTCCGCAATTCAGCAGAAGAAACAGGAGTAGTTGCCCAATATTGTCATCAATGCCAATTGAATTTCATCTGTGTGAGTAGAAGGCAACTAATCCAGAATGCGGCAGCTAGACTGGTGACTGGGAGTGGCCGCCGGGACAACATAACACCGGTCCTGAGAGATCTGCATTGGCTCCCAGTACGTTTCCGAGCACAATTCAAAGTGTTAGTGCTGACATTTAAAGCCCTAAACGGCCTCGGTCCTGTATACCTGAAGGAGTGTCTCCACCCCCATCGTTCAGCCCAGACACTGAGATCCAGCGCCGAGGGCCTTCTGGCAGTTTCCTCACTGCAAGAAGCCAAGTTACAGAGAACCAGGCAGAGGGCCTTCTCGGTGGTGGCACCCGCCCTGTGGAATGCCCTCCCATCAGATGTCAAGGAAATAAACAGTTATCTTCTCTTTAAAAGACATCTGAAGGGAGCCCTGTTTAGGGAAGTTTTTAATATTTAATGCTGTATTGTTTTTAACTCTTGATTGGAAGCTGCCCAGAGTGGCTGGGGAAACTCAGCCAGATGGGTGGGGTATAAATAATAAATTATTATTATTATAATAATTGGATGACACATTCTTTTAGTCCTTTGGCCTATTCTCCCCATTCCTACACACACAGAGATATATAATCGCTTACTTTGGACTGTAGAGAAGGCATGGGACTGCCCCCCTTGCCAACTGAAATTGTTGCCTTAAAAAAACCACCCCACAGATAAAATAACGAAGCATAATAGCACAGGCTTCTGTTATGGACAATTGTTAATTCACCCCATTCCCTCCTTGCACATAACATTCTCTGCATGAGAGAAAAGAGCGAGCCAAGACCCATTTTATTTCTTTGGGACGTGGGTGCTGTGGTGGTCTAAACCACTGAGCCTCTTGGGCTTGCCAATCAGAAGGTCGGCGGTTCAAATCCATGCAACGGGGTGAGCTCCCGTTACTTAGTCCCAGCTCGTGCCAACCTAGCAGTTTGAAAGCAAACCAGTGCAAGTAGATAAATAGGTACTGCTCTGACGAGAAGGTAAACAGCATTTCTGTGTACTCTGGCCCTTGTCATGGTGTCCCGTTGTCCCAGAAGCGGATTAATCATGCTGGCCACATGACCCGGAAAGCTGTCTGCGGACAAATGTCAGCTCCCTCGGCCTGAAAGTGAGATGAGTGCCACACCCCATAGTCGCCTTTGACTAGACCTAACTGTCCAGGGGTCCTTTACCTTTTTACCTTTAGTTAAACTATGGAACTCACCCCCAAAGGAAGCAGTATTTAATCTGCAGTTATTAAGTTTGCAGATGATACTACCATAATGGGTCTAATTACAGATGGAGATGAATCAGCGTACGGGGGGAGGTTCAAAAAGTATCTACATGGTGCCTAGAGAATAATTTGCACCTAAATATTAGCAACACAAAGAAGATGGTGTTGGACTTTCAGAGCAAGAGAGGGGAACTAGCCCCGTTGTACATTGGGGAGGGGGTGCGGAAAGAGTCTCTTCCTTTAAATTCCTGGGAGTTTACCTTAGTGACGACCTCACTTGGAGAAACTATATAACTCAGGCAGTTAGGAAGGCCCAACAGAGACTCCATTTCCTCAGGGTCTTGCGAAAGAACAATGTTAAACAACCATTGATGACCTCCTTCTACCGGTCCACAATAGAAAGTGTCCTCTCATATTGTATCACAGTGTGGTATGCTGGCCTGACAGCCACGGACAGAAAGTCTCCACAGAGGGTGGTGAACACAGCACATGATATCATGGGCTGTCCCTTGAGTCCATTAGATGACATCGCAAGGGATCGTTGCCTTAGGAGAGCGAGAAAAATTCTCAGGGATGATTCACACCCTGGCCAGCACCTCTTTAATCTTCTACCTTCGGGCAGGAGATATAGAAGTATAATCAGTCGTACCAACAGGCTAAAAAACAGTTTCTATCCATGGGCTGTTAGGCTGCTGCATGGAAAATAATATAGTGCAACTGACTTTCGGGGTTGGTGTGTTGTGCGACAAGCACACAGAGTGCAGTGAGATTGTGTGTTTGTGTGGGGGGGGAGGCTCGGTTAATTTCATTGTACACAAGTTGTACATTGACAATAAAGGTATTATTATTATTATTATTATTATTATTATTATTATTATTATTAGCAGGTGGACAGAGTGCTGTTGGGCTCAGGTCCTGGTTGCATGCTTCCCACCGACATCTAGCTGGCCACTGTGAGAACAGATTGCTGGTCTGGGTGGGCCACTGGCCTGATTCAGCAGACGTTCCCTATGTTCTTAACTTGTAACGAATACTTTGACCAGCCAGTGTGGTGTAGTGGTTAAGAGCGGTAGTCTCGTAATCTGGGGAACTGGGTTCGCGTCTCCGCTCCTCCACATGCAGCTGCTGGGTGACCTTGGGCCAGTCACACTTCTTTGAAGTCTCTCAGCCCCACTCACCTCACAGAGTGTTTGTTGTGGGGGAGGAAGAGAAAGGAGAATGTTAGCCGCTTTGAGACTCCTGAAGGGGAGTGAAAGGCGGGATATCAAATCCAAATTCTTCTTCTTCTTCTTCTTCTTCTTCTTCTTCTTCTTCTTCTTCTTCTTCTTCTTCTTCTTCTTCCTCTTCTTCTTCTTCTTCTTCTTCTTCTTCTTCTTCTTCTTCTCCTCTGTGTTTGCTTATTTCCTCTGTTAAGTTGTGGGTGAACCTATCAGACGACACAGCGATTCTTCAAACAGCTCTTGTTTATTCACAGGCCAGGACAGAACTGAAACGAAGGGCTCAGTCAGCCTGCTTATATAGAGCTCCAGTACCACATTACTGTATCAACTTTCTAAAACTATCCAATCACTGAACGTCACTTTTGATCCTTCATTTGCATAACTATCTACAGTATCCCCCTGCTGGCCCAGGGTGAGAACTTCAGTACATAACATCCTCCGTCCTCCTAAACCATTCTCCTTTTGCATTACGCCTTTTTAGATTGCAAGGCTGAGGGCAGGGGCTTTGCTTCCCCCCACTCCCCCCCCTTTTTTTAGTGATTTCATAGTGGAATAAAAAGTACATGCGGAAATAAGGGCTCCAATAGCAAGGCTCAGATTGCAATCTTATGCACACTTGCATGTTTTGCCTCTTGTGTTTCCATCTCCCCCCCCCCTTCCAAAGAAGGTGCTGATGTTTCCTATAGTCAGTGCACTCCACAGTCAGCCAGCTTGCAAGTTTGCTAAATGCCTGGAAGCAATCTTGTAGGTCTTCCCAGTTGAATGAATTATCCTTGCCTTTCTTAGTGAGTGTCTTAAGGAAGGTTATGCCATAGCCGTGGAGCCACCCCTAAGAAGGCCCTGTTTGACGCATCCAGAGAGCTTCCTTCAAAAATACATAGTGCTCAGGAGCTGAAATTCTGCAGCTCATTTTAGAAAATGGGGGGGGGGGTATACAGATTATCCTTCAGGTATACTCAGCCTAGATAATTTATGACTTTATAGAAGATGACTGGTACCTTGGGGAGGGGGGGTGTGTGACTAAAGGCAAATGAGCAAGACTATATCAGATATGTTCCCTACAACCAAGCCTCCCCCAGAAAGCTCTAATATTTAGAACTGTACAGATTGATAAATGGGGGGGGGAGTGATTTGGGGACCAAATGTTGATATAGCCCTGTGAGGGAAAATACTATTTTCATTCTCCTCTTTGTCCTTCGGTTGACTGCAATCCATTTAATAGCTGCAATTTTCATTGATGGGGGTTCATAAAATGGTTTGGGACTAATCATTGATTGTTATAAACATTTCATTCTTTAATCAGTAATTCCTATTGAGCTTCGCTGTAGTTAAAACGATTAATCACGGAGCACTGGCATTTAGCCCTTACATAACGTTGGAAAGGCTCTCCGATCTAGAATTAAGTCCGCTGTGCTTCCTAGAAGGCCTTATTTCAGCCCGTTGTCAGATTTAATTTCATTTTGCTCTGCTTTATCTGTATGATGGTTATTTTCAACAAGATACACTTATGACCTGGTCTGCATCAAATATGGAGAACCTTCTTCAGCAGTCTGAGGGCAGCAGTGTCTCATGGGGAGCCCCTAGGTGGTGATGGGCGGAGCCAGAGGCAAATGTGGGTGGAGCAATGGATGTGACACAGACCATTCTACATTCTAGCCTATAGTCAGACTTTGTAGACCAAGGGTAGGCAACCTAAGGCCCAGGGGCCGGATGCGGCCCAATCGCCTTCTCAATCCGGCCCTCAGACGGTCCAGGAATCAGAGTGTTTTTACATGAGTAGAATGTGTGCTTTTATTTAAAATGCATCTCTGGGTTATTTGTGGGGCATAGGAATTCATTCATTCTTCTTATTATTTTCAAAATATAGTCTGCTCCCCCCCCCCGCATGGTCTGAGGGACAGTGGACCGGCCCACGGCTGAAAAAGGATGATGAACCCTGTTGTAGACTAACCCTCTCAAGCACCTCCCTCATTCCAGGCAAACAAGAGAGGCATCGTCACAGCTCACGGACAGATTTCTCTCAGGCCAAAGGACTCAAGGAAAGCCTGGAGTGTCTGAAGTTTGGCCCCTGGACCTGGGGTTCTCCACCCCAGTCTACATAATAAAATATTTTTGCTGTGTACCTTCAGCTTGAATTGTTGAGGGAAGGAGGGGTTGCCAATGGAGAACTAGCTGAACAGATAGCAGAAGACAAGGGCAAATGAAACAGTACAACCTACAAAAGCCAAGGAATTTGGGCATGGAAGGGACGCGGGTGGCGCTGCGGGTTAAACCACAGAGCCTAGGGCTTGCTGATCAGAAGGTCGGCGATTCAAATCCCTGTGACGGTGAGCTCCCGTTGTTCGGTCCCAGCTCCTGCCCACCTAGCAGTTCAAAAGCACACCAGTGCAAGTAGATAAATAGGTACTGCTCCAGCGGGAAGGTAAACGGTGTTTCCGTGCGCTGCTCTGGGTCGCCAGAAACGGCTTAGTCATGCTGTACACCGGCTCCCTCGGCCAATAAAGCGAGATGAGCACCGCAACCCCAGAGTCGGTCATGCCTGGACCTAATGGTCAGGGGTCCCTTTACCTTTACCTATGACATCACAAGTGTTGGGATGAAGCTCAGAGTGCATTGAAAGTGGGTGGGTTAAGCATGGAGAATGTGTGAACCATTGCATGACCACTGACAGATGAATATCTGAACAGAGCCTGCCAAGAAACCCTGCACTTGAAGTGGTATATTGAAGATGCTGCAGCCATCAAGTGATAACTACTCCTGGTTAACCAGGCTCAAACCTGCATGATTCATGTGTCTCCAACACATGTATATATCTCGTTTAAACATTACATTTTTAGGGATACACTTTTAAAAAAAAGTATACGTCAAAAAAATGTGAGAGTGGCATTTCAAAACACCACAGTTAAGTGGAGTGTATGCTTTTTACGCACAGAGAGAAAAGGGTGGACGTCCTCTTGTCTGCCTGCCTTCAGAAAGGGTTTCATTGAAGGAAAACCATCCATCACCGGAAATCTACAGCAGAGATAGTGAACCGAAATGGGCTTTCAGTTGCTGAAGACTATTCCCACCCCGCTCTTCTGTCTTTGGATACTCTCTCTCTCTCTCTCTCTCTCTCTCTCTCTCTCTCTCTCTCTCTCTCTCTCATTATCATTCTTCAAAACCAGGCGCTCTCCCGATGATAATCGCTTGGATCTGTCTCCCCAATGCTTTCTGGCTGGTCTTTTTTTTGGGGGGGTGGGGGGGAGGAGAAAGAAGAGGGGTGGTCTGCTGCTTCCTTTCTGATTGGTCACCCATCTCTCCTTTTGTTTTGGAGATGATTATAGAATTGACTTTCAAGTGCTGGTCTCTCCTCCCTACTTACCCATATGGTACACCCAGCATCGGGCGCTTAGAAAATTCTTAAGACTTCTTTTATGTAAAGGTTGTGACAAAGCATTATGAGCTTGCAATGGTAAGTGCCCTTTTATTATTACAGTTTCTCTCTCTCTCTCTTTGCTTTTGCATTAGAGAACCACGGATCGTGTTTTCTTGGGAGAGCGGGGGGGGGGGGGAGTAAGAGAGGCTTTGGGGGGTGGGACTGCTTCAGAATAACCACCCAAGCTCTTTTAAAGTGCACAGAAAGCGATACTGGGGAAAACTTCAGCTGTTTCTTGCGAAGCAAGGCAAAGGCTGTAAAATCAGTCTGCCTGCCTGCCAAAGGATTTTGCATAAATATTTGCAAAATATATGTGCAAATATATATATATATCTTTGCATATACGATATATGTATTGCATATCTCTGTGTATGTCTCTGTTCAGTCCAGAATCAGACCCACAACCTGAGGATTGTGTTCTGAATTCTGCCCCAGAGAGAACAGAGTCCAGTCATAACTAGCACCGCCCAAGAACAATGGAACTCCGTCTCCCATTCAAAAACTAGACCCGTCTTCTCGCTTGCACGTCTGGTCTGTGTGTGTGTTTAACTCTCCCATCCATCAACTGGCATTAGCTCAGCGCTAGAGAGAAATTGACACGCACACCAAAGGCATTACCTAAATACCACGCAGCTTCTCACTCGAGCTGCAACCCGACGCATCCCATTGGACTCAGTGGGCCTTACTCCCGAGTAGACCTGCTGCCTAGTAGGCTTCCACGACCGCTGAAAGGCGGAGGGAAGGAAAAGTCCCCAAGCATGAGACAGGGAAGCAACATCTAAACTTGCATCCTCGCCTTGCAGTCCGGTGGATAAATTGTGGTCTTATTAAATGGGGAGGGGAGGCGTCGGAAAGGATCCCAGGGCTGCTCTGCCTTAATAGTTGTATCGGGGGCGGGGTCTTTCAAGAGGAGCAGTTTGTCTGCATCAGGGGTAGCCAATCTGGTGCCCTCCAGATGTTGCTGACCTTTGGCCACGCTGGCGGGGGCTGATGGGAGTTGGAGTCCAGCCACATCTGGCGAGCACCAGATTGGCTGATGCTGGCTGTTATGTTTGATGTGCAGCCAATCATCTCGTTTCTCCCGGCTCACTGTTTTTATTAGCTCCCGCGCCTTTAATAGCAGCTGAAAGTGCATATTTTAGGAAAGATAAGACTGATGCCCATGCTTCAAAAAAGCAGATCCAGCTGCTGTAAAAAAACTCAAGAGAAAGCTAGGCTAGCTATCTTTCTGGATGATTGGCAGCTTCTCCAGCTACACTTTTATTATGAAACGGGGGTCAACATTAGGACCATGTTTACCATCTCTCAGTGTGTGTGTGTGTATCAAGATGATGAGAAAAAGCATAGGAGACGGGCTTGGTTTTGAAACATTGGCCACCCGAAATATAGAAGCGATAAACAACTACCTGACATTCAGAAGACATCTTAAGGCAGCCCTGTTCAGGGAAGTTTTTAATGTGTGACATTTTTGTGTACTTTTGGTCTTTGTGGAAGCCGCCCAGAGTGGCTGGGGAAACCCAGCTAGATGGGTGAGGTACAAATAAATTATTATTATTATTATTATTATTATTATTATTATTATTATTATTATATCAGTTTAGAAAGAGGGACATATTCAAAGCAGCTGAGAAACACCATCTTAAGAAGAAGTTAGTTCAGTGCCTTGTTCCTTTTGTTGCATCTTTATGCATCTAGGTAATTGATACTTTAAGGCCAAAATTCACCATTTCAAGTACTGATTCTCTGAGAAATTTGGCTGCAATTACCCACCTCCCGCTGACCGCAATGGAGGCAGGTTGCAAGAAGCTGGAAGCTGGACTCTGGTTTCAGATTGCATCCTGTTGCTGCTATTATTATTTTTTCAGCAGCTGTAATTGATGCAGTCATTGCAGGCCAGATCTGCTGCCGCTGTAGATCCTGCTGGCTGAGGCAGTCTCCTCACTTTGCCTCATGGCTGGACTGGCTCTGTTTGGGAAGTTGTATCGCCCTATATTCTAAATGAAGTCAACTCAAAAACAGACCACTGTGCTCCTCGCTGGAAAAAAGAAATCAAATAGTGTTATGCTGAAAAATTCTAAATACCTTTGATTCCATTTTACAGAAGGCACATATGAGTGGTCTTCAGTTTTACTCAAGAGTAGGTCCTAAGTAATGTTAGGCTTATAAATTTCAAGAGGTCTGCTCGGAATACCACCCTATGTAAGCCAGAGTTGCCGCCAAAAAATTGGTTATCATTGTTTTCCTTTAAAAGGGGCAGGTGTGTCCAAAGTAGGCCCAGAAAGTGCTGGAAAGGGATGAGGTTTGCATGAAAGGTCTGCCATCTGGCCTTGACAATGATCACACCTCCTTATCCATCAGAAAACCTCTTAATTGGTCCAAGATGAACTTTGCCCCCAAACTGAACACTCTGCATTGCTTGATGTTTTATCGTGTTTTTAATATTCTGTTGCAAGAATGTCCAGAGTTAGAAACAATAAAATAATTATTATTATTGTCCCTGGAGTAGTTTTTCTGGAGCAGAAAATCTAGTATACAATGGTACCTTGGTTTACAACCATAATCCATTCTGGAACTCCATTTGTAAACCAAAACAGCTTGTAACCCAAAGCGCTTTCACCAATGAGGCCTCCCCCCAAAAATTGTTTATAATCCAAAAAAAATAAATGGGTTGTAATCCAAAACAAGGTTGCAAACCGGGACACGCACTTCCGGGTTTGATGTGTTTGTAATCCAAAAAGTATGCAAACCAAGATGTATGCAAACCAAAGTACCACTGTACATGTTTAGTATACACATATACTCCTAAGGCAATATACTCCTTGTGATTATTGCAAGACAGGAAGCACATGTGAGGAGCACATCAGACTGCATTGTATATGTCTCCACTTCTTGTTAGCATCTACAGTGGTACCTCTGGTTATGAACTTAATTTGTTCCGGAGGTCCGTTCTTAAGCTGAAACTGTTCTTATCCTGAGGCACGCTTTCGCTAATGGGGTCTCCCAGTGCGTGTGCGCCGGAAATGCATGATTTCTGTTTGCATCCTGGGGCAAAGTTCGCAACCAGGAGCAGCTACTTCCGGATATCGGAGCTCATAACCCGAAGCATTTGTAACCAGAAGCATTCGTAACCAGAGGTACCACTGTACTGACCTGACAAAGAAAGAGGGCGTTGTTTGGTTTTGGAACAACAAATAGTGTTTACAAGTGATGGCAATATGAACTGCGGATGAGGTTTTTGTCAGTAACTACTAACGAAACCTCAAGGAGGTCCTTCCTCTCGGACCAAGCTCTCTTGAGCCAGTATTGGGATGTTAGTTGAGATGTTGATGGTAGTTGGTCAGTAAGTAGGAAGCTATTCTCCTGTTCGTGCAAGTTTTGCAAGATTTGGGGAATGCGTCTTGCTATCTCAAAATACAAAAGCTTCAATATACTGTTAAGGGGAGGTCAGATGGGGAAGGGCGTCCCTTGGTGTTACATGGCAATCATGGTGTGGGAAGCTATCCCTGAGATGATCCCTAGCTGTAGAAATTTCTTATACAACAGTGTGGGAAAGGAACCCAAATTTACCCTTATTCTGCATGTGCCAAAACAGAACAAAATGGCACACTCATTGTGGAGGGGGGGAAATTATTTCTTGAGGAGGAAGTGACAAGCAAACTGTGAAATCCTTTTTTATGATTTTTTGTAAAAGGAGTGTGAGATTTGTGTGATTTATCATGTCCAAAAATGGGAGGTTTGCAGAATTGTGCAAGTGTTGCAATTACACCTGTGCGGCAGTCACACAAAAAGGCGTTTCAGTACCCAGGAGAGCAACTCACCAACCAGAAAGAAAAACCAGCTCTATGCTCCTAACAGATGCTTGGGCAGCCAAAATGAGCAGCAGAAACACACAAAAAGGGTATGGTTGCATCTTTCTAAAATTTCTTTTTCAAAACCCTCCCCTCCCACCTAAAAAGCACAAGTGAAGAAGAGAAGCTTAAGGAGACTGCGTTATTTCAGTTTTTTCATTGACTTAGGGAACGTAGAAATGTTGCCATGTCTTGATGATCTAGATTAGTGTTATGAATAAAGTGGAAAATACATACCAAAAATAAAAACAACTAACACATTTGATTGTTATTTAAGCTTTTGTGGACTAGAGCCCACTTCATCAGGTGTATGGAGTGTGATCTTCAGTTGTTGGGGGTGTTGCACACACATACACACACATATGTGAATGTTAATGTGGTGGTGTTGGGGAATGTAAATGTTGTGGGTAAATGGCAATGGAATGCAAAGATTAAGTCTACAACTGTTGGCAATGTTGGCTGGGGCTGGCTGGGCATCCAGCATCATGTAGAGGGCAACAAGGTTCTCAGCCCTGCATTACAGGATGCCATGCTCAAAGTATGTAATTCTTTCGAGAAATTTGTTCCTGTTCCATTTACAGGAAATGTATAAACACAGCTCTTTGGTTTCCTGTTTGCAAAGGCATACAGAACTCAGAAGAGGCATTCTACCATGTAGGAGAGATCAGTGATATGATCATCTGACTTTTTTAAAAAAACAGCAGCAACTTTAAATAAGTTGTGTGGGGCTCTGGTTTTGAGTGGGGAAGTAGTGTTCACAGGAGATATGGCAGGTATTTGTAGAATTTGTATTGTTAAAATGGAAACGGGTCAAACCATCGCAAGAGGTTGGATAGTTACAATGGAATGGTCTCAGGGGTAGGCTGCACATTTTTATTTTTATTTTTTTATTATTACTTTGTCAATAAAATAAAATAAACCACAAAATCGGAAGGGGAAGGGGAAGGGGAAAGTAGTGTTCAGAGGTGGGGCTTCTGTGACTCATGCCTATTTTCCATCCCTTGGAGTTCCTGGTAAGTGGGGTGGGGGTTAAGACAAAGGTTTCGATATTGTGCCTGTCTTTTCTTATTGCATGGCTAATAGCATCTTGAAGTGTGTATAGCATTCCTCCTCTGATACATTCAAGAATAAATAATCTTTCATGCTTCATAATAACTACAAATTATCAGCAGAGTTTATCAGCAAAGGGCAGATAACGCACTCCCCTCTTTTTAAGACAAGGGATTTTCTTACTTTGAATGGCATAGTAATAATTATACTACTACTACTACTACTACTACTACTACTACTACTACTAATGTTATTATTTGTATCCCGTCCATCTGGTTGGGTTGTCCCAGCCACTCTGAGTGGCTTACTGCTTATATAAAATCAGACATTAAATGCTTTCTGATACAGAGCTGCATTCAGATATCTTCTAAAAGTTGTATAGTTATTTATCTCCTTGACATCTGAAGGGAGGGTGTTCCACAGGGCGGGGACCAGCACCGAGAAGGCCCTCTGCCTGGTTCTCTGCAACCTCGCTTTTCGCAGTGAGGGAACCACCAGAAGGCCCTCGAAGGAGGACCTCAGTATCCAGGCAGAACGATGGAGGTGGAGACGCTCCTTCAGGTCTACTGGGCCGAGGCCGTTTAGGGCTTTAAAGGTCAGCACTGGCACTTTGAATTGTGCTCGGAAACATACTCGGAAACCAAGCAGAAACACGAGTCAGCAGTTCACTATGGCGAGCTGCATTGCATTTCTGTTTAAATTATAGCAATAATTTCCAAATTGGCATCAATACATATAAATTAGAACTTGCAAATATCAAGCAAATATGTGCTATGTCCTTTGACCTCTTTTATGGTTGCTGTGTTTCCTCTCTTCTGGCAAATTGTAAATGACCTTAAGAACATAAGAGACCTGCTGGCCCAGACCACCAGCTCATCTAGTCCAGCATCTTGATCTCATAGTAGCCAACCACATCACAGAATCATAGAATTATAGAGTTGGAAGGGACCTCTAGGGCCATGAGTCGAGCCCCCTACAACAGGAAACGTGACAAAAGATACTTACACCTTCCAATGATCCATGCACATATCCTGGAAGGGACAGCAGTGTCGATGTTAGAACTGCTCGTTATAATATTTGAGAACTGATGTTAGCTTGGCAGCCTATGAAAAAGCAAATATATTTGTGAGAAGCCCACAAGCAAAATCCAAGTGCAACGCTTGTGTAGAGCAGGGGTCTCAGTGTGTAGAGCAGGGGTCATCAAACTTTTTCAGCAGGGGCCGGTCCACTGTCCCTCAGAACTTGTGGGGGGCCGGACTATATTTGGGAGGGGGGAATGAATGAATTCCTATGCCCCACAAATAACCCAGAGATGCGTTTTCAATAAAAGCACATACTCTACTCAAGTAAAAACACCAGGCAGGTCCCACAAATAACCCAGAGATTCATTTTAAATAAAAGGACACATTCTACTTGTGTAAAAACACCAGGCAGGTCCCACAAATAATTCAGAGATGCATTTTAAATAAAAGGACAGATTCTACTTGTGTAAAAAAACACTGATTCCAGGACCGTCCACAGGCCGGATTTAGAAGGCAATTGGGCCAGATCCGGGCCCCGGGCCTTAGTTTGCCTACCCATGGTGTCGAGCCTATGAGTTGACACATCCAATGGCCAGCATGGAAGAAAAAGAAATATGTGAGATGCTTAGCCATGTCTACCTGAAAAGAAGTGAGATGGCTGACAACTTGGCATCCCACTTTGTTCATTATTAAATTGATATCCCACCCTCCTCTGATACATCCCTACCCTCTCTCCTAAAAGGAGCTCAGGCTGGCAAATGTAGACAACTCCATCACATGTGAGTTCACAACAGGATTTTTTTCCTCACCCCCCTAAATGCCTCCGATTCTGGAACCAGGAACAAAATTAACTTAGACTGCAGACCTATACACACTGCAGGGGTAAATTCCATTGAACTTTCTGGTAGCAAGGGAGGTGGGTATTGTGCGAAGAAGTGATTCCAGCAAGCACAGCTTTCCCTACCCCACAACAATAAGCTGCTTAAATGCTCTCTTATGCCCAACTCTTGCAGATACAGGAGCTGTCTTGCCCCATGGTCATGTATTTTAATTTTTTTAGCGACCCTAAAAAAGAGGCAAATCAGCAAAACGGGGTCCTTGTACTTCGGAAGGAGTGGCTGGTTAAGAATGTTGTGCTTCTTTAGGGGAAGGGGTGAATCTATTTTTGACTGCCATTTGTTAGCAAGTCAAGCATTTTCTTCTAAAAATATGCCCAGCTCTGACGTCCTGGCGGGTGCATTCTAAGAATGCAGCGATGTCTTTAATGTAGGAAAGCACAAGCCCGGTCATCTATGCTAACCATGCTGTTTTGGACACATGTTGTGGAAAGGGATATCCAGTTTTCTCAGTTTCCCTGCCCACCAGCATATGATGTCCTTGCACTTAATTCCTCCCCACACTTTTTGTTGGTTTGTTTCTAAGTAAGCAGGCAATTAGATTTCACATTAAACTGAGCAAGCATTGATGGGGTTTTGCATGCTACAGTGCATCGTATTGTTCTGTGCATGTGAAATATGAAACAGATGGCCAAGGGAGCCCAGGAAAAGAAGTGTGTATGTGCGTAGGGTGGGGGGAGAGGGAGAGGGAGAAGGAACTTGCTGTGCCCTTTTTAATAAGACCTTAATGTTAAGCGAAGTGGCAGCTAAGTGCTTTCTGAAACACAACTTTTTTGATTACTGTTTACTTTATAAAAAGGCAAAATGTGTGTTTTTGTGTGTGTGTGTGTGTGTGTGTGTGTGTGTGTGTGTTTGCATAGTTTTCACTGCAAACTAATGCCATTCAGTTATTGAATTATCACGGCATCTTTCCCATGCAGTTGTTTGCTCGAAACAGAACAGTGCAATGAGACAGAGGATCCCCTAAACACAACAGGATCTCAACCTATACGTTTGTTCACTTACTGCAAGTGTCACATCAGTTACCCTGCCCGCTTCTGTCCCTAAGTACCCCTGTCATGTATCCATCAGAAGTTTGCCCACGAGCGAATGCAGCTGGAAAAAAAAAAAAAGAACGCTCACCACCCTGGTCTCTAGGCAACCTTCGGCCCTCCAGATGTTTTGGCCTACAACTCCCATGATCCCTAGCTAACAGGACCAGTGGTCAGGGATGATGGGAATTGTAGTCCAAAACATCTGGAGGGCCAAAGGTTGCCTATGCCTGCTCTAGACCATCTTAATGATTGCCTTCTTAGTTACGATGCATGAGCCTCAGTTTGCCAAGTACTGCCGCCCCCCCCCCCCATTTTTCAAAAGCCAAGCCATGGGCCCCCTACTTTTGAAATGTTGATTTTATGTGAATGGTGCTACAGAACCCCCTGGGTGGGTTATGCAGACCCAGGGGTGGAGGAAGGGGGTGCAGTGGGGGTGGGTCGCCCCAGGTGTCACCACTGAGGGGGGTGACAAAATGGTGGGCGTCACTCCCCGTGGGGCCTGGGAGTGACATGGTGGCTTGGGTGCGCACAGGCTCTGTGCTGCCTAAACGGTCCACCTGCGGCCTCCCCCCAGCTGTAGGGCGGCTGAGTGGGAGGAGGCAGGCAGACTCTTCAGAGGCCCCACGGAGCGTCCTGCCCCAGCTCACCCCCCCCCCCACAGGTAGCTGGCCACACCTCTGGGCACAGAGCACATGCGCCGCCCCAGGCGCCCAATTGGCTTGCTCCACCGCTGTGCAGACCACCAGCCCTGCGGCATACGTGGACCACCAGTTGGGAACCACCGCCTTAGAAGATGTTAGAAACTTAGGCTGCCCACTGATAGACACTTTATTGGAGTAAGCTCCACTGGTCATAGTATCCTCTACTTCTGAGTAAATCAGGGTTGCTATACGTCCAGAATTATGCCCAGAATTTTTATTCTGCACATCCGCCCAGGGATGTTTGTACTTAGGACATAGGATGCTGTCTTGTATGGAGTCAGACCATCACCTTGTTGAGTCATGTCTATGTCAGTAGCCTTTACCTTTTTCAGACCCAAGATTCACCTTTAGGTCAGCCCAAACATGCATTTGGGGTCTCGTTTCTTAATTTAAAAAATGTATTTGTATGATGGTAGTACAGATTAGGTCATCTGGGTCCCTGCTTTACCTGAAATCGCTTGAGATTGAACTTGCGACTCTTTTGCAACAGACTATGTGCTTTGCCATTGAGCTACATCCTGTCACTTTGATATAGCCTTGCTGTCTTGGGGTATCTTTTCTAAGCTCAGCTGCTTTGCATGTCCTGTTATTTAGGAAAATCATTCAAAATGTTGTCTCCTTTTTTATTATTAAAGGGAGAAAGATGCATGTGAAATCCTCTCGAACTCATTTTGCTTGTGATACTGAATAGCATTCAAATGAGAATGATCTTCCCAAATTTTTTGTTTTTAATTTTTTTTTTTTTGCAAGCTTGCCCAATCCAGCTGTATATTTTATATGCTAATCTAAATTCTATTTTTGTTCCCCTTGGGGGTTTTAAGTGATTATAATTGTTGCTCTTCAAAAGCCAAACAGATGATGATTGCTGCTTCAGGAATATACCAAAAAGAAACTGGCTTTCATTAAACCTGCTCATCCCTCTTTGTAATTATCCCTATTTTATCTCACTAAGAAGCGGGAGGGAAATGGCAAGTATAGTTCAATGAAGGCACTTTGGTTATTTAAACACTGCTTTTATTGAGCTAACAGGGGGTGTTAAAGGGGAATTTCCAGGAAGAGGAACTGTAGCCTATAGCCCAGTTACCTTTCCACTGGAGACTAGAGAACCCTGAGTCAGCTTGGAATGTAGGCCAGCCAAGAATACTGCAGGACAGATGCCCCTTTTCAGCATCTCTGGAAAGAAAGAAAGGGAAGGAGGGGAGAAGAGAGAATTTGCTAAGCCCAACCTCAGAGATATGGCTATGATAGCAGACTGACAGATGTTTTGCAACACATCTCCCTGCCTGCCTGCCTGCTCTGCTGGAAGTTTCATTATAGTAAGCAGCGCATCATTATGGGAGTCAGAGGAGAGAAAGGAGATGCAGACGGGATACTTTGAGTATTTCTGGACAACCCATCCTGATTTGCTTGCAGGGAGATGAGATGGTGTTGGCTATTTCCAAGCCTCCGTTCTGATTTGTTTGTATCAAAGCAAACATGATCTAACTCGCCAATTTCTTTCCCTATCTGATTTTTGGGGGATTAGCAGTGTGTGTGTGTGTGTGTGTGTGTGTGTGTGTGTGCAAGGCCTCCCAATCAGCTATAATCGTACAACCTGACTTTCCAAGTGTGTGATTGAATCTCACCCGAAAATAGTCACAGTGCCCTGCAAGTGAAGAATAGTTTAGAGCACAACAGGCTTCCTCCATTTTGTCAAATCTTGCTTGGGAGACTGAACAACATGCAGATTATGTTTTTAAGGAATTAAGTACAGCTGGTGTTTGATTTCTCAAAGAAGAGAAGACCATCTCGAAACATGACCCTCTGATCTGCTCATTGTTCCTCCCCAAATGGGGACTCATTGCAGTTGCTCAGTCGTGAGAGAAATGTACTTTGGGTCTGTTCAGGGACACTGTCGTTTCTTCTTCCTCTGCACCTTAGAGGGCCTGTTTATTGAGCATTCATCCTGATTGCCTTCTGCAAAACTTCGCCTGAGGCGAGGCAAAGTCCACTCTTTTTTTGTCAAGCTTTCCTAACTGCAAAAACCACTTTCCTAATTGCAGAAATGTAAGTGGTTAAAAAAAGTGGGTTTGTTGCAACTTTAAACCACTTTAAATAAACCTACATTTCTAGGTATGAGATTGGATCCTTCCGGGGGGGGGGAGAGAGTTAAAGTCTGGATGTGAACTAGGATTTGGCAGTGGCACTGAAAACAGTTGTTGGGGCTGTGTCCTATTCAGGGGTGTGTGGTAGGGGCAGCTCACACCGGGTGTCCACACAGAGGGGGGTGACAAAATGGCGGGCGGCAGGGCCTGCAGCACGCCCGAGCCACGCATCTCTCCTGGGAGTGACACGGCGGCTTGGGTGCCCACAGGCTCCACATTGCCCAAACGGTCTGCCCGCCACCCCCCCCTCAGCTGTAGAGCTGTAGGGCGGCTGAGTGGGAGGAGGCAGGCAGACTGCTCAGAGGCCCCACAGAGCGTCTCACCCCAGCTGGCCCTGCCCCCGCGAGTGGCTGGCCCCGCCCCTGGGCACAGGGCATGCGCGCCGCCTCAGGCGCCCAGTCGGCTTGCTCCACCGCTGGCTGGTGGACCCCATACTGAGGGCTTCCACAGGGGCAGCAGTGGGAAGCCGTGAGCTGCCATTTTAAATTTCCCACAATGCCCTGGAAGTACCCAACAAAGCATAACAAAAGATGTAATGGGGGATTTCAAAGGATGGCTTGTAAACTTGGCCTTTTGGCACAGGGGACGCAGGACAGGTGGCAGAAGCAGTGGGCACTTCTGGGGCACTAGCAGCTGCCTGACGGTCCTTGACCTTGGTGTAGCTCATATCTGCAGTGGTTAAAAGCCACGTGAGGTAGGAATTACTACATCATCTTAATTTAATAGAACTAACATAGAGAAATGGGATGCAGGTGGTGCTGTGAGTTAAACCATAGAGCCTAGGGCTTGCCAATCAGAAGGTTGGCAGTTCAAATCCCCATGACAGGGTGAGCTCCCGTTGTTCGGTCCCAGCTCCTGCCAACCTAGCAGTTCGAAAGCACGTCAAAGTGCAAGGAAGGGGAAGGTAAACAGCGTTTCCGTGTGCTGCTCTGGTTCGCCAGAAGCGGCTTAGTCATGCTGGCCACATAAAGCAAGATGAGCGCCACAACCCCAGAATTGTCCGCGACTGGACTTAACAGTCAGGGGTACTTTTACCTTTACCTTTTAACACAGAGAAAGATCCAGATATCTCCTGGAATGTAATGCCTTTCCAAATATTTGCAGCACTTGTAAAAAAAAGTCTAATCAAAACAACCTCCCTCTGCACTTTATATACAACATGCAAGCCTCGCATGAGTCTTTATACTGCCATCCCGCTTCTCAGATGCCTACTGTACTCTACGTGAGTTACACCACTGGGCTGTGCCATTTATCTTACATCTTTCTGCTTCAGGCTTGCTAATGCTGCATTACCTTTTCATAAGCCCAAGATTGCCTGTCAAGGAGATCTGTAAAAGCAGGGCTGTCAGCGGATTTCCTCCACCATCCCGTCTCTCCCCACACACCCCTTTACCAGGAGACAAGCTGTATTAGTTGTGTGACAAGACCGCTCTTCTATTTTGGAAAGGAAGGATTTATTCCAGGGCTGTGCTCTCGTGCATGGCAAGAGCCACATCACGACCTGCGTGCTGAGTTTGGCAGAGAGTGGGGAAAGCATGCATTTTGCAAGACAACACCGTAGGTCGGCAATTCAGAATACAGGAGCCTGGAGGAGCTCCTTCCCTCACCCGCTAAGTGTTTCAAATCACATTGGTCCTCAAGAGCATCTCATGGTGAGTTTCATGGTGAGTTTCAGCACCTCTTTTTCTAGAAAAATAGCACTGAGTGGAACATTTTCACCTGGCGCCGAAAAATATATAATGAAGGCGCCAGGTGAACTTTCCTGAGGAGAACATTCCACAAACAGGGTGCCAATACAGAGAAGGCCCCATTCTCATGTTGCCACCCTCCAGACCTCTCAAGGAGGAGTCACATGGAGAAGGGCCTCAGATGATGAATGCAGAGTCAGTGCTTGTTGAAAAATTGTGTTCAGAAACAGAATTCATCTGGAGCTGCCCAATCTGATCTTGAGATGATTCTTCGAATGAGCTAAGGGGACACAATAAATAGTCTTGAATAAAAATGTTTTTGGACAAAGGCATCACATTCACTTTCAACAGATTATTGATTACCCACACTCAGTTTGTGGAGGTGGGTGTGAACGTCATGTAACAGAGACTGGTTTACAACTGCAAAGGGGAAATATATTTTTCTGTAGGATCCCTAGAATTTGAGTAACCCAAACCCAGAAATCAATATGGACAAGGCGCAAAGCAAACAAACATGCAAGGTGACTGCAGAAAGCCATTTTTTAAAAAAACATAATCAGTGGAAGTTTGTTGCACTCTCTGGGTATCAACCTGAACTGATTTGCTGCAAAATCCAAAAGGTAAACTAAATGCATTTATTTAGCATTGCGTGAGTGCACTAATTTCAGGCGCAGGCGTAAAGGAGTTTAATTATAACCATAGTTCCTTGGGAGTAGGATGCATTCAACTTGGTGAGACTTCTCGGTAAACATGCATAGGAAAATAGCTAAATAAAACTGTTTCACTGAAGTGAGTTTAAGTAGACTTTACAGCCTTGACGCCAGAAAGCATCTTATGGAAAAGCTATCATTACTGCGAGGGTGAAACAACCCAACTGCCATATTTTAAAAACTACCGGTACATCCTTGAAAATGCTGTGAGAGAGACATCATTGCCAAACATAAAGAAACCTGCTCCCAAGTAAATATTCAAATTTACTCAAAATATACTGGGAAGAAAGCTGAAGGTTTTTTTTTTGTTTTTTTTGCTTTTTTTTGCTAATGAAAAAGTATGAGGGTTGTTTATTTCTCTCTCTCTCTTTCTTTCTTTCTTTCTTTCTTTCTTTCTTATTTATTTATTTATTGAGCTTATATGAGTTTATTTTCAACATATGCACCCACACTTGTAAAATTGCATAATCAAAAGAAAAACAAACAAACAACAACAACAGACAAAATAACAACAAGAATCAAATGAAAAACAAAGGAATACAAATAACCCATAGTAACATATGAAATACAGAACAGATAATGAACAATACACACACACACACACACACACACACACACACACACACACACACACCATATTTCAGTTCTTCTTTTCTTCCAGTTGACTTCCTTCATCCTCTGCACAGTTCTCTTTTCATTTTTGGTAAACTGCCTCCTTCTTACTTCGTTATTATCCTTTTTTTCTACAATTGTTAACTGAAGTACCATAAATTATCTTGTAGAAGTTAATCAATATTTCACTTTCTTTTGCCCTCCTACCAAAAGGAAAGCTCCTCTGATGAATTTTCTCCAGATCTTTGATTGGCAACATTCCCTCTATCCACAAGGCTAGGTCCAGAGGACCAGAAAGGAGGCAAAATGGTGGCCAGCTTGCCAACTCAGCTGTTGTTGTTAACTACCACTCACAAAAGGGGCTTCAAAATAAACTTTGGAGGGAAAGGGGATAGGAAGCTGCGTGTGACACAGCTCTTGGTGAACTCCTGCCATAAGAAACTGTCAGAGAATTTCTCCTACTACCTGGAGAAATTTAGTCTTCCCCAGAACAATTACTCCACCCCAAGATGGGGTGTCCACAGCTCTGTTTCTATAGAGCTAGGGATTTCTTTGTAGTTTCCTAAACACTTCTTAAATTTATATATGTTGTTAACAATTATCATACATTTTTGTTGTTGTTGTTTAGTCGTTTAGTCGTTTAGTTGTGTCCGACTCTTCGTGACCCCATGGACCAGAGCACGCCAGGCCCTCCTGTCTTCCACTGCCTGCCGCAGTTTGGTCAAACTCATGTTAGTAGCTTCAAGAACAATCTCCAATCATCTCGTCCTCTGTCATCCCCTTCTTCTTGTGCTCTCCATCTTTCCCAACAGCAGGGTCTTTTCCAGGGAGTCTTCTCTTCTCATGAGGTGGCCAAAGTATTGGAGCCTCAGCTTCAGGATCTGTCCTTCCAGTGAACACTCAGGACTGATTTCCTTAAGAATAGATAGGTTTGATCTTCTTGCAGTTCATGGGACTCTCCAGTCTCCTCCAGCACCATAATTCAAAAGCATCAATTCTTCAGCGATCAGCCTTCTATATGGTCCAGCTCTCACTTCCATACATCACTACTGGGAAAACCATAGCTTTAACTATATGGACCTTTGTTAGCAAGGTGATGTCTCTGCTTTTTAAGATGCTTAATTAATTAACACTGTGCTTCTGTGGAATGCATATAGCACTTAATGACAAAAACAGGCTTACTCTTCTACTCCACTATATTTCCAAAGAGCAGCTTATATATGATTTCCAGTGAGTCGTTCCTTCAGGACCATCCTTTCCTTGCTTCAGGGTGGGAACTGAGCTGTGGGTTATCAAACCATGGTCCAGTTTATCTTCTGCTCATTCATCTGCATGATTCCCTTTGTTGCCTAGTTTAAAGGCCTACTTTACAGGCCCGTAGCCTGTAATATGTGCAAAGCACTTTGGACACTTCAAACGAACTCTATAAATGCCAAGTATTCCTCATCTTTTGTATATTTACAAAAATGATATTTGCTTCCAAAAGGTCATACAGTTGTTCCACAAATACCACTACTGCTCTAATCTGACTGAGCCTACGGTTCTCAGATACACTAACAGATAATAAAAACAGTATGAATGTCATATTTTGTCACCATAAGTGATGATCGGATGCAGTCATGTATATATGTAATTGGGAGGAAAGGTTATTTGGACTTTTGGCCGGATAAGCAGGAAAACCATCCCATTGTGCTCTCTCAGATCAGGCTGTAAAACCATAACTTTTGTTCCTAACGTTATACCTATACTTTAAATATGTCCCAGTCCACAGTATAAATCTCTCTTCTGCATATGATCTTATTACCTTAAGATATAATTACACAGTGCTCCAAATATAAGGAATGTGGAAGCTTTTTTTTTTTTTAAGGTAGTAACTATCAATAGGCAATAGCCATTATTTTACAGCTCTGTATCATTAGCAGAACAATTACAGCAGAGGAGAGATCTTTTAGCACAATACACACTCTTCTCCTTTAGATAATTGCATGAAAACATAAAACTCATGCTGGTGATAATAAAGTGCTTGTGTGGCTGGTTTTAACTTTTCATATCATAGGTGCATGCTAATCTTTCCAATAGTTATCATTCATCCTCGCTCCTCCCTAATCCTTCTTGGAAGAGCTTTGCCCAGTTGGTACATATAATTCAGAGTCATAGAGTTTACTTGCTAGAATGCTCAGAATGTTTCAGTATGAGTACGTTTAGGGAAGCTTTTAGTGTTTGATGCAATACTGTATTTTAATATTTTGTTGGAAGCCGCCCAGAGTGGCTGGGGAAGCCCAGCCAGATGGGCCGAGTATAAATAATAAATTATTATTATTATTATTATTATTATTATTATTATTATTATTATTATTGAGTTCTCATACTGATCTGCAGTGTTAATGAACAGCAACAAGCAATGGTAACCATATAATTGACAATGGTTGTGCAGCATATATATATATATATATATATATATATATATATATATATATGTTTTTACTATCATCATTATTATCAAAAATCTGTTGTAGCTTGGGTTTACTGTCACATCTTAGGGTAATTATTTGTTGTTTTCTGAAACCGTCTTATATTGAGTTAAACCATGGGTTTATCTGGTTCAGTATTGTCTACATCCGGACTCACAGTACAGTGGTGCCCCGCAAGACGAAATTAATCCGTTCCACGAGTTTTTTCATCTAGCGAATTTTTCGTCTTGCGAAGCACGAAATCCCATAAGAATGCATTGAAATTCAATTAATGTGTTCCTATGGTCAAAAAAAGTCCAAACAAAGCCAAAGTTGGTACAACAAGAGTTTATTAAGTGCTCTTTAAAGTCACACATACTGTAAAGAGCATTTCAAAAACTGAAGGAACAATACATTAAGTTTCTAAACATGACAGAAAAACATTTAAAAATCAACAAAGTGTACAGTACATTTTCTAAGACTCTGGGGGACAACTCGAAGAAGGTTCCTCTTCCACTCTTTGCTTCTTGCTGAAGAACCCCCTCCCCAACTGTTCCCCCAGCCACCCACCACACAGAAATTCAAATCCATTTTTTTTAAAAAAAAAAACAGCAGAGTGGCCCAAGGGTCACAGAAAATCATAAAAATGCAGAAAAAAACCACAAGCTTCCAGATTCTTGCAAACCCCTCCTCAACTGTTCCCCCAGCCACCCACCACACAGAAATTGAAATCCAGAATTTTTTTAAAAAAACAGCAGAGTGCCCCAGTGGTCACAGAAAATCATAAAAATGCAGAAAAAAACACACAAGCTTCCAGATTCTTGCAAACCCCTCCCCAACACCAAGTCCTTGAATTCCAAACACCCCAACCCAAAATCCAACCCCCCCCCCCAAAAAAAAGTTTTAAAAGTTTAAAAAAAGTTTTGGAAAAGCTTCAAAAATCACCAAATCTTCAAAAACCTCAAAAAAGGCTACCACACCGCGTTCTATGAGTTGCTCCTCGAAGTCAAGTCGCAACTGTATTAACGGTGTTAAGAAAAAGGAAACAAACTTGCAAGACGTTTTTGTTTTTCATCTTGCAAAGCAAGCCCATAGGGAAATTCGTCTTGCGAAGCAGCTCAAAAAACGGAAAACCCTTTCGTCTAGCGAGTTTTCCGTCTTGCGAGGCATTCGTCTTGCGGGGCACCACTGTAGCTCTCCAAGGTACCAGGCTGAAATCTTTTCCACTCCTACCCGAAGCAGACATAGGCAAACTTGGCCCTCCAGATGTTTTAGGACTACAACCCCCATCATTCCTGATGACTGGTCCTGTTAGCTAGGGATGGTGGGAGTTGTAGTCCCAAAACATCTGGAGGGCCAGGTTTGCCTATGCCTGTGCTAAAGATTGAACCTGGAAACTTTTGCATGCTGAGCAGGCAACTACCTTGCTACAGCAAAAACTGAGCTACAGCTGCTCTGGAGGCCACAGCCAATTGTAACAAATGAGCATTCCACCCTTGGTATACAAGTCAGTTAGCGCCAAAGAGCATGCATCAAACAGCATAAAAAGCAAGCAAATTAATAATAATAATAATAATAATAATAATAATAATAATAATAATAATAATTTATTTATTTATACCCCGCCCTCCCCAGCCAAGGCCGGGCTCAGAGCGGCTTACAAGCAATAACAAAAACAAGGTGAATGATTACAACTTACATATCATGCTGTTTGAAGGTACTGTCGCTCTGTAAATAAATATTGGTATCTACTCATTTGTGGACAGGCAAATCTTTTCCTTTATTTCCTCTGCAAATAGTTCTGGGAGCTTATTGATGCTGCGGAAAGTGAGATAGATACCTCAGCTACAGCCACCTGTTCCCTGTCTTGGGTGCACATTATTTGGCACAGGCTAATGGCAAACATGGGACGCGGGTGGCACTGTGGGTTAAACCACAGAGCCTAGGACTTGCCGATCAGAAGGTCAGCGGTTTGAATCCCCATGACGGGGTGAGCTCCCATTGCTCAGTCCCTGCTCCTGCCAACCTAGCAGTTCGAAAGCATGTCAAAGTGCAACTAGATAAATAGGTACCGCTCCGGCGGGAAGGTAAACAGCGTTTCCGTGCGCTGCTCTGGTTCACCAGAAGCGGCTTAGTCTTGCTGGCCACATGACCCAGAAGCTGTACGCCGGCTCCCTCGGCCAATAAAGCGAGATGAGCGCCGCAACCCCAGAGTCGGTCATGACTGGACCTAATGGTCAGGGGTCCCCTTTACTAATGGCAAACATGGAGCATGTCCTGTCCCCCACCCCCGCTGGTGGAATATTAGGAAAACAAAATGGTAACTGTGAATGTTCTTATTGATTCTGATCCAGACTTGACAGAAGTCACCTATTGTTTGCTATGCCCTTAAGCTGAGTAGTGCTATCCAAAGTGGGCCCAAAAATGCAGGACTATGCCATTTGGTGCAAATGACAACGTTGCACAAATTACATGGCTGCTTGCTTAGACACCTGGGTCAATGGCTCCCCAGCATTTGCTATGAAACCCACTGCTGGGATTTCATCTTCTGGTATCAACTCTGCCTGCACCCAGTAAACCACAGGCACCAAAGCAGGAGCCAAATGCTTTGTGATGCATGGTGCACACTTTCTTTCAGCTCATCAGTATATCCCAGCATCTGCAGAAGTATGCCTAGCTGAAACCACAAAGAGGACCTTTTCACTGGCCGTACGCAGCCTCTGGAACTCTATCCGACAGGAGGCTGGCCTGGCCCCCATTTAAATCGATTTCCACTGGATGACTGGATGGGAACATCCTTCCGGTACAGTGGTACCTCGGGTTAAGTACTTAATTCGTTCCGGAGGTCCGTTCTTAACCTGAAACTGTTCTTAACCTGAAGCACCACTTTAGCTAATGGGACCTCCTGCTGCTGCTGTGCGACCGGAGCATGATTTCTGTTTTGAAGCAAAGTTCTTAACCTTAGGTACTATTTCTGGGTTAGCAGTGTCTGTAACCTGAAGCGTATGTAACCTGAAGCGTATGTAACCCGAGGTACCACTGTATAGGAGGACTTTGGAGCCACAAATGGTTTTAAAGCAGCTGAGCTGAATGGTTTTACTGGCTGAAGATACCTGGTTGTTTGAAAATCTGCTTTGTACTTTCTGTAGGCGTGTTCTGTTGTTTGGTATTTTTTAGGCATTCTGTTTTATTGCATGCTTTGACTTATTGCTATTTGCTGCCTCGTGTATTTTTAGAGAAGGGGTGGCTAACGTTTGGCTCTCCAAACATTCCTGAACCACAGTTCCCATCATCCCTGACTTCTGCCCATGCTTGTAGGGCCAATGGTAGTAGGAAGCCAGTGTACAAACACACTGACCAGATGTTTTATATACATAAATATATAACTAGACCAGTGTTTCCCAAACTTGGGTCTGCAGCTGTTTTTGAACTACAACTCCCATCATCCCTACCTGGCAAGACCAGTGATCAGGGATGATGGGAATTGTAGTCCAAAAACAGCCGGAGACCCAAGTTTGGGAAACACAGGTTTAGAGTGACCAGATTAGTGAACAAGTCATAAAAGGCTGGTTGTGTCCATTTAGAAATTTAAGTGAAGATGTTAAAAGATAAAATAAATCCTATGAAATCCCCAGCTATACTGGCTACCTTACCATAAAATATTTTTTGTTCTAAATTTTGAAAAGGTATGCTCCATTACAGTGTATCTCAGCAATCTTAACAATAAGCCTGTAAGGCCTTGCAATGTTACTTTTCTTCCTCCATTGCAAGGTGCATTGTCTGAGAAAAAAGAACTTGCTGGTGGCTGTCCCATGTATTAGGGAAGGGGCTGAGATTTGCAGCGGCAACTTTCACTCGCTAGACCACTCTCTCCAACCTTTCCATCTTCAACTAAATAAACAAAGTCTCATTTCAACAGGAGCCCGTTTCCCTGCTAAAGCAGGGAAGAGCCGAGTCCTTGACACCATTAGCCTTTCCAACAGGATTTGTTGCTTACACAAACATATGGCTCATTTTTCTTACACCAATTCAGTAATTATTCCAAAGCTCATTAGTCAGGCTCTCCCCCCCCCCCACCTTCAGAGAGGAGTTGGCAAATTTATGATCCCTGGGAGATGAAGTGTCTGTGTCTCTGTGCAGTACGGGGAGAGGAGCCATCTTCAACACAACACAACACCTGAACTTATTGAGGCCTTTTATTTAGATAAACTGCATTAGCACACGTGCACACCCAACATGCAGTCCCCATTTGTCTTTCAAAGGAACGACGCTGTGCGTGGACTCACAGTGCGGTTGTGAAGATGAATTTTGTTGCGACGAGGGACTCCTGTCTCCAGCAGAACACGAGATCCCGCTATTCCATGCCTAATCCAGGGGCCATTTAAGGACATGGAATATTGGCTTCTTGACTCACTCTCTCTCTCTCTCTGCCGAATCAAGGCTCGCGGGAGCCGCTTCTCTCCTTGCAAGTGGAAAGGCATTGCACAATATACGTGCCCTTTAAGTGTCCAGCCAGCAACGTGCTCTCTAACCCCACCTACCCACCCCACATCTCAACTTCTTAATTTCATAGAACTGTAGAATCGGGGGTCATCTAGCCCAACCCGCTGGAATACAGCGCAGCAGGTGCGTGTAAGCATATATTTGGGGGGGGGGGGCTTTAATTCTTTATTTGCCAGAGCAGAACGCAGCTGGGTCTGTGCTTGCTGCTTGCTCCCTTACAGCACCGGGCTGGCCTTGTGGAGGCGAAAGTTTGGCGCATTGCAAACTCGCCTCCCTTCATCCTTCTCCCCCCCCCTTCCATCCCTGCTCAGCCCGCCGCCCCATTCAAGTGATTATCTGTCGAAGACCTCTAGAGCCATCTCCATCTCTGCAGCGCGCTGATAAGACAGCTGTTTCTCTCGCCGCCGTGTCTCTCCGGGCCCCGGTCTGTCTTTCGGTACAAACTGTGGCTTTGTTACCCTGGCCTGCTGCTGTCACTTTCTCTGTTGTGCGGGGCGTTTGATCCGAGCACAAAAGGGGGAGGGTGGCTGGGTGGCTGGGTCGAGGTGCGGGGGGTTGCAGAGTGACAGAGACTAAGGGAGGGGAGAGGGAGAAGGGGAGAGAAAAGAGATGGGAATGATCGCCTGGCTGATAGGCATGGCTTTGCGGCGTGTATCCGCGCCCAAGTTGCAGAGAAGCGCGGGGGGGGAGTAGGAGGAGAGGACCCCCCTGCCCACAAGCAGCAAGCCAGAAACTCCCCCGTCTCCCTCCCCCACACCCTTAAAAAAACAACCTAGCAAATGGGCGAGGGATAACAACGAGAAAGCAAGCAGATGGCTTCCTCCAATCTGAATCCAAATAACGATCATTTATCTTCCCTTTCAAGAAGTTAAGAGATTGCTCGTGCCCTTGCCCGGAAAGAATAATTTTTTAAAAGCAACCCCTTCTTCGCAACTGCCTTTGTACATACCAAACATTCACGGGGGTTGTATGTGGGGGGAGAGGAAAGCTCATTTGTATTCAGGTTGCATCATCATCATCATCATTTTAATTTTTATTTTTTTTTAAAGAAGAAGAAGAAGCGTTGCTTAGTCAGGCTCGCAACTCCTAAACTTGCTGCCAACATGTGCAGCGCGAGTCTAGGCGTGAGATATATATACTGTATATATATTTCACACACACACACACACACGTGTATGATTTGGAAGAAATCTTCACTGGGTTCAGTTGGACTCAGTTCTCGGCAAGAGGCTTAAGGCTGCAAGCTTTCGTGTCAGCGGGACTTCCTTCCAAGTAGCAACATCCTGTCAGTGTCTACTCGGAAGTCAGCACTGGTTTATCCCCAAGGAAGTGCGGAGCCCAAGTGGCGCTCCGAAAGACACTCCGAAACAGGCGTCCACTGAAAGGAACTGAAACGGAGCGTCGGAACAAGTGAGTCAGTTGAAGCTTGAGGCCCGTTCGGTGGCTATTTTGCAACAAGGAAAGAAGCAAGACTTTCTCTCTCCAGTTAAGAGAGAGAGAGAGAAGTTGCAGGAGGCAGTGTGTTGAATTAAGCAACGCCTAGACCATTTCGTGCGCTGGAGCCCTCCCGTTTATTATATACTTCCTTTGCGTTTAGGGAGCACGCCCAGTAAACATGACCTTATGAGAGCCCTTTCAAAAGGAAGCTCTTTTAAAGACCGATCTCTCAACTCGCACAATTTCACACATGGGCAGCACTATCGCCTTGAGATAACATGTTTTCCAAACGGAATAGACAGTTACATCTCAGATATATTTTTTTCTGCTGAAGTCCCCTTCCCGTCCCCGCTCCCTGTTTGAGCGTGGACAAGCGAGCCTCTCTTTCTAAGCGACGCTCTTTACGGCTTTTGTGAAACAGTGGTTTTCTAAAAGAGAGTTTGTGTGTGTTTTGAACTTGGCTCTTAGCTGCTGTGTGACTTCCTCGTTCGCCGACCGTGGGAGACGGCCGAGAAAGCAAGGCGAAAGAAGTGAGCTGCTTTGGCTAAGGCGCATTGAGCACCTCTGTCCATGGTCCTGAAACTCCCCAACTTTAGCTTTAGAGTGGAAACTGGAGATTAAGAGATTGCCTAGATTTGGGGATGGTTCCTTTGCTTTCCCCACCCCGTCCAGCCTCCCAAAAAGTGTTCTTCTCCCACATGAAATGTACCTTCCCGGGCAGGCGCGTTAAAAACAACTTGTTTATTTGTTGTTGTTGTTGTTGTTGTTGTTGTTGTTGTTGTTGTTTTCTTGAAATTGCTAAGATCCTAAATTATTGAGTTTGGTTTGCGTGTGACTGGGTGGTAGCAGGACCTACTCAACTCTAAAAATTACCTTGCACGCGTCCGAAAAGTGATGGTGCTGTTATTTCTGAAGAGCACAGTTGTGTGTGTTACTTTTTCTTTTGTCGCTGTGTTCTTACGTAGAAAAAGCAGCTGTGTAACCAGAATGAGAGTCTCTTTATTTCTTTGTGTTATGTGTCAAACGTTGATGTCGGAAATGTGGTTTCTTCTACAAAGTTTTTAAAAAATCAAAAAATTAAAACAAAAAAAGAGATGAGGATCATCTTCTGCCTAAACACGAATGGGACAGGAGAGGGACCCGGCGATAAGCCTTCAGGTCAGTCTGATGGTTGAGAACTTCTACTTAATTTCACTTGCTACCTTGCTAAGTGTTTGTAAACTTACGGGTGCATTTAAAAGAAAGGAAAGAGTTCAAACTAGCGGTTAACATGGCATTTGCACTGTGTACAAGGTTAGCAGGTGGCATCTTCTTCTAGAATCTCCATGTAGTCCTTGGGTAAAGTTGACGAAACCCCATTTCTTAAGTTAAAACAGAAATAGAGAGAGAGAGAGAAGATACACACCTTCGAGGGATTTCTCTAGAGCAGCTGCTTTTGAAAACTTAGCAAGAGTATTGTTTTTAATCGATTCCACTGAAGACAGAATGCCACTTTGCTGCACGTTTTAATCAGCTCTGGCATTTCGCAAGGTTACTCTCCTTCCTTTCTTCTCCAAGGCTGCCAACTCTCCCCTTAAAACATCTCCCCCCGAAGTTAGTCACTTAGGCAACTCCAAAGAGAGTTTTGTCTTACTTCTTTCAGCCTATCAATAGTCCAGGTTGCCGCTGCTCTCCATTCTTCCTCCTCCTCCACCCAAACTCGTCCTTCAAACGCCGATTTGACATATAATAATCTGGCTTCATCAAGAGATGCTCCTGAATGAGGGGCGTGTCTATAACACGAGGCTAGAGTGTTAAAGGGAACAAAAAACAGCCTGGCTTTCTTGTTCTAATGATGGCATCACTAGTGAAACAAAGGTGGTCATAATTAGGCAGAGCCCACACCTGAAATTTCAAAAGCAACAAACAAAAAGTCCTGGTGTTTTACGGGACACCAACGTTGGAAATGTAACCCCACGTTCATCGTTGAGTTGGGTATCCTTTTAAAACTTAACTAAGGCATCGGTCATAAAGACAGCACTGTTCTGTTTCTCCCTCCCCCACCTCTTCTGTTTTAGGGTCTCAGGATCCATCCCATCCCACATTCCCCAAAGAGGCAGACAGCGTTTAAGCAGCTAGCGTTATCCCAATGCTTCACAGTACCAACTTCAGCCCAAGGGGAAAGGTTCGTTTGAGGATGAAGCGCCCATTTCAGTTCACCTGAAGGCGGCTAGGCGGTGTAGAAATGAACACACACACACACACACACACACACACACACACACACCCTCCATCTGACGTCGATTGAATCCTGATATTGTAGGGACCAAACAGTCGGGTAACCGACGGCTCTGGCATCCGTCCCTTTCATCCCTTGTAAACACTTAAGGACACGCTCCCGGGGGTCCCAAATTAACATTAATCTCACGGTCCCTACCTACTTTCTGGCACTCCTCTCCACATGCAAAATGTTCGGTTGTACTTCGGGTGGGGGGGAGGGATGGGCATATAATACCGCCTCCCCCGGGGGCATAGAGTGCTTAGATGTTACACGTCGCGGTTCGCCCCTTCCTCCTTCCCTCTCCCACCAAATATAGTCTAGAAGGCATTTCCGATTGGAGAGAGAGCGAGATTGAAGTACAAGAGAAGGACACGGAAGGGCAAAGGCACGGAAAGCTGCTGCGGTGTACCCACCGGGGGAGGCAGAAGGAAAAAAACCATTCTCAAACAGAATTAAGTCAGAACAATCGGCAAGGAGGGCGAGTGGAGGTGTGGGGGGGGGAGTCTTTGCTTTCCCCCACCCCCGCCACCACCACCATCAGCACCTCTCCCTCCGCCCTAGCAGCTTAGGAGAGCATCTTGGAAGGGATGGCGAGCAACTTTCCTGGACAGGAGGGAGGCAGGACCCTGAGAAACGCTTCTTAGGCAGCCTGGGAGGGGGGCAGATTCATCTTAACAGGCTTCTTCCTCCTCAAAGGGAAGACCGGTAGACGCCCTGTGAAATTAAAACGCATGGCAGATGCAAAAGACTCTGCAGTTGGGATGGAGCTGCTCCCCCCCCCCCTTTTAAAGAAAGAATTTTGTGTTCTCCCGGTGAACACAAGTCCCTACAAGTCTTCAAGGTGTGCTTCCTTGCTTCCTTCTCTTCAGCTGGCTGACCTACATAGTGGCAGACCGTGTGTACTGGAGGGGGTGGGGAACGTATAATTGTGTATCTCTGTGTTTGTGTGTGTAAGAGAGGGGTGCCTACTCTTTGGTAAAGAGAACTCGTGACAAACCCCCCAAAAGAGGGTTAGACCAGACCTCCTTCCTCCGTCTAAAGAATCGTGGCAGCAGCATCCGACCTAAACCCAGCCGATCGAGCAGTGCTCCAACCTGCTGTTGCAAAAAAAAAAAAAAAAAAAAAAAGTGGCAAGCATTGCCAACGTCTTGCATTTCGTCTGGCGTGTGGAAGTTCCTCTCCCAAGGAGACAGAAAGACAGACAGAAAGGGAGGGCGGGTGCTGTGCAAGAGAAGGACAAGGGGAGGAGAGGCAACTTCGCTCAATCCTGCGCTGCTCGCTTCCTGCGCTGCCTCTCCCCTATCTCTCTCTCTCTCTCTCTCTGCCTTGCCTGCCCTGCTCGGCGCAACGCACCCTTGAAATGGGACTCCATTGAGCCCTCCGGAGTGACACGGCCCTGCGGCCAATCCGGAGCAGCCTCTCCGCCGGGGCGGTGCCTGCCGGAGCCTGCCGGACCAATCGGGGGCTCCGCAAGGCCTGCGAGCAAGCTCAGCTGTCCCTGGCTCCGGCGTATACTTCCGCGCGTGGCACTCGGGATAGGTGGGAGAGCCTGGCGCGGCTGCAGAGACACATAGGCGCGCACCCTCGTGCGGAAGCAGAGGAGTGCCGGGTGATACGGTTCCTATAAATCTGTGCTCCACTTCGCCTCCCATTTAAGGCGTCCTCCCCCCTCGTGCCTGTTCTCACTTAAAGAGATGCAGCAGCCCACTTCGATTGGGAGCTGCTAGAGCGAAGGAGGCAGAGAGAGGGAGGCAGCCTTTTAGGAAACCCTCCTTTCATCCCTTCTTTCCTTTGTTCCTACCTTTTATTTCTCCTCCCCTCCCCCCCTTTTTCTGTTTAGTTGTGTTGTAACAGGGGAACCTTCGCTCTTGCCACGCTCCTTATTTTTTTAAGTTCTTCCCCCTTTCTTTATTTTTTCATCCCCCCCTTCCCAAATTTCTTCCCGCGCTGTGGGAGCGGAGAAAGAAAGCAGCTTTTAATAATAATAATAATAACAGCAGCAGCAGCAGCAGCAACAATATATATATATATATTTCAATCTTCTTTTACGTTTCTCCGCCCCCCTCCCTCCATTTTTTATTTTCTTCTGTTTACAACTGTCCGCAATTTAGGTTTTGGGTGTTGTCGTGAGACCTTCCCCCTTTTGCTTCTTACTCATCTTTATTGGGACACCGCTACCTTTTCCCCCTTTTTTTCTTTTTTCTTTTTCTTTTTCAAAACTGAAGCGAGAAAGGTAAGTTGCGCTTTTTTGTTACTATTATTATTATTATTATTATTATTATTATTATTATTATTACTCTTGCTGTTTCGTGTCTCTGCTAACCCTTAGGGTGGCTACCTCGCCCACAGAGGGAGGAGAACCAAAAGTGGTAGACAATTAAGTTTACCGCACACACACTTCTGTACTCGGTTTTCAGCGCTTGGTGCCCCCTGCTAATAGGGTTAGAGACCCGCTGCACCGTTGTAGAAATATCTGCATGAGATAGAGCAGTCGGTAGAGGATGATATACGTTATATATGTCTATTACTTGCGTTTAGGCAGTTAGGTGCTCACTGGGAGCGAAACGCTGGAGGAAAATACAGTAGCTTAGCTGGAGGTGTAAAGTTCACAGTCTTTTTTTAAAAAAAAAAATCAAAACAAACCACCTCTGAAGGTGAAACGCGTCTCTCGCGTTGGACCAGCGGAAAGTACCCAACACACAGGGCATGAGGATGAATGAGTGGAATGAGCATCGCTTTGAGGAGCTTAAACCCGGCGTTTGCAGATCAGACGGGATAAGCTCGCCGCTGTAATTGCATTAGCCAAATAGCATTGGGTGGCTTGGAAAGAAAGAGAAGGTGGAAACGGCGGCGGCGGGGAGGTGGGTGGGTAGGAGAGACAGAGGCGCGCACACACAGCAGACAAGAGACGAGATGGGAGAAGCAGTAGCTTGATATTGGCGAAAATTTGCAGATCCTGGTGTGTGTTAGCTGTCAGAGCTGCTGTCTGGAGATGTGCCAGGATATATATATATATATCTTTGTGTGTGTGTGTGTGTGTGTGTGTGTGTGTGTGTGTGTGTTGAAATGGGGAGGTGGCCGCAGGGTGGGAGAACCAGACTTTTAAAGAACCTTCCAATGACGATTATAGCGCTCTGCAGGGAGAGTTCCGCTTTTATATCCGGGAGACACGATTTTCTTTGTTCTGAGGAAGCTGAGAAGGGTGGTGAGTTGGGGGGGGGGGCGAGGGAGAGAGAGAAAGATGCTTCAGCTCTTGATGCAGCCGAAAGACGTCCTCGCCGGCAGCCCGGCTCGCGTACCTTGCTTGGGCGGAGTGCGAAGCGTTTCATCGCGTCGCTGTCCTTGGTCCTGAAACTGCGGCTGCGAGGGCGGCCGGCTCGAGAGCCCAGGAACCAGAAATCGGTCCCCTGAAGGCGAGGAAGCGTAGAGTCAGCCGGGCGACGAGACAGTCCTCCCACAGTCCCCTCCTATTGTGAAACTGATACCATGCTGGAGAGGAGGCGAGGCGTTCGTAGTCCCCAGCCCGCTCTCGTTTCGCTTGGTGTCAGCATTTGGGGGAGAAAGCGTCTGCTCCTACGGTTTAATGAAGGACACACACACACACCACTCCCTCCGCGTCCTTGAATATTGCATGGAAGAAGTTGGTGGCGAAAGGTGGGGGGACATGGGGCGATGAGATTGTGGCAGTCTCTCTCTCTGTGTGTGTGTGTCGTTTTTTGGTTATGTGTGAGTGGCTGAAGGCTCGCCCCGGGGCCTTGGATTTCGGCTAGGAGCGGCTCCGGCTTGCCATTGTAGCTTAATTTATGCCCAGCACGTTGCTATGTGTGTATGTATGTATGTATGTATGTATGTGTATGTATCCACCTATTTCGCTTCCGGGAAGCATTTAACGGTAGAGCTCTATCACTCTGAGCAAATCGGTAGGCTGGGCGCCCTGTTTCCCCTTCGGTTTGTTCCAAGTGGGCAGCAAAGGAAATTGGGATCGAAGCGCCGAGATTTAATTAACAATTGAAGGGGGGTGGGGGTTTTTGGTGCTTGTGTTTTTTAACCAGCTGCCTTCAGGGTGGGTGGGTTTTTGTGGTGTTGTGGGTTTTTTTTTTGCGGGGGCGACTACGTAGAGCTAGAGAGAGAAATCCAGGTATAGAGTCAGTGTGAAGCACACCCCTTGCATGGCTTGGAGCCTGCTTATCAGATATTGCTCAGAATATCAGACGACGTTTTATTCGCCCTGCACAGCCTCGGGATGCGCTCAGGCGCGCGCAAGGCTGCAGTGTTCAAAGCTCTGGCCGCGGCGATGGGGGGAGACATTAGTGGGACTCATCTGGAGCAAGTGGCTGAGGGGTTTGGCAGCGTCAGATTTCCCAAGAGGGTCTCTCCGTCCTTCTTACTTTAAACGAGGCTCATTGTGATAAGGAACCTTCTTCTGGAGGGGTTTGGAACGTGCTTCGTGTTGGTGGTGCCCCTCCCCCCCAAAAAACCGCTTGGTCTTTCGTCTTCCTGCGCCAGCTCTGCTAGCTTTTAAATTTCTCCTTCTCAGGCCACGCTGCAAAGTGACATTGCCAGGCACTCAACGCTGGGAAGTTGAGCTGCTCTCTTTGTGGAAGGCACGCTTTTTGAGAGAGAGAGGGGGGGGGGGTATAGAATCCAAGCTCAGCGTGACCGTTGGCACTTACAACCGAGCGTAGTTAATATTTGGAGTACTGGGGCTACAACCACCCCAATACAGCTGGTTGGGAGACGGGTGGTCACCATCAGTAGTTGCAGTAAAAACGTGGAAAGCTTATATATGCTACGGAAGAAGGCCAAGTGCTATAGGGCAAATGTTTTGCACGCTCGAAAGTTCCCCGTTCAAGCCCTTCATCAGGAGGTCGGGCGTGTCTGAAACTCTGGAAAGCCGCTACCTGTCAATCTGAGCAACACTGGCCAAGATGGGACCCATGGCAGACTGCCTGGGCGAGGCAGCTTCCTAAGGAGCTACTTGCTTCTTTTTCTGTGGTGGGTGGGAGCAGATGGCCTCTGGGTAGACCCCCTCCCTCCCCAAGAAGCCAGGCGGACCTTATCTGCCCTCCTCTCTCCACCACCCAACAGAAGAAGCTCTGCTTTGGGGAGTAAGATGGCCAAGGTGACTCCGAAGCAGCTCCTTCCCTGAGTCCGCCTGCCTAGTAAAACCGGGCTGTAGGCCTGCGCTGAGCGCGTCTCGGGGGCTTCAAGGGCGCGCCGCTTTAAGGGAGCTTCCATCCCGGCTCTGCGCCGGCTAAACCTCCCCTGCGCAAGGCTGCAGGTGAAGGAGATCAGCCTCCTGGCAGAGGAAGGACGGACTCCGCTAGGGGGGCAGGTGCGAGCAATGCCACCTAATTGTCTGGTGAAGGTCAAGCTATGTATGGCGGAAGCCGGTAGCAAATAATGCTGTTGCAGTCGGTGGGATTTAGAGCTGCCTCGAGGGCAGGACTCGGTCGTTCCGCCTTTACGAGAGCTGCTGCCGATTTATTGAATCGCTACAAAGCTGCCCTTCTGAATTTGTCTCCCGTGATTTCCTGCGCCGACGGCGCGCTCTAGGTGCGGTCCAGCTGGCGCGGAACGCGCGAGATCCTGAAGCCACTTAACCCGGCCCTTCTTGCATTTCAACCGAGCTTTAGGCCCGTTGACCCCCAAAGGAGCCAGCCCAAGCAGCTGCCTTCGCCTAAGCGAGACTGCCATCCTTTTCCGTGGAGGGCCAGGCCCCACTGAACTCGGTGGGGCTTGCTTTCCGTGAAGTGGGCTGCTGCACGCGGTCCTTGGAGAGAGGGGGGCGTCGAGGCTGCAGTTCGGCTCCTGCTTTCTGGACCTGAGGGGCGCTGCTGTTCCGTATTCGGAGGGTTGGACAAGGACGGAGGTCTCCACAATGCCCCTCCAATGCCCTTGAAGACAGTCAAACGCCTTTTCCAACTCCTTAGAAGTCGCTGGTGAGAAAGACTGCGCACAGGGCCACGACCACACCTATCTAGAAAGCACTTAAGGCAGCTGAAAGCTAAACATGTTTTTGAGGCAGGATGCCTGCAACCCGCCCCCCTCTTTTGTTCAGACCGGCGAATCTTGGCATGATGGCTTAAGTGCTTTATGGACGAGAGCCACCAACGATTTCCCTTCACGTAGCTCCATAGTCTCCCATTAATCTTTCACGAGATGGTCTGCAGAGTTAAGAGGATTGGTGGATTACAGCCAAAAAGGCGCTCGTTCAACACAGTTTACTCCGGAGTCATTGACTTGAGCTGTAGGACGACGGCTTCCAAAGCAGGGCTAGCTGCTTACTGGCTTCCCGTGCTTAAGCTGAAGGAAGTCTCGTCGAGTTCAGAGGCGCTTTACTCCCAAGGAAGTGTGCACACTAAATTGTACCAAACGTTCGGTTATACAGCCGCGCAGCCCGATTCTGTGCACTTGGAAGTCGGTGCTAATGAGTTTAGTGGGACTTGTGCCCACCACGCCTGCATGCCTAGGATTGGGCCGCATTAGTTCCAACGGGGTTGGCTTCCTAATAATTGCGCATATTGTTGCATGGCTGTAACCCTCCGCACCTACAACTGCGAGTAAGCGCCATGTAACTCGGAAATATTTTCCTCCAAGTATGTATGGCTGTGAGCTTAGCATAGGAACCAACTCCTAGGGGCCGAGGTCCCCCCAATAAAGTATTTCAGGGGGCCGGTCCCTAATAGTACAGTAGTAGTAATTATTATTATTAATACCCCGCCCATCTGGCTGGGTTTCCCCAGCCACTCTGGGTGGCTTCCAGCAAAATATAAACACATAATAAAACGTCAAACATGAAAACCTTCCCCATACAGGGCGGCCTTTAGAGGTCTTCTAAAAGTTGTGATGGACATTGCCATTCAAATGGTGTCCTTGTCATGTGATTGATTCTGTGGGGCGGAGCTTACCTTGTCCCCCCAATATTTCATTCAAGTTGGCACCCCAGGAGCTTCGGATGGCCTTCTAACAGCCCGATCCTATTCCACCTTCTCCCAGAAGTAAAGCCATTGATTTTATTTACTACACTGTTGCCATGTGCAATTAATTCCTATGGAAAACAAAGGGAATTGTTTCCAAGCAAGCCCACGACCATATTCACCATCTGACACCATTAATTTCAGCAGGATTTATTTTCTAGCAAGCGTGCATAGAATTGGGCAGTTTCCCCCCAACCTGGCGCATCTCCCCCCCCTAACTTTGGGACTTACAACTCCCATCATCCCTGAACATTGATCATCCTAGCTGGAGCTGATGGGAGTTGGCGTCCGAACATCTGGAGCGCAGCAAGTTGCGGGGGGGGGGGGGAGAAACTGAGGCCTTGGGGGCATCAGGCTGGAAGCTGGCTGCGTCCCACCCATTGGACGAGCCTTGGTCGTCTTGGGCATCAGCAGAAATAAACTCGGCGCCAAGGCTTCCAGAAATTACAGAGCATCACATTAGGCTCTCGAAATGGAGCTGCTGTTGCACTAGGTCCAGAGCTAAGGGTCTCCTAATTCCTACATTAAGGGGGGGGGGACTCCAACCCGCTCCTCACAACCTGTCTTTCAAGCTTAAATATGGAGCTTAACTTGGGGTTGGATTGAGCCCGCCTTCCCCACTGTGGCGCAGGCGCACTTCGAGAGCACCCCCTGTTGTCACTCAAAAACTGCTCCAGGGGGCCGTTCATTTATTTTATTTTTCCCGCCGGCGCCCGACTGGAGTTCTGTGCTAGGACGTTGCTCGCTTGCACCGAGAGTATTCTTGCACTAAAAACGCCGGAGGCCAGATTTTATTTTATTTCTGCAAGGGTGCACGACCGGCTGTGATGACCGCTAGCAGACACTGCAAAGTTAGTATATTGCAATAAGTCTTGGGTTGCTTTTTAAGAGGCAGGGTTTTTTTGTATATCGACATGCAAGCTATTTATCTGTACTGAAAGCGAAACAGGATTTTAGGCCAATCCTGTGCGCACTTGCAAAGACACCTCGCTTCTTTCAGTAGGCCTTCCAAAGCAGTATGCGTTAGGTACGCGGTTTTAGTTTGCAATCCTCGACGTCTACCGGAGAGTAAGGCTGATGTGACTCCTGCATAACCATGCATATAGGTTTATGTCGTACTTAATTTGGAAAACGTCGCTGGCATTGCAGTGGCGTCCGACCGTTTGCAGACGCGAAATCTAAACCAAGTCCGCAAGGTTCCGTGCAGTGCGTAACTCCATCCGGATCTGGTCAGATGCAGGTGTTAATGGATAGCGTTTCTTCGAAACGAAAAGCCCCACCGACCTCGCGTTAACTTGCACATACGGTCCCATTATAACTGTGCAGTTTCTGGAGAGCAGGCCGTGTTGAGCTCGGCGGGGCCTCCCGGAGACAGCTTGCAACGGCTGCCTGGCTAGGAGAACTTAAATAGGGAGGTCAAAAAGTCGTTGCAAAGGAGACCTTGCTCGGGCAATGCTTTTTCTTCTTCCTCTCTCGTAGTAGCCGCGGGGCTGTCGTCGGGTTTGCAAAATGGGGGCGATTTTCAACGTTGGTGCGAAAGTAACAGGTCTCCGGTTGCAGGGAGTCGCCTGCGCTGCGTTTGCGCCCTTCCTGGGGTTGCACGTGGAGGAAAGGCGGGGCGGAGGAGCGCAGCCCAGCGGCTGGAGTGGCCGCGCGCGGGGTTCCGCGGGCGCGCCTGGCGCCTCTGATTAGCGCCCTCCCTTCCCTCCTTAGCAGCGCGCGCGCGCGCAGGTGTGAGGTGAGGCGGCCGCAGCTGCAAGCAGTTGGCTGCGGTAGGGTAAAGGCAGGTGCGCGCGCGCCGCCCCGCGTCCTCCGCAGGTTTCCTTCGGAAGGGCGCCAGAAACGTCGGAAGAAGACCGTCGCGTTTTTTGACCTTGGTCAGGTTAGCTCTTTATCCTCGGGAAGTTAATTTTTCATTTCTTTCCAGCTAGCTAACAAGCCTGTTTGTGTTGAACTATGAACGGCTGGTCCCCCCCTTTTGTTTCCCGGGGGGCGAGGGGGCGTGTTGGTGGGTTGGGGAGGGGTGGAGAAGGGGATGGCGATTTATAAGTTTCTGTTTCGTTTTCTTTCTCTTGGTGAAGGTCGTTCTCTTTGCTAGTGGCTTGGGTAAAGGTGCATTTGAAAATCAGTATTTCGTGTGAACGTGTGGCTTCTGGGAGTGCCAGAGTTGTAAGCTGGTATGCAAACCAGAGGGCATATGTTCATTTGCACATATTCCAGGAAGGGCTGTAAATCTTTGGTAAGAGTGCATGCTTTGCACGTGGAAAATCCCAGGTCTAACCCCTTTGCAACTTCCAAGTAGGACTGGAAGCTCTTGCCAGAAATTCTGCAGAGCTGGTGCCAGTTATTGTAGAGAAAGAAAACCAATAGTCTCCACTTTGTGAAAGGCAGCGTTCTCTGTACGTGCAGAATTCCTGATTCTCCCCCCTTTCAGAATGCTGTGTTGGCATTACAGTATGTGGAGACCAAGTATTTCAGATTTCCAGAATTTTTTATATATATATATATATATATATATATATATATATATATATATATATATATATATATATATTCATCAGCACGTTGGGCAAAGCTGGAATGAGAGCTCAAGGAGGTGCACTCTAAACTTCAAAGAGGAGGCTGTAGCTGGTCAGATTGCACTCTTGTGTGAACAGCTCTCTGCGTGCCGCCCCATAGGCCCTTTGCAACAACTTAATGATTATTATTTTTTTGCTATCGGGAATCAAAGCAAAGCAGCTAATAGTCAACATTAGCTATTATTAACTGCTGTTTGACTCAGAACCTTGAGGATGAAGCTGTTTAATGTATTCAGTGCAATTCTTAATGACATTAAGGTTGCAACCTTGAGCTTGGAGATAAGCGTCAGTGGGGCTTCCATCTGAGGAGATGCTTGAAAAATCCCAAGTCATCCTAGTGCTTGTCGTGCTCGCCGATCACAATATTGAAAGTCAGGAGCAGGTTTTAAATTCTGTGTGCAGATTTTTCCTTCCATCAAAAGACTTGGGTATTCTTTTAAAATAAGAGCTGAACGTTCAGGGGGGGGGGAGTTTTTTTCCCTTTTTCTTTCAGGTAGAGGCAAATTCTCTCTGTGCGTGTGGCTGCACACATTTGCTTCTAGAGAGGCAAGTGTACTATTCCTATGTGCCATCTTGCTGAAATTACTCCAGAAATCCACATTGACTTTCAGTCCTTACTGATGTTAGAAGGAATCTCTTGCTAAAGGCTGCAGATGCAGAGCTTTAATTTCCTTTTAGGGGGAAATTATTGTAGTTAGACCTTTTGAGACTGGGGCTTTCTCAGGTCTTCTGGTTTGGGTATGGGAAATATGCAGGTTTCTTTCAGTACAGCTGAAAACCATTCAGCATAATTGGAAGTAGAGTTCAGGAGAGGTAGATGGCTTAAGATCACAAAGAGATGAGGTTTGCCAGAGTCTTGGATTGGAGGCAATATTTGAGTGAACGCGTTTGCATGGGAAAGATAGTGTCTTCTCAAGTCTGCAGGAGGACTGTGTTTAAATGCTTGGCCACAAAACTGGTGTTGTCCTTTCCAAAACTGAATGGGGCGTATTCTAAAGTCAAGTTCTGTTGATCTGAATTGACATTGTTCGTTAGCTCCGGAGAACAGCTTGCCAAAAGTTTTGGAGAACAACTTCTCCTTCCTTCCTCATTTGCCTTTCTGGCTGGGGCTTAAATTTCATTGAAAGCAGTGAGGATTATTTAGCATTCGTCCGATTGTGCAGCTGATGAGGCAAGTCTTCTTTAAAGCACCACTCTTCCTCTATGACAGCAACATCTGATCATCCAGATGTTCCTGGACTACAGCTCTTGACCGTAGCTGGCATATCCAGTAGCCAGGGGTGCTGGGAGTTGCTCAGTAACAGCTGGAAGCCCAAAGGTCTTCACGCCTGTTCTTGGCTAACCGGTAAGAAATGGTAGTCGGGGATGAATGTGAAAACACACCCACCCACCCAAACTTTTATGTCACATCTGCTTCTCTCATGACACATAGCACACTTCCATTAAATTTACATCACTTCAGCCAGCATATTTCCCTCAGGATAGACTTCCTCTGTAGCTTTAAATTAGGAGTGGGAAACTTGGGCCTTGAAGATGTTTCTGGATTCGAATTTGAACCGCCCATTGGCCAGGCTGGCAGGGACTGATGAGTCTGACAACATCTGGTGGGCCACACATTCCCCATCATTGCTTTAAATCTTATAGTAATTCTTTGCAAGGGGAGGGATATTCCTGGAAATCTGGACTCTCATTTCCCACAAACTTTGGCATTGGAGCAGTGTTTCCCAAACTTAGGTCTCCAGCTGTTTTTTGGACTACAACTGCCATCATCCCTAGCTAGCAGGACCAGTGGCCAAGGATGATGGGGATTGTAGTCCAAAAACAGCTGGAGATCTAAGTTTGGGAAACGCTGATCTAGTGTGCAGAAGAGTAACTTTAGCCAGTTTATTAGGGTTTCGTAATTTTATATTGCAAAAAAATCCCCTCAAACTGCTTTGTGGCGGTCAACGCTTGCTGTTTAAACCATCCCATCATGTATCTTGGATTTTAGGAAAGTGGTGGTATAAGAGTATTTATATTGAGCAGTGTTCACAGCATTTGAGCCGCTAAAGGTCAAACTCGGAGCAAGCTCCAGAACCGGGTTTCATTACTTGTCGCTTGCAAGACCGAAATTCAGCCCAGCACCGTGCATTGGGAGTCTTCCAGGAAATGTTGTTTTCTGCCGCCTGTGGGCGGTATTGTCAAGCTGGCAGACCACAATGTTTAAGGTTGGAGGGTTGTGTTTGGCCTGCTCTGCAGGCAAGATTATGGAGTGCGGCTTGCATTTCAAGTAAGAAGGGGAACCTTTCGAATGGCAAGTCCTGTAAGAAAAGCTCTCTTCTGTTGGTAAGAGGCATCGTAAGCAGAGCTACTGACACAATTTATGGGATGCCTTCAAGCCGGAACTCGATTCCAGCACTTCTCAGGTGGGTGCCATTGCCATTATAAGAACAAGGGGTGAGTTCCGGCACCTCTTTTTCTAGAAAAATAGCACTTGGGTGCCTGTATAAAGTAATCTGAGCTTGCTTTCATAATTAACCGTAATGTACAAGTGAGAGCATGATGAGTAATGTGTCAATTTGCACAGCCAGAGGAATGGAATCTCTATTTTCCCAATATAAATGGGGAAATAGCCGGTTGACATCTTCTTTTGCCTTTCAATTGGTTGAAGCAAGTGGCTCAACTTTGTTAACGTCTACTGCTGAGAGTTTGACTCATTACCCTCAACCACTCCTACAGCCTTGCTTTAGAGAAATGAATCACAGAGGAGAGGTTATTGGCTTGGCAGTGAGCAGAAATTGAAAATGCCACGTTGCAAAGAAAGCAAGCAGTCGGAGCTGGATTTGAAGAGGAGGAAATTGCCAGTAGACACAAATCTGCCTTCTGCCCACACCAAGCCTGTATTACTAAAATTAAGGTGGACCTTTGGCTCTCAGAGAAGAGGTAGAGAATAGAGGCAGATAATTCAAAGGGGGGGGGGAGGAACTTGTGTGTCTGTTTAAGTGCAACATGGGGACTTAATACATATGGGGAACAGGACAAGGAATTGAAAGTTCCCAAGGTTATGTACACAGAAACCTTGAACTGATAAGATCTGCCCCTGAAACGAAGCAGTAACTCCAGTTTGCGAGCTGCCAAACTTTTATTCATGCACAAAAAGTTGCATTCCATTTGCAAAGCTGAACCAGAATTGGTCATCTTGGTGTTCTGGTGAACCCAGTGCCTTTTGCTCTGTTTGCCTATTGGACAATCTCTGGGTACTTTGCTGCGGATTCAGGCCCAGATTCTGACTCCCAGTTGTTTTAAAACAACGCCTGACAAAAGGACCCCTTTCCTCACAAGTTGTGCTTCTGAAATTAAGAAAGGTTGGGGCTCAGTTCCGGTATTCAACACAAATTCCCGAGCTCTGAATTCTTTAACGTGTCTTTTGCCGCTAAGTATGTGCCTCTACCCTGTTTCTGGGATTCAAATACAGTCATACCTCTGGTTACGTAACTTTCAGGTTATGAACGCAGCAAACCTGGAAGTGTTTACTTCTGGGTTCGCTGCACACGATCTGCGCGCTTCGCACATGTGCAGAAGCGATAGGTGCACTTTGCGCATGAGCAGTAGTGACACTCTGCTTTTCAGGGTGCGAATGGCACCCTGGAACGGATCACATTCGTAAGTAGAGTTGCCACTGTAATAGTTTACTGGCAGCAGGAGCATCCCCAAGCAGCTTAAAATGAATGGTAGGTTTATGTTTCGGATAGCAGAAGTGGTCAAAGGTGAAATTTAAAACAAAAACGGAGAACACCAGCAAACTAAAATAAACAATATGAGGTTATTGGTAATGGGTATTTAACTTCATTTCTGTCATATTATCCCCCCCCCCCCCCGCCCAGCTAAAAAAATAAAATCAAGAAAGGATTAATATAAAGGGAATATAACAGAACGATGACTTTTACTTAGGAGGAAATCTTCCTTAGAAAAAAAAGAAATGCATTTTGGACTTCGGGGGCGATGAAGTATGAATATTTGTCCTCTTAATCTCAGGATAGTGAGTTCGAGACCCACATTAGGCAAAAAATTCCTGTATTGTAGGGGGTTGGACTAAATGACCCTCATGGTTCCTTACAGCTCTTCAATTCAGATCTTACTATCCTCCTTTTCCCCATACAGTGGTACCTCGGGTTAAGTACTTAATTTGTTCGGGAGGTCCGTTCTTAACCTGAAACTGTTCTTAACCTGAAGCACCACTTTAGCTAATGGGGCCTCCTGCTGCTGCCGCGCTGCCAGAGCACGATTTCTGTTCTCATCCTGAAGCAAAGTTCTTAACCCGAGGTAATATTTCTGGGTTAGCGAAGTCTGTAACCTGAAGCGTATGTAACCAGAGGTACCACTGTACTGGTTTTTAATGCGCCAGCGGCTTTTTCTAAACATTGGTTTTATTGCGCAAAAGTTTAATTTTCGAATTGCTTCCACGTTTGTGTTTGAGCAACCGTTTTAAATTTTAGCAAAACTGATCGACTTGCAGCTCAGTCCAATGCATGAGTACTCGGAAGGTCTGTTAAATTCAAAGTCGTGTAAATGTGATTGCAGCTTTAGTGGCCAGTTAAGATCATCACATGATTGCTACTGTATTAGTCAAGGATAAAAAACAGATGGCGTTCAGATCTGCTCAGGACTGAATTTTGTGTGTGTGCAATTATTCTGCAGGTGCCCCCCTGCATAATTAAGCATGGAATTTCCATTTATGCAGATGGGTGAGGATATATGCATTCTGTTGACAAAATGCATTTGGCCTTTTGCTGCACTCGGTGTGTTGTACACCAACTTGCCTGACAGCTGTGATGTGTGGTGCCCATACGATTTCAGATCTTTGCAAGATGAATCGAATGTTTGGAGGGGGGTGTGGGGGGAGAGAGGGTGGGACTATATGTGTAAATAGTTGAGTTGTGCAGGCAAACCTTTAAACAAAGATTGAGAGGCATCTGTTTCCAGTTTGAAAATAATAATAATGGTAAATTCACCCTTAGATCAAATGTGTTTCGAAGCTCTTGAGCAGATGGAGCGAAATACCTGAATGAAAAGGTATTTGCTTGTTAAGTAATCCTATGTCTAAAAGCCGAATGAATAGACTCCATTGGTGTTTCAGGTGTAAGTCAACTTCCTAGGTTGCTGCTTTTAATATTTCTCTGTGTGGCAAGTGAGATCAATTGTCAATGACCTTGAGGATGGAAAAGAGTTGTATTGTAATTTAAAGGGTTTGAAATACCCTTTAAATTTCCCCTTACAAAAGCCGTGTTGTAGATACACTTCAACTGATGTTTTCTTTTATGGTGATGCTTGTCAGCTGTAGTGGATTTGTGTGTGTGTTTAAAAAAGGCTTTTTATTCTGCTTCGGCACTGCAAAAAATTAGTCTTGAGTGAAGCCAGAAAGCCTGTTTTTTTTTTTTTAAATAAATAAATAAATAAATAAATAAATAAATAAAAATGCCAATTGACATTTGAACAAGTCTCTCCTTTATTAGTCAGGTTTGTGTGTAATCTGTGGGTGGTACGCAGTTAAATCTTGCTCAGAGTAGACCAATTAAAGTTAATGGACCTAACATTGTCGTATTAATTTCAGTGGGTCAGCTCTGAGTAAAACACAGTTGAATACCACCCTATACCAAAAAAACTACAATAAAAAGCTCAATACTGTAACCTGTTTATATTATGCAAATTAAAGACACGCACAAAATTTTTACATTTTGCATAATTACATCAACCCCCCCCCCCAGCTATGGGGATAGGTAGTGTTGAAGGCAGCAAATCTCCATGCTTAACTGGGAGTTTTGCTCAGCATTCCCTTCCAAGTATTGCCTACATGAACTCTTAAATATATCTTCTCAACCCCAAGGGCTCTTCAAGGAAACGTGCAATTTTCAGGATGCTAAATTCCATGCCCAGCTCCACATTTCTCACACTTTGCTGTTTGTGTTATGCTCTGTGAGTTTTGGGTGCAAGCTCAGTTCTCTCTTGTGAAGCGGAAAGCTTCTGACATTCAGATAAATCCTGAGACTCTTGCCTGAAATTCGTAGTCTCCCTCATGAACTTCCTGTTACAATGAGCATTGAGACACATGGTATACTTTTTGTTTCCTCTTTGAAATGGCTCCTAAAAGCGTGTGACAAACTTGCCCAGGCCCAAGGCATGGTATTCCCCATTCCTCTTACGTTCTGCTTTGTTGTGAACGCAAAATAATTAGTTGTACTTCAGAATTTGCAGCCATACTGAGAAGGGAATTTCTCCTGCACAGTCTTTACCACCCATCGTAAAATATTGCATGCATATATGATCATGCTTTGCTGGACTGCCTGCTGAAGGTTTTTTCTTTTGGCTTGCTTTGCTGATCTCTCCTGGTGAGAGAATCTGCAGTTGACAGATGGTTTTACTTGCATTTTAAATATCCATGGCTGTTTCTCTTCTCCGGGTGAATATTTTGTTTTCCGCAAATGGTTAAACTTTCTAGAGGTTAAGGTTTCTGTTCTGTATCATTGACAGCGATGACTATTCTTTGCTTCTCTTGCTTGCCCTGGGCACAAATAAATACAGAGCTAGCTTTCTTGTGAGTTTTTAACATTGCATTAAGTATTACGGAAGAGGAACCCAAAACCGAATTTTGAATTCAGTTCTGTTCTTGTTCGGTGTGTGTGTGTGTGTGTGTGTGTGTGTGTGTGTGAATTATCTAGATTTCTGGTTGGAATGGCTGTGTGTTTATGTCACCAGGCTACTGAAGCAGAAAGTACCTTTTTAAGCGGACAACAATATTGTACCCCAAACATTTGTTTTAAAACAATGGAAGATGCGGTAGTTAAAAGCAGAACAAAAAACCACATGGGTGTGCTGGAGAGCAGGGACTGATATTTTATCCCTTTCTGGAGAGAGAAATTGCCATTATGCTGCCAGTATTTGAAGATCATCCTATGCTACTAGCCCAGCAGGCGTTGTTGTCAAATTGCTGGGACTCCAGCATCTAATGGATTACAACTGGAGCTAGACTTCTGTAATATCTGCCAAATTACACAAACAGAAAGCAACTGCATGCTTGCTATTCTGCCTTGCTCGACACAGATAGTTTTAGCAAGTAACGTTCAGGTTTGGCCTGCAATTTCTGAGCATGTATTCTTAGGAAGTAAGCTCTGTTGAGCTTGGGGAATGGGCAGCAGGGTTGGTTCTTAATAAATACGCTTAGGTTTCTGTGGCATTTGGCGAGGTGGTATTTTTTATTGTTGTTGTTGTTGTTGTTGTTGTTGTTGTTGTTGTTGTTATTATTATTATTAAATTTCTATACTGCCCTTCATCTGAAGATCACAGGGCGGTTTGTATTATAAAAACGCACAGTTTCCTGCAAGATTTTCGTTTCAGCTCTTCAGACTCCGCAGTAGTGTTAATATAATCTGCGCCTTTTGTGGTGTGCAGCTGAGATTTTAAGTAGTCTTCAGGTGCGTTAATGCTATCCCAGACTAAAGAGAGGTTCGGCTAAAAAGCCACTTTGGGTGTATAAAGCTCCGGAAAAGGTTTGGCAGACGTCTCCTAGGACCCTGTTCTGTTGGAAGATTCAGAACAGGCAAAGGAAGTGGGCACAGCACATTGTTAAAACTATGGTATTTGCTTCCACAATATATAGTGACTAAGCACTAAACTTGCTGGAAACTCGAAATGTGTCGCAGTGTAAGTGTATGGGAGCAACTGTAATAAAAAGTATTAATAATAATAATTTATACCCCGCCCATCTGGCTGAGTTTCCCCAGCCACTCTGGGCGGCTTCCAATCAAGTGTTAAAAACAATACAGCATTAAATATTTAAAACTTCCCTAAACAGGACAGCCTTCAGATGTCTTTTAAAAATAGGATAGCTGCTTATTTCCTTCACATCTGAAGGGAGGGCGTTCTACAGGGTGGGCGCCACTACTGAGAAGGCCCTCTGTCTGGTTCCCTGTAACCTCACTTCTCGCAATGAGGGAGCCGCCAGAAGGCCCTCGGTGCTGGACCTCAGTGTCCGGGCTGAACAATGGAGGTGGAGACGCTCCTTCAGGTCTACAGGACCGAGGCCGTTTAGGGCTTTAAAGGTCAGCACCAACACTTTGAATTGTGCTTGGAAATGTACTGGGAGCCAATGCTGTTAAGTACAGAACTTAGTTACGGTCCTTGGACTTCCTGTTTGTTTGCTTTTAAAAAAAACAAAAACGTTCGCTGGAATCCTAAAGGGCATTCCAACCCTCCTTAAGTCGGGGTTTCCCAAAATTAGGATGATAAAATGTTTTGCTAATGCAGGGAAAAGTCAAAATATTTATCTTTCTAGCTTTAGTTGGGAGGGAAACATGTTTAAATTGGACCCGCACTGGAGGAACTAGAACAGGCATCCCCAAACTCGGCCCTCCAGATGTTTTGGGACTACAACTCCCATCATCCCCAGCTAGCAGGAGCAGTGGTCAGGGATGATGAGAATTGTAGTCTCAAAACAGCGGGAGGGCCAAGTTTGGGAAATGCTGCTTTAGAGTGTTTCCTGCCCCCCAAAAAGCTTCCTGCCCCCCCCCAAAGCTATAGAGTTAGTTTGCATTGATTGAGTGTTTTGGCACTTAAGACCTTGATGCTGGGAACAGGGTACCTATGGCCATCACAGATGTCCCTGGATTTACAGTTTTTGCCCATCCCTGACCTTTGGCCACGTTGGCTGGGGTGGGAGTGCCAGCATTACCCATCCTTGCTTTTATGCTAAGTGAAAACAGCAAGGAGTCTTGCAGCGCCTTAAGCTAACACGTTTATTTTGGCATAAGCTTTTTTGAGCGCTCGCTTCATCAGACATATGATATAATCCCACATTGCCAGGCATATATGCACACATGGTGAGAGGATGGAGAGGCGTTGCGGGGGGGGGGAGGCAGAGGAAAACAAAATGCAAAAACAGAAAGGAAGAACACAGTGATAAGTTAGTAACAGCAAATTAGTGACAATAAACCAGGCTGTGTTGCTGATAACACAAACATCCTGTAAAGTCTGTAATTTCAATTCAAGCACCGGTGATAGATATTGTTTCTGTCCTTTTTGCATTTTGTTATCTGCTGGCCTCACTCCTCTCTGTTCTCCCTTCCCTTCTTCACCCCCCAATTTATAATTCTGTGTGTATAAATAATGCTTTCTGGTTTGGGATTTTACTTCATGTGAATTTTAGGTCTACAAAAGTCATAATAAATGTGTTAATCTTTAACATGCTGCAAAAGACTCTCTGTGCTGCAATGGACTGACATGACTGCCCCTCTGGAAATTTATTTATGCTAAGCAGTGTTTGTGTTGCATGGGGCTGCCGTGGAAGTAATTACGGCTTACAAATGATTCCAATGGAAAACACTTTAATTTATAATTTTAATTATAACTTGGAATTCAGTTCTGCTCATCCTGCAGGCACATCCTTAAAATAGATCGATGGTTTTAGCACCAGGAGTGTGCAGGGTGTCCTGCAAATAAGAAAAAACAAAAGACAGAGATCCCTGTCCCAAGCAATTTGCAGACCAAATTGAAGAAGAAGAAAATATGAAATGCCCAACGTTTGGTACTTTCGTTTCTGCGCTTTTTAAGGCACCCAGTGTGGCTGGGGCAACCCAGTCAGATGGGCAGGGTACAAATAATAAAATAATTATAATAATTATAATTGGTATACTGCTGTCAGGATTTTTACTAACTACATTTATTTACTTGGAAGAAAGTCCCATTGATTTCCATAGGACTTGCTCCCTGAAAAGCTGCATAGAATTGCTGTCTCCATAGTTTAGTCGCCAGCAGCAAATTCTTGAATGCATGGTAGCTACTGTATTAAAATGGCCTAGGGACACCCCCCTCCCGTACAATATTGCAGTTGTGAAAACACATTCTGGAAGTATGGAAACCATCTGAAATTTCCAGACACTTCCTTTTTAAACATGCACACACAAATATATATATATATATATATATATATATATATATATATATATAGTCATTTTTATTCAATTTTCAAAAAATATAAATATGCAACAAAAAACAGTACACAATCCAAATATCGAGATTACTCTGAATCTCCTGACTTCCCCCATCCCTTCCCTGGGTTCTTTTAGTTCTGTTTTCAAGTGCATATTAATACTTCTCCAATTTTTCATCTTCCTAAGTTACCTATACATTCTGTTACATTACAAGTATATTTAAAATCCTGCTAATATTTTGACCTGCTTACAATGATTTTGTATATACATTATAAGCAGAGCTCTCCAGACTCTTAAGCTGTAGTCAGGCTTGGGCTACAATGGGCATAGGCAAACTCGGCCCTCTGGATGTTTTGGGACTACAGCTCCCATCATCCCTGACCACAGGTCCTGTTAGCTAGGGATGGTGGGAGTTGTAGTCCCAAAACATCTGGAGGGCCGAGTTTGCCTATGCCTGGGCTACAACCAAATACCTCAAATAATTTTTTGGCCAAGAGATACGATATGCATACTTAGAAATTAAGTTGCATGGCTTTCAATAAGATGCCTGCTGAAAATGAAGGTGTCATTTCCTGTTTATGTAACTTCATGCTAGTCCCATCCATTAGAGGGGTCATGGACCGGCTGGATTTTGAGGGGTGGGGGTGGAGGAGACGCCAGCTTGGGAACCCCCCAAGGGAAGAGGTCTCAGAGCCCAAGGGATTGGTGGTGGGACGATGACGAAGGAGAAGAGAGCAGCTCAGACTAATACTAATAATACCCCACCCATATCTGGGCGGCTTCCAGCAAAATATAAAAGCATAATAAAACATCAAACATATATAAACTTCCTGATACAGGGCTGCATTAGGGGGCTGATGTCTGAGCATGTGATGGAACAGTGCAATGCATTAACACACGAGACGACTTCAATTGACCTATTTCTAAGCTGAGTATTGGATCTGTTTAAGCATCATGGACCGGATGGATGCTATGAGGTGGGTGGGGGGCATCAGCTGGAGAACACCCAAGAGAAGAAGGCTCAGAGCCCTGGGGAGTAATGGTGGGATGATGATGATGAGGGAGAAGAGGGAGCAGACTGGAAGGAGGAGGTGTTGGAAGCGGAAGGGGCAACAGGGTTTAGCGAGCAGGAAGAGGCTGGGGCAGAGAGCAGTCCAGAATAGAGGCAGGAGAGGAGGAGGAGGAGGGGTCAAGAGGCACAGATGAGCTAGGATGCAAGAGAAGCTGGGAGGTCTCCCCCTCCTACTGTGACCATCTCCCACCCCCCAACCCGGTCTCACAGAACAAGAAGAGGTGTGAAGAGGGCAGAGCCAAAGACAGATGCTTCAACAGAGTCTTGGATTTCCTGGGAAGGCAGGGACCTTCATTCCCCACAACTGTCTCATAGGGGCTGCAATTATTATTATTATTATTATTATTATTATTATTATTATTATTATTATTATTTTATTTTATTTCTACCACGCCCATCTGGCTGGGTTTCCCCAGGCACTCTGGGCAGCTTCCAACAGAACATTAAAAACAGCATAAAACTTCAAACATTAAAAACTTCTCTAAACAGGGCTGCCTTCAGATGTCTTCTAAAAGTCTGGTAGTAGTAGTTCTCTTTGACATTTGGTGGGAGGGCGTTCCACAGGGCGGGTGCCACTACTGAGAAGGCTCTCTGCCTAGTTCCCTGTAACTTTGCTTCTCGCAGTGAGGGAACCGCCAGAAGGCCCTCGGTGCTGGACCTCGGTGTCCGGGCAGAACGATGGGGGTGGAGACGCTCCTTCAGGTCTACTGGGCCGAGGTCTTTTAGGACTTTAAAGGTCAGCACCAACACTTTGAATTGTGCTCGGAAATGGACTATAAATGTCTTTAAAGTGTCTTCAGAAGTACTTAAAAAACCCCACACCTATGAAATATTTTTTTTCTTGTAAAATGAGTAAAGCATTTTGATGTGAACAATTTTTTAAAAAATATGCTTTTATGCAAGCTGGTTTAGTATTGGGGAATGGACATTTACTTGGAGATTAATGTGCTTGTATAAGGCAGTGTTCTCATGCATGCAGGGCTAGGAGTTGGCTGGAACGCTCTGTAGGATGTTAGTATATTAATACATTTCGGAACCAGCTTTTTCTCTTGAAAAACACTTCGGTTGTTCTGACGAATGTGTCCTGGAGCATTTGGTGCTGGGTTTGTAGCACACTGATGTGCTTATATACTTACTGCATGTATAGCTAGAGGGTTCTGAAATTGTCTTTGGTGCAGCAGCCCCAAGATAACATCTTTGAGTCGTTTGCTGTTTATAGTGTCTTGAGATTGCAGAGAAGGAAGCACAGAATAGTGTGTGGGTGCTCAGAATGAAACCCTGGGACAGGATTGGATGCCGCTGTGCCAAGAGAAACCGGAAGAACATTGTAGGGTGGAATAAATTAGCTTAATGTTTCACCAAGACTGCAAACCGCAAAGAATAGTATCAAAAGCTCATTTGACCGTGTGCATTGTGTTCCATTTCAAACCCAAGTGAAGATTGTGTGCTTTATAGTGGTGAACATTGGAACTTCAAGGGGCATTTTGGACAGTTTTGTGGAAGAAGCTTCTAGTTCAGGCATCCCCAAACTCGGCCCTCCAGATGTTTCGGGACTGCAGCTCCCATCATCCCTGACCACTGGTCCTGTTAGCTAGGGATGATGGGAGTTGTAGTCCCAAAACATCTGGAGAGCCGAGTTTGGGGTTCCCTTTCTAGTTTCTCCAGTGGAGTCCAATTTAAACATGTTTTGCTTGCAGAAAGCTAGGAAGATAAATATTTTGACTTTTCCCAGCATTAGCAAAACATTTTATATGTCCTAATTGCAAGGCGGAGAAGGATATTTAAGACTTGATTTGCTTTTTTCTATATGGGCAATTCACTGTAAAATTTTGAACCTGCAAGCATAATCAATTAAAAGGTAGGAGGCGGGTATTCTATAATTTTATCAAGTATTTCCCCCCCAGAGTCTGAAATGCGCAGTGGGCTCATATTAACAGCTTGCACCTGCCATTAACTTGCAACTAACGTAATAATGGATTCCCTTGCCATTTTCCACAACCTTTTTGTAATCTGTCTAATCAAGGGCGTACAAAATTCCAGTCTCTAAAATTTTCCATTAGAAAAGCCTCACAGTTTTTCTGTATTGAAATTTTTTTTTTTCTTATAGCAGTTTGGGGAGAGGAAATGGAAAGAATCTGTTGAAGTCCTTTTACCATGCCCATGTCAAGGACTGAAGTTAAAAATACTTTGAAAAGTGATGCTTCTGCAGTTTCATCAAGCTGATAATAAAAGCAGAAAACTCTTTTATATTCAAGAATGGCCAGCAAATTTCCATCTCTCATCGGCACCACGCTTCAATATTTTCGGCTCTCCCTCACAGTAGAGAGTGTGGTGCAGTCCTGTGCATCTAGGCTGCTTAAATGCAAAAGACAAGCAGGAATAAAACCTAATGAAAAAGAGTCGTGCATTTAAATGTGCAAAAGGCGGCCCGCAATCTCAGCAAAAGGTTTAATCACTGAGGGGTCTCTGTGGTCAGTCTAGCCTGTTGTGAGGAAACAGGGACTTCTCTTTCAAGTTTTTATCACTCCTCCAACAAACGTCTCATGGCCACAGATTCCTCGTCTCTGGGTGAAAGTTTCTAAACACTTTTAAAAAAGCAGCCCTTCGCAGAGCGTGCTAGTCAAAATAAAAATGCATTTGGGTTATCCAGTGATTAAATTGTAAGTTTTGTAATTGGTTTTTGCATCCCTCCCCCCCCCCCCCTTTGGGCTCATTTTTGGAGTATAGCCTCTTAAGCGAGACAATTTCGTTGGAGCCCACGATGAGGGATTTCAGCTGTCCTGTTGGGCTTGGGAATTTTGGTCTGGTTTGCATTCAGTCATAATTAAAATCAAATAATAGGAACAAGCAGCGTAGTTCATGCTGCTCATGACCAGCGCTGGAATTTCGCCAGGCGCTTTTTGCACATGGCTATAGGCCACTTGTGACCAGGTGAAGATGCTCAGACGCCAGGATGACTACTCCACCATCTGGAGGTCCATCCTTAGATCTCGACTGCTTTTACACACTAGCAACACATCCTGTAGATTTTTTTCCATTATATTTTGTCTGCACAATCGGAATGAATTTCAGGAAACAAAAAGTCATACTGAAAAATACAACTTTTGAGCCGCCTGGCCTCCAAAATGGCAACTCGGGCGTTCTGTTTTGGCGACTGGCAGCCATTTGGTGCCTAGCTTATACAGTGGTACCTCGGGTTAAGTACTTAATTCGTTCCGGAGGTCCGTTCTTAACCTGAAACTGTTCTTAACCTGAAGCACCACTTTAGCTAATGGGGCCTCCAGCTGCTGTCGCACCGCCGGAGCACGATTTCTCTTCTCATCCTGAAGCAAAGTTCTTAACCTGAGGTAATATTTCTGGGTTAGCGGAGTCTGTAACCTGAAGCATATGTAACCTGAAGCATATGTAACCCGAGGTACCACTGTATATCTAGAGTTTCTAACACTGCTTATGATGATAGAAATGTACTATTTTCAAGTGTGGCAGCTGCACTTAGTTGCTGCGGATAATAACTGCTAGTAGACCTATCCTTCAGATACTTGTTTAAACCTCTCCTAAACCCATCTGAACATGACCATATCCTGTGGCAGTGAACTTGACAAATGCATGTTTTGATAAATTCTTCCCTTTTGTCCTTGGTGTGAAATACTGCAGTTCATTGGGTAACCGTGAGCTCTGTCATAAGAGAGGATTCTCCCTGCCTGTTCCCTCGGTGCTATTCAAAATTTCACACATCTTGCCCAAGAAAACCTAAAAAAGGACCAAAACACTTTCCAACTTTCCTTGAAAAGGAAAGTTTTCTTTCTCAGACAGGGTGATCAGAGACAACATTGAAAAATACAACCTTAATAATAATAATAATTTATTTATATGGCGCCCAACTGACTGGTTTTCCCCAGCCACTCTGGGCAGTTTCCAACAAATTAAAACACAATACAACATCAAACATTAGGATCTTACTCAAAAGGAAGCCCCGCTCATCTCAATGAGACTTAAGTGTTGTCCACATTTCCGCCTGTGGTGTGCTTCGAAAGTATGGGTCTGACCAGTCGCCATCCTTTGCTCCTTTCCAAGGGAAAACTTGCTCTTTAGCGATAAAGGTAAAGGGACGCCTGACCATTAGGTCCAGTCGTGGCCGACTCTGGGGTTGCGGCGCTCATCTCGCTTTATTGGCCGAGGGAGCCGGCGTACAGCTTCCGGGTATGTGGCCAGCATGACTAAGCCGCTTCTGGTGAACCAGAGCAGCGCACAAAAACTTCGTTTACCTTCCCGCCAGAGTGGTACCTATTTATCTACTTGCACTTTGACGTGCTTTCAAACTGCTAGGTTGTCAGGAGCAGGGACCGAGCAACGGGAGCTCGCCCCGTTGCGGGGATTCGAACCGCTGATCTTCTGATCGGCAGGTCCTAGGCTCTGTGGTTTAACTCACAGCGCCACCCGCATCCCTTCTTTAGCGATAGTTTGGAACAAATGGCAATCGGTGGTGGCGGCAGGAGTCCGAATTGCCATTTGCTCTGCTTGAATGCCAAAAGAGCATTTTTCCCTGGGGTGGAAGCAACAGGACAAGAAGTGTTGATAAGCCCACACTCCCAGGCAAACATGTATGCAGTTTGAATTTAAGGCTTAATTTGGCATGTTTTATCTGGATTGAGTGCAGTAACGATGCAAACTTTTCGAAAAGCAAAGCAAAACCCTTCCTGTAGGGAAAGGATTATGTGTTCTATAGGGCTGAGCGAAGTCTGGTTTTCAACGTTGTGATACATCGGCAGCAAAGCATCGCGATATACCGATATATCATGATGTTTGAAATAAGGATGTGTAACTATATAGAGGTGAATGGGGTGATGTTCTGGGAATTGCTGCTACTTAGGGGGTCCAAAACCTGATACATTTTTACTTGCCTTTAAAACACTATTACAATTGTTACTTTATAGTATGCAGCGACAGGGGCAGCAGGAATCAAGAGAAAAGCGATGGCTGGCTTCATGGTTTTTCCCGTACCACAATTTTTTACATAGCACAAACACACATATCACGATTTGCGATATATCGCCATGCCGAATATTATGAAACCGTTGCTACGATGTGGACTTCAGACTGATTTTTGCATGGTGTATTGATACATCATCCAGCCCAAGTGTCCTAAAATTGCTCTCTTTGCTTGCTTATTTATTTTCTCTACTGCTTAATATATTAAAAATGCATCTAAGCGGTATACAAAAAAACCCCAAGAAGAAACAACACACGACTTAAGCAAAACATTACAGAAACACACAGTTGCATATAAACATGTCACATTAATGCAAGGTGACTAATATATGCAAATCAACGTTGGTTCATTTTCTTTCAGAAACACCCTCCCTCTTAATTTCCCAGGTTCTCCTTCAGAGTCCATGCAAACTCTCAGCTTGCCCACAAAAGTCTTGCAACAGGAAGAGTTTCTGGAAACGAGGCATCACCCTAATCTCTCACTCTAGACTTGCTTTTTACGGACAGGCGCAAGGTGCGTGGTTCTTCCTTCAGGATGCCTACTCAGGTGTCCCTTTAAAGGTGCAGTCTGCAAAACCAGTTCCACGTACACCAGGTTTGTTGGGTTTCCCGGGGGGTTCAAAAGATGGTGAAAGGCCCCCCCCAGCTCTTTCTTCACCCTCCCCTTCTCTTCTAGCTGCTTCTGAATTGAGTTATGTGCAAAGCCTCCCCTCCTGCCCTATGGCTACATTTGGGGTTAGGAAGCACAGTGAAAATCTGGGGATGGTACAGTGGTACCTGTAGTTGCATTCCTATTTCGTTACTGTTTTTCAGCTTACGAACGCAGCAAACTCGGAAGTAAAGACCCGGAAGTTCACCACACGCGCATGCACAGAAGCATTCCTTGCACATGCGCAAAAGTGATCTGTGTACATGGGCTTGATTGCACCGTGCACATGCGCAGAAGAGGCGCTCTAGTTGTGGACTTTTCGGGGTGCGGATTACACCCCAAAAATAATTAAGTCCACAACTAGAGGTACTACTGTATCTGCTTGCCTTTGGCAAATGACTCTTTGTGAGCCAGAGTTTGGCTTTCTGGCTTGTGCAGTTTCTGTCCCGAAGTTTTAATGCCTACTGATGTGGTTGATACCACTCCTTCGCTTTTTGCTCTCTGTATAAATACAGAATGAGACATGGAGGAAGCTATCCTCTCAAGCGATAGCTGACAAGTAGGTCTTGTGCAACCAGGCAACCCCGGTTCGGCTAGATTACATTGCTGAATTTGCACATTTTAGATGTGAGTGCTTAACTACTATAGTCGAATCTAGGAAGTCAAACTGAATCCGTTCCGGAAGTCCGTTCGACTTCCAAAACATTCGGAAACCAAGGCGCGGCTTCTGTTTGGCTGCAGGAAGTTCCTGCAGCCAATCGGATGCTGCGGAACCTCCGGCGGACATTCGGGTTCCAAACGGAACACTCACTTCCGGGTTTGCAGTGTTCGGGAGCCAAAACATTCGACTTGCAAGGCATTCGACTTCCGAGGTACGACTGTATTCTTACTTCCACACCAGAAACATTGCCACTACTATGTAAATTTCTGTTAATTAAAACACCCACAGTAATATTTCAGTTGTGAAATAAACTAGTTTCTTTTGTAATCATCAGGCATATTTTCATCAAAGACTTCTCCCTGAACCTTCCCAGTTTCTAGCAATATATAGTCATACCTCTTCTTGCGAATGCTTCATGTTGCGTTTTTTCGGGTTAAGAACGCAGCAAACCTAGAAGTGTTTACTTCCGGGTTTCGTCGCATGTGCAGAAGTGCTCTATCACACTTTGCACATGCGCAGAAGCCCTGCTCTGGTTATGGACTTTTTGGGGTGCGAATGGCACCCTGGAACGGATCATGTCCGCAACCAGAGGTACCACTGTATTGTTGAAATACTTGGCAGAGTGTTGCTTAGTCTTTCAGTGGAGCTAAAGGATTTGGGTATATCAGGAAGGGGGCTGGCAGTCTTTTTTTCTGCATGCACAAGTCTAAACATACAGATACTCTACACTTTGAATTAGATAAAGGTCGGCTCTGTTTATATTGGCTGGGAAAGTGCCTAGTGTTTTCCAAAAAAACAAAGAAACCCCACAGAGGTGCAGCTCTGCTTGTTTCTGAGCCGTTCAGATTAATTCAGTACCTCCTTCCATCGTAAAATGTGTTTGTCCCTTCCGTGCTTGCTGGTACAGCTGGTGGCAATAAGCAGCTTGAATGAACTAGGGAGACAGAGACGATGTATCCCTGAAAACTGCTAGTGGCTCTCACCCCCAAAAACTTTGTGTTCCAAGGTGGTTTTCTGGGGAAGTTGGATTAAACAAGCTGTTCTTACTAGATTAAACTCTGAAAGCCTAAATAGGGGAGAAATTGAGTAACAGGCAGGGTGGATAAAAATCAATGATTTTTTTAAAAATAAAAAAATCAGGTTTTTAAAATTATTTAAATCTGATTTTTAAAATAAAGTGCTCTTGGAGGTAAAATTTTTCTAAAGATAGTTTTCTGTTTAAGTTACATTATAGTCCAAAGGCTTTTCATCAGGAAATAAGGATTTGTTTAAAGTTTTTCATGTGCTAAAACTCAGGCCTAAGTTTGCTTGTTTTTAACCGTTCTACCACATCGGTTAACAAACATGAATACATTGCTATAATGTTATTGTTTTATTTAAATAAATTGTTGAAATTGTTATTAAAGAAATGATTATTTTTTTCCTTCCAATAAAGTACAGGAGAAAAGCTGTCCAAATATGAACAATAATTTCATAATTATCTGCCTATGTATTTCTGATAGTATAACCAAATCAGTAGTTTTTGATATTTTGACAACACGAGTAGGACTGTATCCCGTTCTGGGTTCATGATTTGCATTTTGCTTTTAAATTCTGTCTCGAGTTTCCCTTTCTGCAATGTAGCAGGCAATGCGCCCTGGCTTTTAGGCCACAGGAAATTGCATCACTGTCCTCCAGGTCTTGCTTGCCGGGAACCGGCCGCCTATAATTCCTCCAGTCACGGCACTGGTGATGCCACGAAACTCTGAGAATGTGTAAAAACAAGAACACCTTGCTGTGAAAATCCACATGTCAACGTTGTGGTGTGATAGCCACCACAAAGCCAGATCCCCTCCTCCCAGCCAAATTCTACATTGCACTGATGGTTTAGGATTTTATTATCATTTACTTGATCTAAGGCTTCCCGTTTCATTGGCGCAAGGTGAGAGCTAGCCTTACAATATAATAATAATTTATTATTTATACCCCGCCCATCTGACTGGGTCTCCCCAGCCGCTCTGGGCGGCTTCCAACCAAGTATCAAAAACAATACGGAGTCAGACATTAAAAACTTCCCTAAACAGGGCTGCCTACAGGTGTCTTTTAAAAGTAAAATAGTTGTTTATTGCCTTGACATCTGGTGGGAGAGCGTTCCACAGGGCAGGCGCCACTACCGAGAAGCAGTGGCGTAGCGTGGGTTGTCAGCACCCGGGGCAAGGCAAGTAATTTGCGCCCCCTAACCCCCAGATGTTGCGCCCGGTGAGGCCGGCCCCCCCTGCACCCCCCACACTACGCCACTGCCGAGAAGGCCCTCTGCCTGGTTTCCTGTAACCTCACTTCTCGCACCGAGGGAACTGCCAGAAGGCCCTTGGTGCTGGACCTCAGTGTCCGGGCAGAACAATGGGGGTGGAGACGCTCCTTCAGGTCTACTGGACCGAGGCTGTTTAGGGCTTTAAAGGTCAGCACCAACACTTTGAATTGTGCTCGGAAACATACTGGGAGCCAATGAAGATCTTTCAAGACCGGTGTTATATGGCCTTGGCGGCTGCTCCCAATCACCAGTCTAGCTGCCGCATTCTGGATTAATTGCAGTTTCTGAGTCACCTTCAAAGGTAGCCCCATGTAGAGCGCATTGCAGTAGTCCAAGCGGGAGATAACTAGAGCATGCACCACTCTGGCGAGACAGTCCGCAGGCAGGTAGGGTCTCAGCCTGCGTACCAGGTGGAGCTGGTAAACAGCTGCCCTGGACACAGAATTAACCTGCCTTGGGAAGAGCAGTGGCTCTTTCTCACCTCTCTTGCACCATATTTGAGTAGCAGCCATCACCTTACATTGGCAAGATGCCTCACTATAACATGCTGTATATTGGAGCGCTCCCAAGGCAAGTGCAATAGCCGGAGAGCCTTTCTGAAAAGCCTTCTTTGCGTTTGACCTTTTCAGAATGGTTTGAAGGTCTCTTTGCTTTTTCCCCAGTGGTGAGTGCTTTCCCCCTCTCCGTGAATTGCAGAGAACTGGGGAGAGCAGATGGGTGTATCTTCCTCAGTGCTGGAATCAACACAGGACTTAGGCAGGGGGTCTAATTCGTGTGGAAAGCTAACCGCGTGGGCCTGAGTGCTCCCCCCCCCATCCCTCTGACGTGGCTGTGAGAAAGAGATCAGGAGCTTTTGCTTCCATTTTCAAAGAACAGTGTTTTCGTTTGTGTGCTTGTTTTAACTTGGACAGTTTTTGGTTAATCTTGGCTTGTTCATTGAAACGAATATGAAGCTTTTGCCTTGGCGTAATATTGGCTGTAATGGCAGTTGATGAGAAGCAATGGAAAAAGGTAAAAGTAGAAAAGGGGAAACGCGTATTATGACAACTGCTTGGCGTTTGGTTTGTCTGCTTGGGAGCTTGTCTGTGCATCTCAACATGGCTTTTGTACAGCATTCGAAATTCACCAGGTGCATTTTGTGACCAAGTGAGGATGCCTGGGCACCAGAATGGCCTCAGACATCTCTACCACCTGGAGGTACATGCCTGGAGATCCTTGGCTCTGCACTGTTTTCTCTCACTCATACCACACATCTGCTAGAATTCCATCCATCCTATTTTATCTGTACAGTCCAAACGGATTTCAGGTACCAAAAACGTTTGAGCTGCCTAGCCCCCAAATGGCAGCTAGGTATTCCCATTTTGGCGGCCGTAACCCTGGTTTAAGAAGCCATTTGGCACCTAGCTTATATATCTGAGTTTCCAACACCGCTTTTGTGGTTGACGCAGTGCAGGTGTGAGCATAAGCAGTGATTGGTGTGGCGCTATAGGAGAGAGTTGTGCTGCCACAGTTGTTAGCGTTTGTGCTTTCGTTGATAAAAGCTGAACTTGGTAAGAAGGAAGTTCATTTTGACTTCGGTTTTATGATAGGTACTTGTGTTTGCTTCTCTTGTGTCAATGCACTCTTTTTATTTTCTTTCATGGTTGCATGAAAAAATAGTCAAACTTTCGAAACAACCCCCAGTCGAATATTTATTGTGTATGCCGGTAGTCTGGAACGAGCTCTTGCTTGATTCGATCCTGATAGAAATAAAATTCGCTTCCTTGAAAGGATAAAAGTGGAAGTCCTTGAAAGATGACCTTCTTTGCCCATCTATTCAACCTGCCACTTGAATGTTCAAGGGGATTGTGGAACCCCAATGAGTTGTGCGTCCAGAAGGCACCTGTCAACACAAACCAGCTCACAATATGCAAGACCCTTTGGGGTTGGGAGCAAATATTTGGCATCTTTTGTGTGTGTGTGTGTGTGTGTGTGTGTGTGTGGAACCAAAGTAGGTAAAATTGAGAACTGTGGTAATGGACATAAAGCATAATTGCAGGCTGAGTAATTACTTTGCGGGACTGTTTGAGCAGGTTACCCCAAGGCGGCAATTCGAAGATAATCACATTTTACTCTATAAGTACTAGCGAACCGAGAGCTCCTTTCTGCCTCCTCCTTCCACCTGGGATTAATGTGATTAGACTTGAATCCAATTGGTGCCTTAAAATGTGGCTGAACAGTAGGCTTATCAGCAGCTACCTAAAACCATCTACATCACTTCATCTGATTTCCCATCTATAAAATGGGACTAAGGTTTTTTCTTTTCTTTTTTGAACAGATAAGGATTGTAAAGCTCTGGCACCTAGAGAGGTTCATATGGTTGTTTTCAGAGTACTTTATAATCAGTGCTGGATTTCCGTATAAGCTAAACAAGCTATAGCTTAGGGCCCCGCTCTCTTGGGGGCTCCCAAAAAATTTAAAGGAAAAAAGCTGAATGTACATTTCCAAACTATAAGATAAAAAAATAAAACCTACATACAACAACAGTGTTTTGTGTTGTGTAGGCTCCTAGGATGTAAGTCATGGGCCCCGTCTGCTAGCCTGCCCCCTAAAGTATCACTGGCTTGCTCATTTCTATGTATAGGGTGCCTACATTCTGCATGTGCAAATGGCTTGAGATACCTATTAGGTCCATAAATTAGCATATATCCAACACAAAAAACAGTGACAATTTGTTGTTGACAAAGGACAGCTGGACATAGAAAGGGCCCCATTACCTTCAGTAGCTTATGGCCTCAAGAAACCTAAATCTGGCCCTGTTTTAGCAGGTGCAGTGTTGCCCAGTGGCCGCGTTCATCTTTCTGTGAGATGGTTTCTGGTATGTGGGACACGCAAAAACTGCTGGGATGGACCCTTTAGTTACAGGAAAGTTTTGGGCTCTTGTTTTCCGGCATGTTTATGACTGTCTGCATTACAAACTATTAATTAGTAACTGTTCACCATTCTAGTTTGCTCTGCCTTTTTTTTTAAATTAAAAAGCTGTCAACTTCAAATGTTAATTCACCAAAGTAGCTTCTCTTCAGTGGCTTTTGTTAGTGAGAAAGAAAAGTGATTTTCTAGTTGAAACTGTTTAGCGTGGATCAAAAGGGCAACTGCAGAGATGCTATTAATCTCTCCCCGCTGTATTCTTGGAACGCTTTCATGAAAGTTCTGCGTTCCAAAGTTCCAACCATGAAACAAAACTTGGGTTATCTATGCAGGGCAACTATGAAGTTAAATAATACCTACTCGCCTGCTCTCATCCGTGCAAAACTTTTTTTTCTATTAGGGTCAGCTAAAATAGCAGGCAAGCATTTTGAGCCCAGAACTCTTCAGGCTAGATAAGCAGGGGGGATATATTATTATTATTCCAATTAATATTATTAAATATTGTTTTACTCCTGAAGGCTTTATTCCACAAGTCAATACATGGTATAGACATAGATCAAGTTACCATTTACACACCTCAATAAGGTACATGGCTAGGAACAAGCTAACACAGAAATTCATCAGGTGTAGCTCCTGTTAACTGTAGCTCCATGATAAAGTGTACCTGTTGAGTTCATGGATGCATGAACCTCAGTGTCTGGGCTGAAAAATGGGGGTGGAGATGCTCCTTCAGATATACAGGACCAAAGCTGTTATAGGGCTTTGAAGGTCAGCACCAAGACTTTGAAATGTGTTGACTTCACACCCAAATTTATTTTCCTTAATCATATATTGACACGATGCATCCTTGTTTTTAGCAACTAGTCTAAATGCCACAGGTGACAAGAAGTTTCATGCAAGCAGGTTAAAGGGGGGGGGTTTCTGTAGGCTCCTTAGGCCACCATGAGACGATGCACACGATCCCTTATTGGGCTGGCATTTCTGAAAATGGCTCCCCCCATGTGGTGATGGGCCTGTAAATAACACAGCCATATAGTGGCATGCATATAGAGATAAGTGATGTCTTAACTGGCAGGTCAGATGGAAGCCAGTTCTTGTTCCCTTAAAATTGCTATGCAGAATTGGCAGTACGTTGCATTTATGATGCAGGCAGTATTGCTTTTCTTAGTGTTTATAGGCCTGATTTAAGTATTCAGTTAAGGAGCTGTACTGAACTAAGACTTCTGGGGGTTTATTTCATTGTCGGAGTGGGGTTGTACCTGTTTATTGTTAGGTAGGTGTTTGGAAGCAAACATTCATCTCTACAAGGCAGTTGTCAAAACATTTTGGTTGACCTACCTAGCCAGTACCCAGGATTGAGTTCTAGACTGGGGTTATTAAGCTGTTAAGCGAAATGTACAAAGCAAATGTAGGAATTTAGTGAAGCCTTTCCAATGTAAGATGTTTACTGTTTGCTTTCTTGCTTATATTGTGCCAGCTGTTTTCTTTCGTTCGTTGAAACAAAGCCGTGGCTCTGGGGAAGAAGAGAAGTATAAAAGTTGCAGGAACGATGCTTAACACCTATAGAACTCATACAATAAATTGGGTGGGTTTTTCCGCCAGGAGGTGGGCTCTTTTGTATTATACCACATTGCCATGCCATCTCAATTATCCATAAATATTGGACTACTTTGGTAAGCATAGTATACTCTGTTGGCAGCGTTCGAAATTAGCTAGGAGCCAGGCGCATTTTGCACCTGGCTGTCAGCCACTTGCGACCAAGTGAAGATGCGCGGGTGCTAGGATGGCGCCAGACGTCTCCACCATCTGGAGTCGCATGCCTAGGGATCCTTGGGTCTTGACTGTTCTCACACACTAGCAGCACATCCTGTGGAATTTTATCTGTTAAATGTTACCTGCACAATCGGAATGAATTTCAGGCAGAAAAAAGTCATATTGGGAAAAAAGAGTTATCTTGTAAAGCTGGCCATTTTTCAACAGTGCAAGTGGTAATATAAGTGGATGCTAACTTTTTAGGAGGGAGATGCTTAAATTTCACTGCAAAGAGCTGCACTGCATGTTAAGAACTTGAGTCTCTGCAGAGATGACAAATTCGTAATTGTGTACTGGGAGGAATTGTTCCTGACAATGTTCTGACAAAAGTGAAGTGTCCTTGGGTTGCTTTGGCTTGTTTGCTCGGATCCGATGTGTTTCTTTATTGTGGCTTAGAGCAGAATAATGATGTTACAAGAATTAATTGGTCTCGCAGTGCACTTTGTAGTACACAGGCCAGCCATGTATTGGTGCCACATTCCCTCTTTAGAGAAACCCGGCTTCTCATGTCTTGGGCTGTTAAAGATAAGGTTTGGATTAAAGGAGATGCTAACATGTGAGTGGGGGGAATGTTCAGTGGATTCACTGAAGAATGACCCATCTGGTAGGGTTGTTGGACATAGTATAATTTATTAAGAAGTACACGCAGGTGGTGCTGTGGTCTAAAACACTGAGCCTCTTGGGCTTGCCAATCGGGCTTGCCAATCAGAAGGTCGGCGGTTCAAATCCCCACAATGGAGTGGGCTCCCGTTGCTCTGTCCCAGTTCCTGCCAACCTAGCAGTTCGGAAAAAGTGCGCCAAAAAAAGTGCAAGTAGATAAATAGGTACCGTTCCAGTGGGAAGGTAAACGGCATTTCCGTGCGCTGCTCTGGTTTTGCCAGAGGTGGCTTAGTCATGCTGGCCACATGACCCGAAAAACTGTCTGCAGACAAATGTCAGCTCCCTCGGCCAGTAAAGTGAGATGAGCACTGCAACCCCGGAGTCGTTCACGACTGGACTTAACTGTCAGGGGTCCTTTACCTTTTTTTTTTTTTTACTAATGTTTAGGATGTTTAAGCTCTTTGGGGAATGAATACACATGAATGAATGAATGAAATATACATACAGTGGTACCTCGGTTCTCGAACGAAATCTGTTCCGGAAGCCCGTTCGGGTTCCAAAACGATTGAAAACTGAGGTGCGGCTTCCCATTGGTTGCAAGAGCTTCTTGCACTCATTGGAAGCCGCATCGCACATTCGGGTTCCAAAAAAAGTTTGAAAACAGAAGCATTTACTTCTGGGTTTTGAGTGGTCAAGAACCGAAACATACGCCAGTGGAGGCAATCGCGAACCAAGGTACTACTGTACTGAGGTTTTTTTCCTGCCAGAACTCAGATCCAGCACCTCTCAGGTGGGCGCCATTGCCATTATAAGAGAACAAGGGAGGCGTTCATGATGAGTTCTGGCACCTCTTTCCTAGAAAAAATAGAGTGCTCATGCTGTTCAGTGTTTTGCCCAGTGGTTTCTCATTGCTCATTTGCTAGTCTTGAAAACTTGAGTTCTATAGTAAAACAGCTGAGATAAGTGCATTCCTTAAACCTTGCCTCTACCTTCCACCTAGTCTCAATTTCATTTCACTTTTAATCTGTAGACCGCTTTTCTATATTACTACATACAAACACACGGCACTTTACAGCAACAAAATAGACAATAAAGAACACACACCTAATAGTAATCTGATCCAATACAAAAAGTCGTAATAAAACACAGCTTTAAAATTGAACAACGTATATGAAATAAAGTAAGAATAATCTGTTAGAATATACACAATAAAATTGACTCTCGAAACATCAGCAAATAATAATTAAACAGAAATTCACTCTTAACGATTACAATAAATTGTTGGAAAGTTAACAACCAAGCTATCCTGATGCATTTAAATACTTCAGGGTCAAGCTTCCAGTTGTAGAGGTGAAACATTTGCCATATATTAGGAAATAGCATAACGTTTCTATCTTTCCCTATGGTGTTTTGTTATAAACTTGGTAACTTCCATAGAAAGTGTCTCGTGGCCTGTTGATTATGGGGTTACTTTCTTTGGCGCTTTTGTGTAAATTTGCCCTGAATAATCAATTCCTCCAGACCTGACTTCTTGCTCTGGAAACAAGCTAAAGTAAAGCAATGTGTGGGTTCTCTGGGAAACCTTTATGCAAATCAGGCCAATTTGCATAAGGTGATTTCCATGAGATAATGTTCGCTTTTGCATTGCAAAATATTCTGATGCCCTGGAGAAGAGTGATCTAGTAAACAAAGCCAAAAACTATGAAACTGCAAAGCTTGTCTAATACTGCATTATTACCGATAAACTTACAAAAGTGCGTAAAACAAAACACTAGAAAAAATTCCACCCCACGTTTCTGCTGGGGAAATGCCTAATGCTGCTTGGATTTTGTGTCGGATCACATGACGAAGTCATTTTCTTTAACTGGTGCTTGTTGTATGAATGACTCAAAGCTTATGGGACTGCAACTTGCATTCATTATATCTGAGGCCTGCATATGCTTCTAAAAAGGACAACAATGTGGAAGGCTTGTGTCTGTCTTCTAAGAGTCAGATAGCTGTTTATTTCCTTGACTTCTGATGGGAGGCCGTTCCACAGGGTGGGCGCCACTACCGAGAAGGCCCTCTGCCTGATTCTCTGCCTTCTTCCTTTATGCAGAAGCCCAACTCTGGGATTGTTGTAGAACTCTAGCATAGGAATTGTATCTCTGTCCTCCCTCACCTTGAGTCTTGAGCCTGCAAGTTGTGCACATTTAACATGTGCACATTCAGATTCACATGCTTGGCAATTAAAAATAAATAAATAAAAAAGAGTGGATATCCAGGGAAATTTTTTTCTGGCAAGTCCCTCCACCCTTCCATTGAACCCAATGTGGTTTGACTATATGCAATTTTAGCTTTAGGCGTGATTCCCAGAACATAATTCCTACATAAGTTTACTGTGCCTTGACATGCTGGAGTAATATTTGGTTATCATTTGACAGCCGCAAGAGCTACAGTGGTATCTTGGTGTTCAAACTTAATCCGTTCTGGAAGTCCGTTCCAAAACCAAAGCGTTCTAAAACCAAGGCATGCTTTCCCATAGAAAGGAATGCGAAACAGATTAATCCGTTCCGTACTTTTAAAAACAACCCCTAAAACAGCAAGTTAACATGAATTTTACTATCTAACAAGACCACTGATCCATAAAATGAAAGCAATAATACAGTTCACAATTGTGTGAAAGCAGTCACACAATCCATCCATTAGTTGCTGAACTGGGTTCCACACAGTCACAAAAACAAAACAAAAAAGAGCTGCAAAAACAAAAACGCAAAATAATTAGCAAAACCAGATAGACCTCAGCGTAACACCCAAAACAGAAGTGCGGCACGCAAAACGGAGCACATTTGGCTTCCGAAAAAAGTTCGCAAACCGGAACACTTGCTTCTGGGTTTGCAGTGTTTGGGTTCCAAGTTGTTTGAGTTCCAAGTTGTTTGAGAACCAAGGTACCACTGCATATGCTTTCATAGTTCTCTCCAATAATCCCATCTCCCAATAATCAGGGGAACCTCATGTTGACTTTATATCCTCTTTATATTCTCTCTTCTGCTTGTTGGGATCCTTTCTAAGAAACATGGGCCCACCTGTAACCTTATCAGTTTGTGAGACAACTACAGGCTTCATGTATGTCCCCACTGTGGTGCACATCTTTTGGAAAAACTGTAGCATAATCCATCTTCTGGACCCCAGGTTTAGTTTGACACTTGGCGGCAGTTGCATTCAGAACAGCGCTCAGAATTCCCCAGGCGCATTTTGCATCCTGTAGAATTCTATCTGCACAATCAGAATGAATTTCAGGAACCTAAAAGATTTTTGGGAAAACAGGACTTTCGAGGTTTCTGCCCCCAAAATGGCAACTAAGCATTCTGTTTTGGCGACTGTAACCCTGGTTTAAGGAGCCATTTGATGCCTAGCTTATATCTGAGTTTCTCACATTGAGTGTCTAGTGAGCAGGTGTGAAAGCTTTCCAAGTAAAGCTTTTTGAAATTCAGACAGAATCAAGGTCTTCAGCCCTGTGATCTGCTGAGAATTCAAACCCTTGCAAGCAACTCAGTACTTCTATAGTAGTATTGTACATTAACATCAAAGGACCCAAACTGCCTTTCATCATCTCTTCCAATTGGAGATGATAAGGCACAGCAACTACAACCAAAAATTGCAGGTGCCTTTTTGCCTGGGCTCTTCAGAGTGGAGCATTTCCCACTTAATAGCCGATATTGCAGAAGGCGTAAACATTTGGTTGCAGTGTGAGGGTATTTGGCGGCGAGCTTTGGTCTCCAGTGGTGGTTAGGCGTTGGTTGATCTTATGATGGGGAGGGGAGGTGCGGCCATTACCTGCCCCTCCAAGCTTAAGGGTATCCGTTAAAGGAATCTGGGGGTGTGGCTCTTGTCTGAAGCCCGGGGTGGGGCTAGGGCCATGCAATGACCCCATCAGAAACCCAGGGGGAGCTTGAGTTGGTTTGCATTGACGGGGCTCCCCCTACCGGTGGTTGACCCTTACTGGACTCCCTGTTTGATGAGCAGGAGTCAGATATAGTCGAGTCAATTCCAATGCCTAAGCCAATACCGCTCACATTCTGAAACCAATAAAGTTGTGGCCTAAATCTGCCCAATAACCACTGACCTAATATCCATGTCCTTGTGTCTTATTCATCAACGAGGGGGTGGCTTCAGGGTCTTGACATGCAACCAAAAATTGCAGGTGCCTTTTTGCCTGGGCTCCTCAAAGTGGAGCATTTTCCACTTAAGTTTGAACACTGGTGCATCTCACAACTGCCGAAAGCAGGACTTTGTGTAACGCCGTGAGATTGCCAGCTTTGTGGACCGTATTCTTCATTGATGAGCAATAACACTAGTCAAACGTTCAGTTGCTGACTCTCCATCTTCAGCCTTCTAAGCTGCTTCTCTGACAGGCTCCGCTGGTGGTGTCTCGATTGGCTGGCATCTTCTTCCTTTCCTTCTGTTCACACTTCCCCGCAAAGGTGCCCTTCGTTGCCCATCTGGTTATGTTTGTGCTCGGAAAGACAATGTCTCCAAACATTGCTGTTGTGTGTTCCGCAGTGCTAGAGGGAGAGGGCACCCCAGACTTGAGAGCTTTGTCATCTGAGAAAAGAACAACATGCTAGGCTCAAAGAAGAGGCATTTTGATGGAAGTGAAATGCTCAAAGCCAGTCTCGAAAGCTGGCCTGTGAATGATAACCAAGACGTCCCGATTTTATTATTGATTGATTGATTTATCGACATAGGACGACTCAAATATCAATGACCCCTGAATGATGATCAGTGACGGACCAAGACGTTTTGACACCTGAAGCGAACCACAAAATGGCGTCCCTCTCCCCGCCGGGGAAGAAGGGGCGAATAAAGATTACGTTGGGAACAAGGGGGCAGTAAAGATCTACATTGGATTCTGCTGCCCCTGTGCATTCTACTGCCTGAGGTGGCTGCCTCACCTTGCCTCATGATTGGGCCACTCCGGTGAACATAAGGAAAACAGCTTAACAAAATAACAGAATGCAAACCCCAAAAAAGGAATAGGCAAGGTAATATAATGGAACATAACTTCAGAGCATCTTCGCCATCGTCTTTCATTTTGGTGACGGATGAAGATGTACCTTTTTACCCAGGATTTTGGGGAAGGGGTGATGTATATTGGAGATATATACCGTATTTTTTGCTCTCTAAGACTCACTTTTTCCCTCCTAAAAAGTAAGGGAAAATGTGTGTGCGTCTTATGGAGCGAATGCAGGCTGCACAGCTATCACAGAAGCCAGAACAGCAAGAGGGATTGCTGCTTTCACTGTGCAGCGGATGATCCCTCTTGCTATTCTGGCTTCTGAGATTCAGAATATTTTTTTTCCTTGTTTTCCTCCTCCTAAAACTAGGTGCGTCTTGTGGTCTGGTGCGTCTTATAGAGCAAAAAATACGGTATATGTTTTGATAGCGGCTGTTATTTGCTTTTGTATTTTGGCTTCCTACTTTAGTTATGCTTGCTTAAGTTTGATTCTGATGTCAGTGTATATCTGCCGTGGGACCTCTGGGTGAAGGGCAGATGATAAGCACTTTTAATTAATAAACACGTGGCCCTCGAGATTGTGCTTGCACTTTAACTGACTGATGGACAGATACTAACATGTTAGTTAATCACTGTTATTATTATTATTACTACTATTAGTAATTGCCCACCCTTCACCCTAGTGCATGACAATGGTAAAACACAATATTAAAAACAGTTTAAAACAAGTTAAATAAACATAAATAAGAATATTACATATATGAATATATTATGTAAATGAGAACGTTACATTAAAAACATGAAAAATCTCCAGGGTTGCCTAGTGATGGGTGGATATGTCAATTTGGTTTTCTTGGTTCCTCATTTTTCTGCTCTTGAGTTGTTCATACTTGCAGAACAGTTTTGCTTAAAAAAAAAACCCCTCATGAGAACTTGTCAGTACTTTAGTGCATATTTCTCCTTATTTAAACATTTTTGTAGGCAATTTTGCTAAATGTGCATGTTTTCGCAAAGCAATCTACTCTAACATAATGCAATTTTACCTTCACTAACAGTATGCATTTTTGTACACATTATTTGGATGGAAAACCTCATTGCAAAATTCAGGGAAGCATGAATTTTGAAGGATGGCTGTGTTTTCATTTAGTGTATTGTTTTGGAAAGGGCAAATTAGGTCAGGTTGCCTTTAAATGTCAACTGAATCAAATTTAACCCCCATCTCTATCTGTGGCAAGTAAGAATCACATTTCTTTCTTGGGTAACCAGACAGAAATGCTTTCCTGAAGATGTGGTGGTTCTCTTTTTAGGCTACAGAGGAGTCACTTGAAAATACAGGCTAGTTTTTTTTCTTAAAAAAGCTAAATGCTGTCTAATAAATCATATTGTGGTGGTTCTCCTTCTATGGCGGCAAGTGTTGGGTGGTGTTCCGGGCCCAATTCAAAGTGCTGGCTTTGACCTATAAAGCTTTTAATGGCTCAGGAACGCAATACCTCGAGGACTGCCTCTTTCCATATGAACCTACCTGGACCCTGAGATTATCTTCTGAGGTCCTTCTTCCTGTTCCACCTCCTTGTGAGGTCCGGAGAGTGGCAACAGGAGAACGGGGCCTTCTCTGCAGTGGCTCCCCATTTGTAGAATGCTCTCCCCAGGGAGGTTCACCTGGCGCCTTCATTATATATTTTTAGGCACCAGGCAAAAACGTCCTTCTTCAACCGGACCTTGGGCTGATGAATATTCTACAGCCTTTTACATTTATCTGTGGGAAGGAGGGGTTATTGTTTTGGTTTAATTATTTGCTTGTGTTTTATCCTGTATTTTATTCTGTGGACCACCCTAAGATCTTTTGATGAAGGACAGTATATAAATGCAATAAATAAGAATAATGTTGGTTCTCATCCGCCAAAGCCAGCGTGACCAATGATTAATCTCCCCTAGTGCATTGATATAGTGGTACCTTGGTTGTCAAACTTAATCCATTCAGGGAGTCCGTTTGACTTCCGGAACTGTTCGAAAACAAAGGTGTGGCTTCCGATTGGCTGCAGGAGCTTCCTGCACACATTCGGTAGCGGTGTTGGATGTTTGGCTTCTGAAAAACGTTTGCAAAATGGAACACTCACTTCCAGGTTTGCGTCGTTCAGGAGCCAAAAAGTCCAAGTACCAAGGCATCCGACAACCAAGGTACAATTGTATTTTTGTGTGGCCAAGTCAAAAAGTGGGGTGCTTAGCTCTTCCCTACCCAAGCTGAGGGACGCGGGTGGCGCTGTGGTCTAAACCCCTGGGCCTTTTGGACTTGCAGATCAGAAGGTTGGCAGTCTGAATCCTTGCGACAGGGTGAGCTCCCCTTGCTCGGTCCCAGCTCCTGCCAACCCGGCAGTTCGAAAGCACACCAGTGCAAGTAGATAAATAGGTACCACTGCGATGGGAAGGGAAATTGTGTTTTCGTGCGCTCTGGTTTCCGTCACGGTGTCCCGTTGCGCCTGAAGCGGTTTAGTCCTGCTGGCCACATGACCCGGAAAGCTGTCTGTGGACAAACGCAGGCTCCCTTGGACTGAAAGTGAGATGAGCGTCGCAACCCCATAGTCGCCTTTGACTGGACTTACCCATGCAGGGGTCCTTTAGCTATGAAACAAGAAGCTAAACACACGGGGCAAAGCAAATGCTGAAAGGGACATTGCAGAGATGGTTTAATGCTCACTTGGGAATGTTCAGGCCAGCCCCACACCCCAATTCTTTGGTGCCTAAAATGTTCATCTGCAAGCATTTGACACAGCCCCAAATGTTAGGCAGAAGTGCCTATCTGCCAGTGAAAACATTTGCCAACTCTGCAGAATGTTGCGGCAGAAGCGGTTTAGTCCTGCTGGCCATATGACCTGGAAAGCTGTCTGTGGACAAACGCTGGCTCCCTCGGCCTGGAAGCAGAGATGAGCGCTGCACCTCATAGTCAAATCCAACCGGGCTTACTCTACCTTTATCTTAGCCAAGCTGGTACCATAAACGTAGCTCAGTGGCTTTCCCCATGTGGGAAATGAGTTAAGTATTGGCTTCTGGTCCAGCCAATGTTTGGGAGGACAAAATACTTGCCTACAAAACCCCAGGCGGTCTTCCCCAGGGAATGCTTACTTTGTATGAACTTCAAATCATGCTTGGGCATCTCCACAGCCTTTGCTTGTCTTCTTCCTTGTCCGTGGTTCTTGCCATGAGACTTCATGAACTCCTGAGATTAAGTATTTGTTTTGAAATGGACTCCAAATAATCTGTTCTCCTCCTCTTCCTCCCTCTCTGGTTGTGCACTGTCTAGCAAAGGTAGAATGAATATGAATATATATATATATATATATATATATATATATATATATATATATGCTTTCGTAGATTTTCACGGGTACAGGAATGCAGGTTTTGGTGTCCTCGGGTGTCTTCCCGTGTAAAAGTTGGGGTGTCTAGGCGACGTTTCGACGAGGTCTCACTCGTCATCTTCAGGCTGGTGCTTTCGGCTTCTTGTTACTGGAACAGAGCAGGATCTCAGTGTTTGAGTTCCTATAAATACTGTTGAGGGGGTGTGGTGTATAGCCTCCAATGTTCTGGGCAGAGAGGAAGTTCCCAGGCTAGTGTGCCTTTTCTTCTTTTGTTCCTTAATTACTTGAGGGATATCTTGAGTGATTTCTTGGGTGATATTCTGAGTACCACTTAGGTGGGTCATTAGGTGTGGATTAGTTGCTAAAGCCTTCGTGTCTTGACATCTTGAGCTTTGTGAAGAGTTTTTCTGAGAAGATGGCTGTACTGCACTTAGTTGTGCTCTGGCTTGGCTTCGTGTATAGGGGCGAGCTGTGGTTTTGTGTCTTGTGCCAGCCAGATCTGTGTAGGGATTGCAGGGGGGTGCAGCATCCGGAGGTGCCACCATGGTTTGGCTACTGGATGGTGTCTGTAATTTATCTGTGGAGAGGGTCTGGGTTTGGGTCTGGTGTGGTTGATTGGTGATGGCGTTCTGTGTGCCTCTGGATCTGGTCTCGGTTTTTGTGGGGAGGGCTAATTTCCAGATGTCTGGCAGGCGGGATGTGTCGTCACGCTTGTTCATGTTGTGAGGGTGTTTCTCTATCTCGATGGCTTCCATGATTATTCTCTTGTGGTGATGTTCCATGTTAAAGAGCAATTTGGAATCTGCAAAATTAATTTTGTGTCCTGTTTCTTTCATGTGTTGGAAAAGAGAGGAAGTTTTTTCTTCTTTTTTGACGGCATTCTTGTGTTCTGCGATACGTGCATTTTTTCGTCTGTTTGTTTGTCCAATGTACGTGGCTGGGCAGACTTTGCAGGGTATTTCATAGACCCCTTGGTTTTCCAACTGGATTTTATCCTTGGGGTTTCTGAGGATATTGGCTATTTTTTGGTTGGTGCAAAAGGCTGTTTTGATATTGTGTTTATGGAGGATTTTGCTAATTTTATCTGTAGTGCCCTTGATATAAGGAAGGAGGGCCATGCCATTGTTTTCTTCTGTGTCTTGGTTTTTGGGGGGTGTTTCTTTTTGGATTAGCTTCGTAACCCTGTTTTGCTGGTATCCATTGGCGATTAACACATTTGAGAGATTCTGTAACTCAGTTGTCAAGTGGTCTTTGTCAGCCAGGCGTTTGGTTCTGGAGATGAGAGTCTTGGCTACGGAGTTTATTTGTGCAGGGTGGTGGTGTGATTGTGCATGTAAGTAGCGGTTGGTGTGTGTTTTTTTCCGATAGATTGGAGGCTATACACCACACCCCCTCAACAGTATTTATAGGAACTCAAACACTGAGATCCTGCTCTGTTCAGTAACAAGAAGCCGAAAGCACCAGCCTGAAGATGACGAGTGAGACCTCGTCGAAACGTCGCCTAGACACCCCAACTTTTACACGGGAAGACACCCGAGGACACCAAAACCTGCATATATATATATATATATATATATATATATATATATATATATATATTCTATCCTTTAGCTTTTTCCTGTAATGATGCATTTGCTTTCAATGCTTCAGGAGAGGCGCAATGTGTCATGTCTGCTGCCTTCTGATAAGGAAGCTGCCACAGAAGAATGGCCTTGAGGAAGAGAGGGGGGGAAAGAGTTTGATCAGAATAGTGTGCTGGGTTTGGGGTTTTTTAGCTTTGTCGTAGTCGATCTTACGATCTTACCTCATAAGCCAAGGAAAAGAATCTGATTTGAGCCTGGCTTGAATGTAAGAAAGGAGGATAGATGGACCAAAGAGGGCAAATAACTTTGCAGGTAGTATTTGAGCCTGTTTACGTCTATTGGGTTTGCTACAGCCTGATCCAGTTAACATATTCTCCTAATGGTCCTTCTCTGTAGGATAAAAAAACCCAAAAACCCATTCGTTAGTAATGCCAAAGAGATAATTCTTTGGGGTGCCCTGAAATTGCTTTCTAAAGTGGGTTTAGGGTTGTTAAACACGCTGCTGTTTCTGTACCCGCCTATTGAAACTGGATTAAGAAGCTGGGACGCCTTGCACTTAAGGAGAATGGTTATTTCTTCTTTTCAATGTAATAATAATAATAATGTTTCGGGAAGCTTTTAATGTTTGATGTATTATAGTATTTTAATATTCTTTTGGAAGCCACCCAGAGTGGCTGGGGAAGCCCGGCCAGATGGGCGGGGTATAAATAATAAATTATTATTATTAATAATAATAATAATAATAGATAGGGATGAAAAAAATATCTTCCTGATATTTTTCCTTTGTGCAGAGCTTGCTCATCCTTCTTAAATGGATTTCACCTAGTGTTTGCGCAGAGCTTTCACCTCTTTGTTTTGTATGGGAAAACGTAGCAAAATTGATAGGCCCCATTGCTGAGGTCTGCTCTCCATGACTTGACGGAACCAGCTGGTCATAGATTTGGCATTGTGCATTGCTGCCATGACCTATGGCTGCATCAGCGCTGGTGGATTTCTGCTGGTGTAGCCGCACTTAAGTTTCATCTGGTCCTCCTTGGCCAGCATTTTCTTCAGAGAGTGCCCCCAACCCTCTGGAGCTGATTTTGAGTGTGGTGGTGGTGGTGAGGCTGCAGAGAGGGAAGTTCTGTGAGCACACATCCCTTGCTGTTCTGGAATGGGGACATTGGATACCTTTGGCCACAACAGCTGCCTAGCTTATTCTTCATGCTTCAGGCATTAGGGAAGAAAGTGTCTTGAGTCTACCATGAATCTCCTGGCTAAGGAGGAGCAAATATGTCTGTTTCAGGTTTTCTTGGATTTCTCATATTTCCATTCTTAAATTCAGTTTGCCATATTTCTGTATCAATTTTCAAACTTTTCTTTTAAAAAAAAATCCTCGTGAAAATAAATAAGCATTTTAGTGTGAATTTCTCCCAATACGTGCAAATCCCGCTATCTGAACACTTGTTATCTGAAATCTGAGTTATCCATTTCCAAAGAATTCTACCCAAACCTTGCTCCACCCACAAGCAGCTGATTCAAATAACCAAACAGCAGGAATATGCCTACTTCCTTCCTTGTTTGTGTTTTGCTGGTCAGCCATTTCAGGCAGAAAACCATGGAGAGGGAGGGTGAGAGATCGGAGAAATCAGTTTTTCCTTTGATCGGTTTTTGTTGATTGACTCTAGCAGTTTCGGGCAGAAACCACAGAGCGGAAGGAGAGACGATGGACAAATCACAGATTAGAAACATTTCTGTAGGAAATAATGGAAACAATTAACTTGTTATGCAAACTTTCTCCTAATAAACTTTCCTGAATGGGAACGCACTGTGTTTGGAAAGTGGGACCTTTTTGCATGCTATCTTCCATATGCATTTGTGTGTGCATTTTTTAACATAGTACATGGCCGGACGACCACCTTGCAAAATTTGGTGATGTGTGAATTTTGAAAGTTGGCTGTGTTTTGGCTTGCGTATAGTTTCAGAAAGTCCAAATTAGGAGTTTATTTGAAGACTGAATCTAATTTCTTCCCCATCCCTACTTATGAGTACTACAACCATGTAGCTGAAAGATATTGAGTGTTTTTAGCAGTTGGTAGAGCATGAGATTCTTATTCTCGGGGTCATGGGTCTGAGCCCCACGTTGGGCAAAATATTCCTCCATTGCGGGGGGCTGGACTAGATGACCACTGTGGCCCCTCCAGCTTGACAGTTCCATGATGCTATATGCCCCCTCCCTGCCACATTCATATCCTACTTACATTAGGAACAGAGTCTCTTCAGTCATTCTTAACAGAGCTACCTGCTTCCTCCTTATAGTTTTGAACTGCCAGAAAGGGGGTGATATGAACACAGGAGTTCCACTTGGAGCATTTGATCTGAGTCCATTGAGACCTCTTTATTGCATTGTAATTGTGGGAATGTTCAGGGAGGCAGGAGAAGGATTGTTGTTGTTTAGTCGTGTCCGACTCTTTGTGACCCCCTGGACCAGAGCACGCCATGCACTCCTGTCTTCCACTGCCTCCCGCAGTTTGGTCAAACTCATGTTGGTAGCTTCGAGAACACTGTCCAACCATCTCGTCCTCTGTCGTCCCCTTCTCCTTGTGCCCTCCATCTTTCCCAACATCAGGGTCTTTTCCAGGGAGTCTTCTCTTCTCATGAGGTGGCCAAAGTGCTGGAGCCTCAGCTCCTCATCTTCAGGATCTGTCCTTCCAATGAGCACTCAGGGCTGATTTCCTTCAGAATGGATAGGTTTGATTTTCTTGCAGTCCATGGGACCCTCAAGAGTCTCCTCCAGCACCATAATTCAAAAGCATCAATTCTTCGGCGACCAGCCTTCTTTATGAAGGATATATTGTATATTAATATCCTTCCTAACTTGCACTAGCAAGTTTTTACTTAGCAGAGTTTTACATTCCCCTTTTAAACGCACAGTGGATAGCTGGTTGCAGGCTTGTGTAAGCCTCTCTCTACCATAAAATTCAGTATTGAATTGTATGTTCCTGGTAAGTTCCCTTATATCCCTCTTAAAAAGAATAAACATACCACAATCTTGTTTAAAGTATATAAAAGAAGTTCACTCACATCAGTTTGCAGTGGGATCCCTGAAGGCAGACTTAGTTACAGATAAATGCATGTGAGTCTATCCCATATGGGAATAATCCCAGTGTCCTCTGTTGGCTGAAAGCCAACAGGGTATTTCTAGCTAAAAAGCTGCTCCAGCGATGGAGAGTGTGTGTGCTGCGTGCCTTGTCCTTTTGTTACCTGCACAGGTAAGGTCACGCCCATCTATAGTCACATGCAAAGGAAGGATTTCCCAGCCAGGAGGAAACAGGAAGTTTTCGACTGGCTGGACCAAACATTCCCCTGCATGTCCACTCTAGGAAAACAAGGAATGTTGTACTTGACTGTTCCATATCCCACAGTAATGACATACAACAAATTAACAAGTTTGTCATTGGGGCTTCGGTGTTGAGAGCATTTTGTAATGCTAACCTGTGGCCTACAGCCTTCACCAGACGCTGCAATATTATCTCCTGAACTCAGTACTGAGATGGTGTGTGTGTGGGGGGGGGGATAAAACCCCTCTACCTGCTTTTGTGATATGTTTTAAATCTTCCTGAGATTGGGAGATGAAGCCCCCTTCTTGCTCGTTTGAGAATGCAGTGGTACCTCTGGTTGCGAATGGGATCCGTTCCAGAGCCCCGTTTGCAACATGAGCAGAACGCAACCCGCGCCTGTGCGGGTCGCGATTCGCCGCTTCTGCGCATGTGCATGATGTCATTTTGCGCGCATGCGCCAGTGGCAAAACCCAGAAGTAACCCTTTCTGGTGCTTCTGGGTAGCCGCGGGATGCAACCTGAAAACATGTAACCTGAAGCAAATGTAACAAGCTATGACTGTAGTCATGAAAGGCAATGTCTTCCCTCGTCCCAGTTCTGGAAAGGAGCCCTGAGGAAGTCTGGCAGCCCCTCTGCTGCAACGCAGCAGAAGGATTGGGACCCTGCTATATTCAGTGGGGATTTGATAGCTGAAACCAACAATACTTTCGCAGAACCGTAATAAAAGGATTTAAGTGCTTCACTCTTGGGAGCTGACTGCACGTACGGTTTCTATTGAAAGTTGGGAATCTGTATTTTTTAGTGGAAGGGAGCTTTGTCGCTCCAAATTAGCTCTATTTTGAATGCTGAAACTGAATTACTTTTAAGACACACCTATTTCCCACTCCTTCAGCAGTAAATCTGTCAGCGTCACTGCATGTGGTGTTCAGTGGGTTGTGTCTGTGGTGTAGAAGAGGCTGCTTTGGGCTGGAGGGAAAAGGCAGCCCCCCACAAAAAAAGTGGGTGGATAGGATTCCTCAGGACAGTGTGGTGGGCTTCAGGAGTAAAGAGGGGATTTTTGCAAGCCATCGCTGTCTTCATTTTACAGAAGCTGCCTATGGAACGAAGATCCTTTCCTGGCACAACTGGCATACCCTCCAGAGCAGGCTTCCTCAACCTCCAGATGTTTTTGGCCTACAACTCCCATGATCCCTAGCTAGCAGGACCAGTGGTCAGGGATGATGGGAATTGTAGTCTCCAAACAGCTGGAGGGCCGAGTTTGAGGAAGCCTGCTCCAGAGGGTTGTCTTTATTCAGAGCTTCTGTTTTAAATATTCAATTTTGAGGCGGGGGGTGGGGAGGTAAAAGAACAAAATAGGTGTGTTCCCCTTTTGCCCTGCAGTACTCATGAAGTACTCATGAAGCTGCCTGGGAGGGGAAATGCTGATGGCTGTCATTCAACTAGTGCTATTTCTCTGTCGAAAAAGAGGTATTGGAAACCACAGTGAACACCTCCGTTGTTCACTTCTAATGGCAATGGTGCTCACCTGAGAGGTGCCGGAACTGAGTTCCGGCTGAAAAAACCCCTTGCACTGTATTATACTAAATTTATTTCTGAGGAATAAATGTTCCCTACCGAGGGCCTTCTCGGTGGTGGCGTCCACCCTGTGGAATGCCTTCCCATCAGATGTCAAGGAAATAAACAACTATCTGACTTTTTGAAGACATCTGGAGGCAGCCCTGTTCAGGGAAGTTTTTAATGTTTGATGTTTTATTGTGCTTTTAATATTCTGTTGGAGCCGCCCAGAGTGGCTGGGGAAACCCAGCCAGATGGGCGGGGTAGAAATAATTTATTATTATTATTTATTCATTTCAGTAGGCCTACTCTTATTTGTGTTGTTGTTTAGTCATGTCCAACTCTTCGTGACCCCATGGACCAGAACACGCCAGGCACTCCTGTCTTCTACTGGTCAAACTCATGTCAGCAGCTTCAAGAACACTATCCAACCATCTCATCCTCTGTCGTCCCCGTCTCCTTGTGCCCTCCATCTTTCCCAACATCCAGGGAGTCTTCTCTTCTCATGAGGTGGCCAAAGTATTGGAGCCTCAGCTTCACGATCTGTCCTTCCAGTGAGCACTCAGGGCTGATTTCCTTCAGAATGGATAGGTTTGATCTTCTTGCAGTCCATGGGACTCTCAAGAGTCTCCTCCAGCACCAGAATTCAAAAGCATCAATTCTTCGTCGATCAGCCTTCTTTATGGTCCAGCTCTCGCTTCCATACATCACTACTGGGAAAACCATACATTGGTACATATAGCAGCTTGGTGGGATTTTAAGCCCTCTCCAATGCACAAAGTGAGACTGATTCATTTTGCTCTCTTCCCCCAAGCAGTTTTTAAAAAGTAAATAGATGGAAACTTAAGACACACACACAGCTTGGCTAGATGACTTGCGTTGCTGTCAGTTTTGATACTGCAGTAAGGATACCAATGGATGGCCATCAAAAATTCCCCTCAACAGGGCAAGTTTCCTCCCCTCAGTGAGTGGCCATTCTACCAATTTTGAGCTACAGGGGTGGGCAGAGAATGTCTAGGCAGTTGTATGCTCATCCTCTTTTCCCTCCCAGCTCCAAAGCCTGGAGAACCCCCCATCTTCCCGTTGACCTTTTCTGTTCTACATTATTCAAGTCAATAATGGGGAAGAATTTGAGACCACTGGCTGAAGGGACTCGGGGTTTCTCCAACTATCTGCAGCCAATTGGATACTCAACAACCAAGTTGCCAGAGTGTGGAGAGGAGTAGAAATTGAGAAGAAGAGATTGAGTAGAAATTGAGAAGTAGAAATTGGTAATTCCAATTATTGACTTGGCATCATACTGCCTTTGCAGGGGTCTACAGCTTTTGGTTAGCATTCCTGGCAAAGTGCGCCACAAGGCTTCAAGTAGGTGATGATCCTAGTGCATTGGGGGAAAAACCAGTTCTGTGCACTGTGTCTCCTTTTAAAGAGTTAGACTAGCAATTCCCAGAGCTTCTACTGATGCAAACTAGGGCAGCACTATTAAATTACGACTCCCGTGGCTTGAAGCACCTACACAGAGTGGGTGCAGCTGTTTCATCTTTGACTCATGCTCTGGCATTCAGCACCCCCTGCCCAAGTTTTAATCGGGGTCTCCTGAGAATAGCCACCAGAATAACACAGTCCCTTACACATGCAGTGGCACCTCGGTTTACGAACTTAATCCGTTCCGGAAGTCCGTTCTTAAGCTGAAACATTCTTAAACCGAGGCGCGCTTTCCCTAATGAGGCCTTCCACCGCTCGTGCCCTTCCACCGTTTGGATTCCGTTCTTAGACCGAGGTAAAGTTTGCAAACCGGGACACTACTTCCAGTTTTGTGGAGTTCGTAAAATGAATCTGTAGTTCGTAAACAGGGCTGTTCTTAAACCGAGGTACCACTTTATATGCACATGTGTATTTGTACATAAATACTTAATATATAAATGAAAATAAATGTATATCAGCAAACACAATATAATAGAAGACAGTGCTGGACCGTTACATAAAAGCAATTGCAAAGCTAAACATTGAGTACGTTGCTTACAGAATGGATATCCTTATTTCAGGGTAGAGTGATAACACAGCCATGCAACTTCAGATGTTCTCGGAAGAATGAGATTCTCTCGGTCCGCTTCAGTCCGGCTTCAGGCCTAGCTTTGGCACTGAAATGACCTTTGATCACCCAGGTGGTCTGGAGAAAGACAGGAGGAGTGTGTCCTTGGTTGCGTCTCGTTGATTTGTCAACGACTTTTGATACCATTGACCATGGTATCCTCCAGGGAGAGGCTTTGTGGGATGAGAATTGGAAATACAGTGACGGTGCTTGTTCTGCTCCTATGCGCCTATATATATATATATATATATATGTGAGAAGCTGCTGGGAGAGTTCATCAGAAGATTGAGAATGTGAGGCCATCGATATGCAGATGATACATAGAAATAAAGTTGCATGTATTGTATTGTGTATTGAGGCATAGCTACCTGCTAAAACACACCTCTCTGCTTTGGGTACAGTTCTGTCCTTCAGTCTCTTTTACAGATGTAAAAATTCCTGGAAATTCTGAAGCCATGGAAAACTGTTTGTTTGTTTTTTGCTTAACAGACATTTTGGAGAAAATTAAACTATGCAATAGCCTCGTTGTTGTTAAGCATTCTTATACAGAGAAAATCACTTTGTTACTTTAAGAACACAGCATGTATTTATAATTTAGTTTCCCATAAAATTACCTTGTCTGATAATAGGAAAAATACGGGTCACTCGGGCAATAATTACCAGTCAAATTTGCTTTTTATGTTTCCTGTTGCAATTGGAGGGAGAACCTAGCATCTCAGGATATACTGGTGGGCTGGATGCAGGCCAATAAACTGAAGCTGAACCCTGAAATGTCAGAGGTGTAATGTGCCCCAGGTTCTCATGTCCAGTAGGGTTGGGTGATATATTAATGCATCGTCCAAAATCGGTTTGAAGTCTGTATCGTGATACTGGTTTCAAAAAATGTTGACCTGGCAATATATCGTGAAACATGATGTGTGTTGTGTGTGCTTTGCAAAAATCACAGTGTGGGAAAAACCGTGAAGCCAGCCAATGTCTCTACATAGCTCCATCCTTATTTCAGACGTGATATATCAGTATACCAGTGTTTAGCTGGTGACATATTGTGATGTTGAGAACCCAGATATTTCCCAGCTCCAGTGTCCAGGAGCTGGGGGGATTGCCTGCCCTGGATTGGGTTGCACTCATCCTGTTGGGTTCACAACTCGTTGGGGTTCTCCTGGATTCAACGTGGTCTTGGTTCAGCCTGGACACAGATCTAGTGCCGAGGGCCTTCTGGCGGTTCCCTCATTGCGAGAAGTGAGGTTACAGGGAACCAGACAGAGGGCCTTCTCAGTAGTGGTGCCCACCCTGTGGAAATCCCTCCCATCAGATGTCAAGGAAATAAGCAGCTATCCTATTTTTAAGAGATATCTGAAGGCAGCCCTGTTTAGGGAAGTTTTTAATATTTAATGCTGTATTGTTTTTAACGCTCGATTGGGAGCTGCCCAGAGTGGCTGGGGAAACTCAGCCAGATGGGTGGGATATAAATAATAAATTATTATTACTATTATTATTATTATTGGTGGCTAGGAGTTTCTTTTTTTCCAACTCTAGATGGATCGTCAGGTATGACCTATTTTGGACAGAGGTGAGCTGGCCCCTGTACTCCATGCTCTGGTAACTTCCAGATTGGATTATTGCAGTGCACTCTACGTGGGGCTGTCCTTGAAGACGACCCAGAAACTTCAGTTAGTCCCAAATGCAGCAGCCGCATTATTGGCTGGGGGTTCCATTTAGATAAAAGCTTCTCTACTTCACATGCTAATTTGTCGATAGATTGTGTGGGTTACCAGACTTTTTATTAGATTCTTTACAGTTGTTGAAAATCTGAGGCAGGTGAGAAAGCTCAGCAGAATGTAAAATTCAAGTTAAAGAAGAATTTATTCTAGTAGTTGCTAGCAGCATATTATGATCAGCAGATATCAAGGGGCTGAAACATACTACGCAACATAGAATTAGTTGTGTCCTTTTATTTGAAATGCAGAAATTGTACTTGACACTATAATTTGTTGGGAGATGAGAAAGCCCTAGAATGCACACAGAAAAAGTCCCGTGCACATAAAAATCTTTTCTTCTTGCCAGATATCTTCTCAGTTCTTCCCACCATAAAAACTAACATTCTTCTCCAAGGTGTAATTTCAGAATGAGTGAAAGAGTGTTTTAAAAATGCTAAAACGCCTTAAAGAGCAAACACACACCTGCCACTATTCTTAGATTCAAGATTCAAAAGGTATGTGTTTTCCCCATCTTAAAAAACAAACAAAACACCCATTAGCTTTCTTCCATGTACTAAGGCTTGTATGGTAGCTCTAAGCCCAAATCTAACATCTTTGTTATCGTGTTATCAGTGTTGTCTTGTTTCTGTGCTCTTTTCTTGTTTGGCAAAGACATGTACAGTTGCAGAAGCTTGCACAATGCGTGTATTTATTATTTTGGGGGGAAACAATTTCTATTCACAAACATACCACAAAGTCGTGTGCGCTGTTAAGGTATTCATAATGGATCTGGAGTTCCTTGAAGTGTTAGGCGGTTTAAATTTGATAAATATTACAGCATCTTCAGTTTTCCCCCAAACTCTTTACAGTTTGGTAACTTTGGGAGCTTGCGCTGAGCAGAACCGAGAGATGGGCTCTTGAGAATTGTGGCAGTGATGTAAGCGTTCTGTTTTCTGAAGGTAATAATGGATGACAAACAAAATGGAGTATGAATGCAAGCTTAAGTATACGGGGCATATTTCGTAAAATGCTTTTATAGGTGTTTCGGGAAGGGATGCTTTCAGAATCCTAGAATAGCAAGCTTTTTGATTGAGTTGTCAAATGGATTTGGGGAAAGTGGGGCCGTTTTGTTACGTTTGTTGGGTACTTACCTTGTGAATGTAGGGACGCAGGTGGCGCTGTGGTCTAAACCACTGAGCCACTTCGGCTTGCCGATCAGAAGGTCGGCGGTTCGAATCCCCTCAATGGGGTGAGCTCCCGTTGCTCTGTCCCAGCTCCTGCCAACCTAGCAGTTTGAAAGCACGCCAGTGCAAGTAGATAAATAGGTACCACTGCAGCGGGAAGGTAAACGGTGTTTCCGCGCGCTCTGGTTTCTGTCATGGTGTCCCACTGAGCCAGAAACTGTTTAGTCCTGCTGGCCACATCACCTGGAAAGCTGTCTGTGGACAAATGCCAGCTCCCTTGGCCTGAAAGCGAGATGAGCGCCACAACCCCATAGTCACCTTTGACTGGACTTAACTATCCAGGGGTCCTTTACCTTTTTACCTTGTGAATGTGTGGCTGTAACGAAAGAGAATCCTTGTAGCTGAAGGGTAAAGGCACAAGTGCCTAGTATTTATGAAAACTGGATAAAGGTCGCACGAAGGAATTAAGTGTGACTCTTGCCCATACTGCCTAGTCAGTGTTAGCTAGGATAGAGTGAGAGTATCTTGGTCTGTTTCTGAGCAAATTGTCAATTCTTCTGTTCCTTCAGTCCGATTTTCTGGCACAACGACCTGCTCAGACTAATAATAATAATTAATAACAACACCCTACCCATCTGGCTGGGTTTCCCCAGCCACTCTGGGTGGCTTCCAGCAAAATATAAAAACATAATAAAACATCAAACATATATAAACTTCCTGATACAGGGCTGCGTTACAGGGACTGATGCCTGAGCATGTGATGGAACAGTGCAATGCATTAACACATGAGACAACTTCCATTGACCTGTTTCTAACCTGAGTATCGGATCTGTTTGAGTGTCATGGACCAGCTGTGTTATGTACTGAAGTTCTCACCCTGGGCCAGCAGGGGGATATTGTAGATAGTTCAGGTCCACCTATGCAAATAAGGGATCGAAAGTGACGTTCAGTGATTGGATAGTTACAGAAAATGGTTACTGTTACGTTCTAGTGGAGCTCTATATAAGCAGGCTGGCTGAACCCTTCAGTTCTGTTCTGACCTGTGAATAAACAAGAGCTGTTTGAAGAATTGGTGTGTCATCTGATATGTTCACCCACAACTTAACAGGCTGGATGTTGGGGGGGGGCATCAGCTGGGGAACCCCCAAGGGAAGAGGTCTCGGAGGCAAGGGTTTGGTGGTGGGATGATGACGAGGGAGAAGAGGGAGCAGACTGGAAGGAGGTGGTGTTGGAAGCTGAAGGGGAGAACAGGGTTTAGTGAGCAGGAAGAGGCTGGGGCAGAGAGCAGTCCAGAATAGAGGAGGAGGAGGAGGAGGGGTCAAGAGGCACAGATGAGCCAGGATGCAGAAGAAGCTGGGAAGTCTCTCCCTCCTACTGCAACCAGCTCCCCTCCTCTCTGGTCTCCCAGAACAAGATGAGGTATGAAGAGGGTAGAGCAAAGGAAGGCAAGAGAAGGCACCTCAAGTTGCTGGGAAAGTACCCTGGGGGAAGACTCAGAGTGGTGGGAAGGTGGGGACCATCATTCCTCGTAACTGCCTCACTGGGGCAAAATCCACTGAGAAGATTTCCGTGAGCACTAAGTCTGAGCTATCTTGGTTTCCTGGAATAAAGAGTTCACTTCACTGGGTGTTTTATTGCTGACCTGATCCCTGATATTAAGGTAGCTGCAGCGTGCCATTTTTTAAATGGAAAAAGCAGTTTTCATGACTGAGCACATATAGAGATGTGAGGGCCTGGGCAGCGGCAGGGATGGAATGTAGAAGAAAAACACCCCTTTGGGCGGAACATGTCTGACTATGGCGCGTGAAAGTGTAGAGAGGCCTGCTTTAAGAAGTCTATAACTATGACGACAAATACAAAAGCAGAAATTGATAGTGATTGTTCAGAAAACAAAACACATTAAATTTCATGTAGTATTCATTGAGCCTTGACTCTCACTTCTTCTTTTTTTGCACTTCTTTCTATGGAAATGAGTGTAGAAGGAAAACACGGTGGCATTCAATGCTAGCACTACTCAAGAGTTGAACCCATTGGCTAACATGGGTTTGTGAGTTTCAGTGGGAAGGAAGGGGAAGTTTGTTGTTTGAGTGGAAACGCAAGTGTTGGATGTAGCTGCGACTAGGAAGTTCCTTGCATTTAATACTTTCTTTGCCAGATAAGCCCTAGTGTAAAGCAGGTACCTTTATATGGCTTTCCGTGCACTTATAGCAGTTGTACATTAGCCACCAGATTTCTTCTTCTTCTTCTTCTTCTTCTTCTTCTTCTTCTTCTCCTTCTCCTTCTCCTTCTCCTTCTCCTTCTCCTTCTCCTTCTCCTTCTCCTTCTCCTTCTTCTCCTCCTCCTCCTCCTCCTCCTTCGGAGATCACTCATAGGCGAGTAAGATTGTCTTGCATAAACAAGGTTTTAACATTGAGTCCGTAAGTGACTGTGGAGGCCAATTCTGGATCCCCATGTCCTTCCACAGTGGGGACATAGGTTTCTGGGTGGGAGTTGATCACAGTGTGGATTTGCCAAGCATGCCTTCCTCTTAGCACATTTCTCCCTTGTGTCCTGAGTTCGAGCGTCTTCAAAGCTCAGGACACCTTTGGTAAAGGCTGTTCTCCAATTGGAGCACTCGCAGGCCAGTGTTTCCCAATTGTTGGTGTTTATACTACATTTTTTAGATTTGCCTTGAGACAGTCTTTAAACCTCTTTTGTTGACCACCAGCATTACGCTTTCCATTTTTAAGTTCGGAATAGAGTAGTTGCTTTGGAAGATGATCATCAGGCATCTGCACAACATGACCAGTCCAACGAAGTTGATGTTGAAGAATCATTGCTTCAACACTGGTGATATTTGCTTCTTCCAGTACAGTGTTGTACATTGACCATCAGTGCTTCATTTGAAACTGATGGTTGCAGAATGCAGCAGCAGTAACCTATTCCACCTGTAACGTGGCCGTTGCACTAGACCCCCTATTACTTTCCAGGCTGACTCAGTGTGGGGGAATCTAAATCTTAACAAGACATTCACAGCTGGATGCGTGCATATTGCAGTTTTGTGCCCACACTTCAGCTGTTCCTAGTTACGAGGGGTGCATCCCATGTACAAGGTCAAAGCAGCATCTGTTTGAAGTAGAGGGAGAAGAGGAATAGAATCATAGTATTAAAGGGGGAAAGGTAATGGGATAGTTAAGTCCAGTCAAAGACGACTATGGGGTTGTGGTGCTCATCTCGCTTTCAGGCCGAGGGAACCGGCGTTTGTCCACAGGCAGTTTTTCGGGTTATGTGGCCAGCAGGACTAAACCGCTTCTGGCGCAACGGGATGGAGACCAGAGCGCATGGACATGCCGTTTACCTTCCCTCTGCTGTGGTCCACATTTATCTACTTGCACTGGTATGCTTTTGAGCTGCTAGGTTGGCAGGAGCTGGGACAGAGCAATGGGAGCTCACCCCGTCGCAGGGATTCGAACCGCCGACCTTCCAATCAGCAAGCCCAAGAGGCTCAGTGGTTTAGACCACAGGGACCACAAGTCATTTGTAGTCCAACCTCCTGCAACGCAGGAATTTACATTAAAGCATCCATGGCGGACAACCACCCAACCTCTGCTTAGAAACCACCAAGAATCTGTTCCACCGGCAAACAGCCCTGAACTGTCGGAAAGTTCTTCCAGACTTTTAGTTGGGATCTCCTTTCTCGGTGACCTGAATCCACTGGTTCTTCGCATCCTAACCTCCAGAGCAGGAGAAAACAAGCTTGTGCCATCCTCCATGTGACAGCCCTTCAGATATTTGAGGATGGCTAGCCCATCTTCTCATATCCAGGGCAACACTGATCAACCCAGCAACCTTGTCCTGACACAGTGTTGTCCCGCAGCTCCTTTTGGAAATGATTTCTGGTGGCTTTGGAGGCAAATGCAGCTTGCTGATGTTGCAGTTACAACCATTCATTGGGATTTGTGTGTGTTTTGGATGTGTTATACGCTGCTTAAACTATTTTTTGGAGAAAGCGGGGTGCAAAATAAGAGGTTTGTTATTTAAATAGATAGGCAACCAGTGGCAAGTCTGACAGGAAGAACAGACTTGATATCTGCCCCCCCCCCAAGAAAATAATAATAAGGTGGCTGACTGGCTCAATTGCTCTTTTACAATTTGCCTTAACTTAGCTGGTGTGGTTTTTTTTTTTGGAATTGGAGTTGAAAGCCTTTCCGTCCCCCTTGTGGAGGGTTGTGTAAAATTTAAAAGTTCCTCTCCATGTGCTGCTGCTGCTTAATTCAGTGCACCACCTGAAATCTTCAAAAATAAACCATATCCAGTTTCTCTTTACTTTTTCTCTCTCTTCCTAACATCCAAATATCTGTTTACCGGAGTTATTCCACTGACACCAGTCATGTTGGCTTTGACCAATTTTTTCAGAGAAAAATCCAATGGGCTCCATCCCCCACCCCCCGGTTAATTGGTTAGTTTTAGACTTTTATTCTTCCTTCCTTTCTGGAATTTTTGGTTAACATGCATAATATATATGCATGTGGAACAAGAAATTCAAGGCAGGGTACCTAAAGAATTTTGCAAGTTGGCTGATTTTCACAACCTTTAAATACATCAGTAAACCAGCATTTCAAAACATTTTATTTTTTATTTTATTTTTTAGGGCGTATTCCTGTGAACCTTCCATGCAGGAAAATATATCAATGCACAGCATGAAGTAAAAACAACAACAACCTAACATAAAAAATTAAGTGACTTCTATCCTAAAACACAAAGAAGCATGCTGTTGAATTTCTCACATTTATATTACAAGCATGCTATTAAAGATAACTTCTAAAGATTAACATTAGTTGGACTATGACACTAAAACACACTGTACACTTCTTGACATGTTACCTAATCGGCCATTTCGGTGTGTGTGCTTTTGGGTATTAGAAAAGCACTTGAGAGATTTATACCATATGCAGATTAACATCAGTTTTGTTTGCTAAATATGTCTGACCATCTCAATTGAATCCCAGTCAACTTGGGGCGCAGGACAAGTTTCCGGAAGGCTCAGTTTTCCGCTTAAACCCATGAGAAGAAAAAAGCTGTTCTGAGAAAGCGTATTCTCCATCATGGAGAGCACGTGTTGCGGTTGGGGCAACCAAGACATCCCTCTTTTGCTGGGTGGGTTAGTATAGATAGTCACAAATCGGATTGGGCACCCCTCAGTCGTTGGGGAGAATTTGGTGTAGCAATTTTATGAGTGACTGTTGAGGGGCTGTTTATTCCCTGTGCGCAGCATTGAGCTTCCTCTTTTCGCTGTGCACATTGGATCACCCGCCCACCCTACCTATAAAAGTTGCATCTGCAATATTTGTTCAATCATCTATTAAACCTAACCAGGCTCAATTCAGATTCAGTCACAGAAATCATACCCCACGCTGTCTGAATTGACAAACAATGGTTTGTAATTGGTTTGTAATAATGGTTTGTAAACGAGAATCAGAAACCTGAACTGAACTGAAAAACAAGAGCTACAGAGCGTGTTCTCCTTCATGGAGAGCACGTGTTGCGGTGGGAGCAAACAAGACATCCCTCTGTTGCCGGGCAGGTTAGTTTGGATGGCCACGAATGGGCACCACTTGGTCGTTGGGAAGAATTTGATGTTGCAATTTATGATTGACAGCCAAGGGGCTATTTATTTCCTGTGCGCAGCATGGAGCTGCCTCTTTTCACTGCGCGCATCGGATCACCCGCCCACCCTACCTATATTCAGGGCTGTTTGCGTTGACCTTGCTATGCCTGTCATGGGGTCGTCTGCTTTTGGGGACTGGTAGGAATTTTGCCATTTGGCTGATTGGCCGGTGCCATTTGGTTTTTGCCTACTGCGTAGCAAATCGTCACAACTTGTAAGGTTGCGGTTAGGCATTGGTTAAATTTGGTTGGTGGAGGGGGCATGGTGGGCTGTGCCTGCCCCTCCAATGCTACTGCTGCAAAGGAATTCCGTTAAAGGAATCCAGGGGCTCGCCATGCTCTTGTCTGAACCCCTGTCAAGGGGCTAGGGCCACGCAAGAGCCCCTGGGAGCATTTGGGGAGAGGTGAGGGCATGGTTCCCAGCTCTATGCTCTCCCCAAAAATATTTTCCCTTACTGACTTTCGCAGGCTTGCAGATGTCAGTTCTGTTCCTACCTTTAGGCTGGAACAGATAGTCACGAACCAATGCCTAAGCAACCACTCACATGCTGAGATCAATAAAGTTGTGGCCAAAAATTATGCCAAAAACCTTTAAAAAAATTCTGTGTGAATTCTGTCTTTATTTGAGGGTGGCTGTGGGATCCTCGACATGCAAAAAAAAAAACAAAAAAAACAAAACAGGACGTGTGTTCGTCTGGCATCTTTGTGTGGGTTCTAGCCAGGGTGTATTTCATTTACATCAAATCAATTTATTTTACTTTTTGCAGAAAGTCTCATTCTTGCTGGTGTAATCTTAATATTTGCAACAGATGAAGATTTCATTTTTGGAATAATAAATGTTCAGAGTAGTTTTCACCGTTATATCAAAAATTACTGATTTGGTTATACTGTTAGAAATACAAAGACAGGTAATTATGAAATTATTGTTTGTATTTGGACAACTTTTCTGCTGTACTTTATTGGAAGGAGAAAAATAATCATTTCCTTAATAACAATTTAAACCATTTATTTAACTGAAACAATAACATTATAGCATATGTATCCATGTTCATTAACTCATGTGGTTAAACGATTTTTTAATTTTTTTTTAAGAAAACAAAACCTTAGACTGAGTTTTAGCACATATGAAAAACTTAAAGCAAATCCTTATTTCCTGATGAAAAACCTTTGGACTATAATGTAACTTAAGTAGAAAACTATCTTTAGAAAGATTTCTCCTCCAGAAGCATTTTATTTTCAAAATCTGATTTAAATAAACGCCGGCTCCCTCGGCCTGAAAGCGTGATGAGCGCCGCAACCCCATAGTCGCCTTTGACCGGACTTAACCGTCCAGGGGTCCTTAAGCAGATCTTCCAGGACTTTGATCCAAGATGGAACAATCAATTTTTTTCAAGTTTTTAAATTATTTTTCCAAGTTTTTAACAAATACAACATAACACAAAAAACCAAAACATATAAAAAACATAGAAAATTTCTTCCAATCAAAACCCAAGCTAATTTCCATTGTTAAGTGACTTTCTCAAATCCTTCCTAACTGATTTTCATTAGGTCTCATTTTAGCAATTTTCCAATATTCATTATCTAATATCATTAACTAGTTCGAATTACTAACTTCCTTTCTTTTCCTCATGATCTCAATCCATAATATTATACAATTCAACATATTTTAAAACTAAGACAATTTAATACTTGCAAGTATTTCCACTTATATAATATTATAATATTTAGCTAGATATTCCTTAAATTTCTTCCAAGCTTCTTGATATTTCTGATATACTGGATTCTTCCAGTAAGGTCGGCCAGATCCAAAAAGTCCAACATCTTCATCTGCCAATCTTCCACTGTTGGTATTTCTTGGGATTTCCAATTTTCAAGATGGAACAATCTAGTGGACTTCTACCATTGCAGTTAACCGTGAAGCGAAGATTCAGGAGACATGGCTTGAACAAAGTAGTAAGAGGCTGTAATTAGACCGTGGTGCCTCTTATGATCCATTCACGAGCAGTTAAAGCTGACTCATTCACATGCCGGTCTTTAAAAGAGGTGGGTTTGCACTGGAAACCTGCAACATGGGGAGGTTGGTGGCTCAATACCTGCTTGCTTGAGACCCCTTTGTCCTAGCCCCAGGTGAGCAGCTACGTGGCTGTTACAAACCCAATAGGCTCTTTGTGTAGTCAACTTTCTGTTGCGCGTTGAGGTCCCCCAGGCCACCCCAATAACTCACACTTCACACATCAATTTTTGTTTAAGCTTTTTGGCATGAATTTGGCCACAACTTTATTTAAATACACACACGTGAGTGGTTGCTTAGGCATTGGTTATGACTATCTGTCCTTGCCCCACGGACAGAACTGACTTCCGGATTCCAGCGGAAGCCAGACCGGGAGAACCATATTGGGGAGAAATGAAGCTGGACATCAGTCCCCCATCTCTCACCCTCATGCCCCCTGGGGCTTGCACAGCCCAAGTCCGATGCCAGGGACTAGGACGAAAGGGATGGCAAACCTGTGGATTCCTTTAACCAAATTCCCTTTCCGCACCACCATTGGAGGGGTAGGCACTTACCCTTCCACCAACCAATTTTAACCAATGCCTAACCGCCAACCTTACAAGTTGTGACGATTTGCTACGCAGTATGCAAAAACCAAATGGCAACAGCCAATCAGCCAAATGGACAAAATTCCTACCAGGCCCCTGCCCCAAGGCAGACGACCCCATGACAGGCATAGCAGGGTCAGAGGACAACGAACCCCCCCCCCTTTTCAGGGAGGGTGGGCGGGTGATCCGGTGCACGCAGCCCAAGAGAAGGCCTCAGGCTGCGAGCCCTGTATTTAAGACCTCTGACCCCTCCCACGCTTTAGCAACATAACATTCTCCCCAGCAACACTCCTTGCCCAATCACAGCATGTGGCCAATTTACCCTACAACAATGGGGTGGCCTTTTTGGCTCCCACCACAACACGTGCTCTCTATCATGGAGAACACGCTTTGTGGAATTATATAGGGTATGTACATTCTGTTTATTCAGTTCCTTCTACTTTTCGATAGTAAACCTTTTGATCTGGGGTTAAGCCGCTTCTTTGTGGTCCTCAGGCAACTTAAGTCACTAAGCACTCTGAATTTACAGCACTTGAGAATTAGCTTATGATTTCTCTTACCATAAAGTTCATTTGGAGATGTGTTCCACTGAAATCAGCAGAATTTATATTTTGAAAGATGAAAGGGCCTGTAATACTGGTGCAAGCTCTCTTTCAGTGCTTTTCATGGTCTCTGCGTTTTTCAGGGTCCAGAGAATTTAGACATGACTTGGCGCATCCCTTTTCTTGTTCTCATATTTAAGCCAACATGGAATTGAAGTAGTTGTACTATTTCGTCCTTTGGGTCGGAATGAATCCACAACCCTGGAGATTAACTACTCAGTCTTGCCTATCTCTGGTGGGCCACGTTCTGTATTTAGCAGGTGTTTCCTTGAGATTTGTGATGCTGGGGGTGGGCAGGGTATTCAAGAAAGCAGCCCTGTATGGGGCTTACAGTGCATGAATCATTTAGCTAATTATTTTCATTGCTGACATGCTTTATAGTGCATCATCCCCTAAATCAAAGGCAACTAAATTGGTGGCCCCTGGATGCTGTTAGACTACCATTCCCATAATTATCATCTAGGATGGCCAATGTTCAGGGATGTTGGGTGAGTTCAGAAACATCAAGTTAGCCACCCATGCCTTACCTTACTTGTAGTAAGTAAAATTAGAGCTTTTAATATTATTTTAAAAGGTTAAACCATCAGGTACCCAGGTTTGCTTTCTTTACTGTGTTTCTACAACCCAAAATGCAAGGCATTCTGAGTAGCTTCTGTTTCCTGCAGTGAGAATTCTCTTGCTCTTCTGTATGTTGCACAATGGGTAAACCTGGGTGTTTTATCACTCAGTGCACACCTGGCAAGGATCAGATGCTAATCCTGGTGTCTTCTCCATAATTTCAGGTGGACGTTCGGTCCAGCTTTGGTACCAAAATAGCCCTAGTTGTTCTGACAAATGGCCTTTGCTAAGAAAAGGACAGGGCAGTGAGATCCCTGCTTATCTTTTTGTGGATACAGTCGGACCTTGGTTCTCAAACTTAATCCGTTCTGGAAGTCTATTCCAAAACCAAAGCGTTCCAAAACCAAGGTGTGCTTTCCCATAGAAAGTAATGCAAAATGGATTAATCCTTTCCAGACTTTTAATAAACAACCCTTAAAACAGCAATTTAACGTGAATTTTACTATCTTAACGAGACCATTGATCCATAAAATGAAAGCAGTAAGTGATGTACTGCAGTCACACAATCAATCCATCAGTAGCTGAACTGGGTTCCACACGGTCACAGAAACAAAACAAAAAGAGCCACAAAAACGCAAAATAAATAGCAAAAGCAGACAGACCTCAGCGTAACACTCAAAGCGGAAGTGTAACACTCAAAACAGAGCACGTTCAGCTTCCGAAAAATGTTGCCAAGCCAGAACACTTACTTCCAGGTTTGCATTGTTTGGGTTCCAAGTTGTTTGAGTACCAAGGCGTTTGAGAACCAAGGGAGCACTGTATTATAGATACTAACAGCCACAGTGCTCTTTCAGATAGCCTCTCTGGGTTGCAAGTTGGGGACACGTTTCACAGTGGTTTCTTGACTACATCTGATTCCAGAAGGTGGCACTAGACAGCTGCTCCCTGGTATTTATGCTATGAAGTTCTAAGTGAGCTCATCTGGATATTTGGAATAAATTCGAACCTCAGCCTGTGCAGAAATGGCGAAACCGACTGCTTAAAACCAAGAGGACAACATGATGATATTTTCATAGAAAGATGGAGGCCCATTGGTGGGCAACCTATCGAATTATCACTTATATGAAATCACGTGCAGGATTTGAGAATGGAGCAACAGAAATTGTAGAGAATGGATTTTAGGGGCTTAGAAAATAAATGCAGATGTCTTTTAATGCAGCTATTGAGTGGGATTTATTTATTTATTTATTTATTTATTTATTTATTTAAAAAGACACCGGGGAAGGAAGGACGTAAAGTCAAGAAGAAAAGGTATAACAAAAAAAGCCACATGCTGATATATATATGATTGGATTTATATAATAATTTGGAAGGTTTAATAAAATCCATTACGCAAAAGAAAGGAAATTGAGCCTCAGCTGTCAGTCACATCTTGCAGGATCATCTTCTTGTATTGTAAGGCCATTGTTGGAAGTGGTTCTTCAGGTGCCAGTACCAATTGAGGTACAGAGAGAGGAGCCTTCCTCATGGTAGAGTGCTGCCTATGAAATGCTTTCAAAGAGGGTCACCTGTACTATCGTTTTGGAACAAGGTGAAGGCATTTTGTTTTAAATTTTAGTTGTTTTTAAGAAGGGTAAACCCCAAACCGAAACCACAACAGTAGCTGAAATACGTATTGTTAACGAAACTTTTCAGCAGAGATAAGTTTGAACTTCTTATTTTTATTTTAAAAAACCCAAATTGGAAATGGATCTTGTTTTCAGCTGCTTTAGATTTCTTCCTGAAAATTTGTATTCTGTAATGTGTTATTCTGGTGTTTTGAAAGGCACACTGATTTTTTATTGGAAGGTTGGGATATATACCAGTATAGTGTAGGACTGGGAGATATCTGGTTTTCTACGTTGTGATATACCACCAACTAAACATCGCAATACATGGATAAATCACAATGTCTGAAAATAAGGATGGTGCTTTCTATATATTGGCTAGCTTCATGTCCCACCACCCAATCTTGCCTTTTGCATAACACATACATACACCCATATACATGATTTGCGATAATATTGGCAGGCCAATAACCATGAAACCAATATCACAATATGGACTTCAAACCGGTTGTGGATGATATATTGATACAGTAGAACCTCATGTTACGTACCATCCTCCTTGCGAATGCTGAGGATTACGAGCCCCGCCAACCCGGAAGTAGATGCCGCTTGTTGCGAAATTTGCCCCGGGATGCGAGCGGAAGTTGCATACCGGGAAGCGCCATTAGCGAAAGCACACCTCATGTTAAGAACGGTCTCGGCTTAAGAACAGACCTCCGGAACGAATAATGCTTGTAACCGGAGGTACCACTGTATATTGCCCAGCCCTAGTGTGGCATAGTGGTTAGCATTGAATTAAGGACCTAGGAGATCAGAGTTCATTTCCACACTCTGCCACAAAGCTCATTGTGTAACCTTGGGCCAGTCACAGTCTCTCAGGCTAACCACAACCTCATAGGGTTGGTGTGAGGATAAAATCAAAAGGGAACAAACCACGCATGCCACCTTAGGCTGCTTGGAGGAAAGACGGGATATAAATGGAAAGAATATAAGCCTATGATATTAATAAAATCTGTATTGCAAGTGTTTGCAAACAGCAGCTGTTTGCATCCATGCTTCACATTTTTAGGTGTAAATGAAACACCTTTGGTGAAAAAGTGTGTTGCATGAGACAACACACTTCTTGGTTGTGTACCCCTTAACAAGCAAACTCGATCTTCTGCATTTCCTTCTTTCTTAGTCTTGAGGCATAATTTCCTGAGTTTATGATCACATGTGTTTAGCTACTTACATAAATACTATATCTTCTGAAATAGTGGGATGCTAGGGGAAGAAATTTGAGAGCTTGTGCACGATGTAGTGCCATCTCAAATGGTCTGAAACTGGTATCGCAATCTGGAAGCCATATTGGTTTCAGACAATTAAGCAATATTATCGCCCAGCTCTACTGTTTATTTTTATATTCATTTTTCTTTATCTTGTTCTTTTTCCTTTCCCCTTTTCTTTTCTTTTCTTTTCTTTTCTTTTCTTTTCTTTTCTTCTTTCTCTTTTTTTGCCCTTGGATTCATCTTTTAGTTTGGACAAAAAAAAAAGACATTAGACAATAATCTTTGTATTTTTCTTCATGAACCTTAATAAAAAATAATTAAAAAGAAAAGAAAATGATGACACCCCCCCCCCCCATTTCAGCCATACAAAAGTACATCTTGTTTAAATGGTTGTAACAACCCTACATGGGCTATTGATGAAATATAGCCGGGCTTTGTAGAAATGCAGATGAAAGTATTCCCATGGAGCAGCCAAATGTTTTAATGCAAATTTTTCAGGCACAGAACTTTATGCAGTGGTCGGAAGGCATTCTGAAGTCTCACTGAGGATGTGTTATTGTTAATGTGGCTCCTTGTAAGTCCTATTTTTTTAAAAAAAGGTTGCACACTGTAGTTTGTACCTAGACCATATAACACCAGGCCTGAAAGACCTCCATTGGTTCCCAGTACGTTTCCGAGCACAATTCAAAGTGTTGGTGCTGATCTTGAAAGCCCTATATGGCCTCAGCCCAGTATACCTGAAGGAGCATCTCCACCCCCATCGTTCTGCCTGGACACTGAGGTCCAGCTCCAAGGGCCTTCTGGCGGTTCCCTCACTGTGAGAAGCCAAGTTACAGGGAACCAGGCAGATGGCCTTCTTGGTCGTGGCGCCTGCCCTGTGGAACGCCCTCCCATCAGATGTCAAGGAAATAAACAACTACCAGACTTTTAGAAGACACCAGAAGGCAGCCCTGTTTAAGGGAGTTTTTAATGTTTGATCTTTTATCAGGTTTTTAATGTTCTGTTGGGAGCCACCCAGAGTGACTGGGGAACATTGCTTCTGCTGTAGCTTTCTGCCTTTTCGAGAGGTTAATGCCAGGACTTGAAGCACACTGCGAAGCGTTTTAGTGTTTTCGGAGTTTGACGGCACTCAATAAACAATGAGAGTCCAAGATATTCAAGAGGCTTTTTCCTCCCACGTACTGTTTCTAGGATTATGAAGAAAGAGGAATCGTGGTGGAAAAGCTTAGATCAGATTGGCTGCCCATCCCTTCCCAGGTGGGCAGTGGCGTAGCGTGGGGGGTGCAGGGGGGGCGGCCGCACCAGGCGCAACATCTGGGGGTTAGGGTTAGGGGGCGCAAATCCACGGGTTAGGGGGTGCAAATTACTTGCCTTGCCCCGGGTGCTGACAACCCACGCTACGCCACTGCAGGTGGGCAGTGGTTGTGGACCTCACCTCTGTTCACCTTCCCCAGCAACTAGAGCCCACATGTCTTGCCAGCACTTAGGGGAATTCCCCACCTGGCAGAATCAAGGAAGAGGGGATTCCCCACCAAAATGCTGGCATCAAAACGGCCAATAAGCTCTGGGTGGGCAGTGTTTTGCCGGCTGGCTGGGCATTGGCTGTGGGCCATGTTAAACTTGGTGCCATCCTTTTGAGTTGCAGGTAAAAAGTGAAATAGCCTGGATAGCTCAGCTGGTTTGAGCATGGTGATGATAGTGCCAAGGTTGTAGGTTTGATCCCCGTATGGGACAACCGATGCTTCTGTGATACTGCAAAGGTTTGTGTTTGATGAGCAGACTAGAATAAAATAAAATAATTAGCTTATACTCTTAGCTTGAATTTACATTATTGCTCCGTTTCTGCCCATGGATATGCAGGTGCTTAAAATGGGGGTGTGAGGGTGTTAAAAGGTATGCTAGATGCAAGCAATCTAAAAATAGGCTGACTGTCCTTGTGAGAACTTTTACTTTGACTTTCGTTTTTATGTTTAGGTTGCGTGCAGCTGATACTTAAAATTTTGTGTCAAGGTAGCTAAAGTCTAAGGATCATTGGGCATGTTGAATTTGTGCAGACAATCTCCATTACCTGCGTAAAAATGAAACAAAACTGAAATTTCATTATGCACCATACTGGTCACGGGCCTAGCAAAACGTTTTCTTCCCCTCTGCCTGCAATGAGCCCATGTTTATCCCTATTTTCCCCAGTGCCCCTTCATGGGCTTCCACTGGCAGAAATGGGGATAAACATAGGCTCATTCCTTGGCTTAAATAATACTGGAAGAATGTGGGATTTGCCAGTGCTCTTGTGAGGGTTGTGTATTTCTACCGTGGGCCTAATGTTGCATTTATCGTCGCTTGCCATAACATGCTGATTTCTTATCGCTAAAAGGCGATTCACTTTGTTTCTTAAACATCAAGGTAGGACATTTTTCTGTGTGTAAGCAATAGTGGTGCTGATTCAAGAACACACCATTACTTGTTCCTAGAGTTGGAACACATCCTAAAAGTTTCCAATGTTCTTGTTAAATCGATTTATTTCGGTTGCTGACCAGAGTGGTTCTTGGAGTGTCTGCTGTCCTCCTTCCAATGACTTGCTTGTCTCTGGCATGTCCTCTGTGCTTCCATACAAACCTCAAACCTCAAATCTCTGTACATTAATTGCTTGGTTTGCATTCCGATTGAGTGGCTGTTTTTGTAATGTTAGAAGCGGGATTTTTCCAAAGTCTGCAGTTTATTCTTGAGACAATTTCCCTTTAATCTTAAATGGCCCGTGTTGCTTCTGTGCACATTAAGAGTATGTACAATAGTTCTCTTGAAGTTTTTCATTTCCACTTCCCCTTATTCCTGGGAAATTTCTTTGGCAATTTGTAGAGGAGTGGTTTCCTTTGAAGGAGCTCTTTCTTGTCTTAATAGTGAGAAAGATTTGCATGTCGAGGTCCCCAAGCCACCCCAATAAAACGCAATTCACACAGAATTTTTGTTTAAGGTTTTTGGCATAATTTTGGCCACAACTTTATTAAAATAGAAAAAATGTGACTTCACTGGTTGCTTAGGCATTGGTTGCGACTGTTTGATCCCGCACAGGGACAGACTGACATTCGCATGCCCACGAAAGTCAGAAAGGGAAAACATTTTGGGGAGAAAGATGGAGCTGGGTACCATGCCCTCACCTCTTCCCAAATGCTCCCAGGGGCTCTTGCGTGGCCCTAGCATTGGAGGGGCAGGCACAGCCAATCCTTACCCCTCCACCAACCAGTTTTAACCAATGCCTAACCGCAACCTTACAAGTTGTGACGATTTACTACGCAGTAGGCCAAAACCAAATGGCACCAGCCAATCAGCCAAATGGACAAAATTCCTATCGCGCCCTTCCCCAAAAGCAGACGACCCCATGACAGGCATAGCAAGGTCAACGCGAACAACCCTAAATATAGGGAGCGTGGGCAGGTGATCTGATGCGCGCAGCGAAAAGAGGAAGCTCAATGCTGCACACAGGGAATTTAAGAGTTCTGACTGTCAATCACAAAATGGCAACATAAACTTCTCTTCCAACGACAAGAGGAGCCCAATCGCAGCAGTGGCCAACTACCTTCACCCGCCCAGCAACAGTGGGATGTCTTGATAGACCCCCACTGCAACACATGCTCTCCATGAAGGAGAACACGCTATCTCACACGTTGCATATTATTACAGAGCACAGTAGCAAGAACGCAGAGATGGAGGTAGTCGGTTTCAGGACATCGTATTTCTTTGCCAAATATTTTGTATTGGTACCCTTGCCGTTGCAAATATTGTGGGAAACAATTGATAGGTCTCCTGCTGCCCTCCGGAAAGGCTATTTGAGGTGTGGGCTTCAGGGAAAAGGAAAGACTGGTTGTGTACAATAATATCACCAGGCGCATTTTGCACCTGGTTATTAGTCACTTGCCACCAAGTGAAGGTAGATGCCCAGGTGCCAGGACGGCACCTTGACATCTCCACCTTATGGAGATCTTTGGATCTTGACAACTGTTTTCATTCACTAGCAACACATCCTGTAGAATTCCATCTGTTATATCTTACCTGCACAATCGGAACGAATTTCAGGAACCCAAACCATTGTATTGGAAAATTCGACTTTTGAGCCGTCCGGTCCCAGAATGTCCACTAGACATTCTGCTTTGGCAACCGTAACCCTGGTTTAATGAGCCATTTGGCGCCTGGCTTATATAGCTGAGTTTCCAACTCTGGTTGTGTAGCCTGCCTTCCCCTGTTTAAGGCCTGGATATAGTTCTAAGCAACCATCATCTTCTGGCTTAGCCCAGAAAGAGCACAGCCTTTTTGTCTTTGCTTACCATTGTATTAAAAGCTCACAGTACCACTGTAGCTGCTGACATCTTTTATTCCTTTGGAAGAATGTAGGAGATTTTTTATTTTATTTTATGATATAGTGAAGTGTGATGTGTCTTCTAGCGAATGTGTACAATGACATGACACTAAATGTATCCTGTACCACTGCTTTTATCAGGTTTGTCAAGGTATTACATGAACAGCTAATAAATGTCATTCCTGTTCAGTATGTGTTCCATCTCGTGTTGAATTTCCCCCAGCTTATCTCATTCATATTCAACTTGTAACTTGATAATTCTGTCCTTGGAGGATTCACTGTTTTATAGCAGAGTGTGTGCTTTTTGCAGTGGATAGAGAAAATTCTACAGCTTAGGTGCCTTACCACTTAATTGAGGCTATATACGTAGTGGTGCAGATTTGTGAGCAATCCAGTGAGCTAGTTGACTATTAATATACTTAATTTTGCAGCGGCTGCATTTTAATCTTAACGATTTTGAACTTTAGACCAAATAATGTCTGCAATATGAAAGTTTAAACCTGCTGCGTACATGGTTGTCTGTAGCACTTGCATTGTGTATGTGATAAAGTGGGATTCCCTCCTCTTTTTTTGTAAATTGGAAGATAACATTTTATTTCAAGCTCTTGTTGTGCTACAAATAACCTAACGAAAGCTGTGATGTTCAGTAACTCCTTTCCCGTTAGCTAGGAATTTTTGTGGAACTCTCTTTGCAAGACCGAGCTAAGCTCTCTTCAGTTTGGCCTGTGTGTGATTGAAAGCCAAAAATTAATTGTCCCAAAGAATGAATTGGCTCCAAAAGGCAGTCTCTTCCCCCCCCCATGCCGTGTTTACATACATGTATCTATGTTTTAACAGGACAGATTGGCATACAATTGTATTTTGGCAAATGAATCCAGCTTGGAAGAGTTAGCAAAGCTAGCTTTGTCTATTCATGGTTTTGTCTTTAAAAAAATTCCTTCTGTCCAGCCTTGACTATCCTGCCAGCGCTGACCCAAGTTCAGAAAGCTGTAATCTGTTGTAAATGACACATTAGCAATATTTGTCACTGCCTAGTTTTGCAAAATTTTGAATCCTGGCAGGTTTACAATTTGCATGGGGCCTAACTTAATTTCTCTGTGTGCCTGGGAACAACGCATTATTGAAGACCATTTATTTATAGTGGCTCTGTTGTTCCATCTCTGTAATGCTTTTCAGCTCTCACTAATGCTTCCCAATAAATAACACACTGAATGAGGGTGCTATTACGACATCAAATTGAACAAAGCAACTTATATCCTACTAAGGATATTATTTATGAACAGGGTGGATTCTAACAGAGCTAGACGGCAACTGATATGTAATTTAGAAGGCTTTTATTAAGGGGAATATGTATAAAATAGCCCATGGACACACAATTCAGCTACATTTTCTCATTCTACCTGTCTCCATTAGGCATTTAATTCCCTCTCCCTGCCTGCCCCAATGTGCTCATCGTAGACACTTGTCTACAACACATGCATTTATTATACATTTAAGCAGTGCTTTTTTCTGGGGGGTATGCAGGGGTACGCATACCCCTAAACATTTTATGAATCTTTGTACTTTTGTCCAATTTACTGTATTTATTTTTCCCAATTTGAACTATAAAATGGTGGTTTTCTTGAGTCAAAATGAGAGCACCCCTATTTTTTTGGGGGGGGGCACTGGGTTTAAGGCTTGGGTGCAAACGAAGCTAGCTTGTGCCACCTTTTTTTTTTAAAAAAAAAACCAAGCTTCTAAAAAAATGTGTCTTAATTCATGCAAAGCAACGGCAGCGGCACATTAAACGAATTTGAAAAAGATTAGATTGGAATTGCCTGAAAATTCTATTAAGCCACACTGCATGGACGTGCTGGGAATAATAAAGACAATTAACGGTAAATTTGTACAAACTGATTTGTTGCATTATCTTTTGCTAATCTAACATACGGTACTTTTTGTGTCCATATTGCAGCCGGCAACTCCAAACTAACATGGCAGTCAGACTGTGTGATGTGGCTTCTCTGCTTAGAAGTGGTTCGTGGGCAGCAGAGCCTTGGACTGGGGTCTGTGGGATTTTTTTTATTAAATTCTGTAGGATAATTTTTGACATGTTAAAAAGTAGTGCTGAGGCCATACCAAACCCTTCAAATTATATTCGGAATACCTCTGCATATACCACACCTTCTCTTTAAGGAATCAGTCTGTATCCCTGGTTTTGGGGGACGGGGGCTCTCAGGGCATCCTCTGAACTTGTAAAATATACAAGTGACTTCCTCGAATAACGTTCCCCCGACTTTCCTCATAGTATACTGGAGTTGAACACCCAAGTCAACATTTGATTTCAAAAGAGCAAAGCTTGCATTAAAGCTTTTATTTGGTATGGTCTGAATGCTGAATAACAGTAACTTTGGAGGGGGGAAAATATTAATGTTGTGTATTTTTTTGGTTACTGATGAAATTAATAGAATTCCATTCAAATTATTTTGGCCGGTAAAAAAAAGAAAAATAGAGGAAAAAATATATTTATATCAGGAACTGTTGAAAAGCCTGATCTGTATCAGGTGACAGCTAAGTTTTTATTCTGACACCTTCAGTGTGATAGGAACTGTGTGTTAAAATACAGATTTATTAGCAATGTATTTTTCTAGAAAAAGTGATGGATCTCACCATGAACTTCTCCCTTGTTCTCTTAGAGTGCCAATGGTGCTCACCTGAGAGGTGCTGCGGTGAGCTCTGGCAAAAAAGCCCTGTTTAATAGCATTGCTTTATTTGGAACAGCGCAGATGGTCTTGTAGCTGAGACATAATTACAGAACATAGAATCATAAAGGGACCACTAGGGTCATCTAGTCCAACCCGCTGCAATTCAGGAACCTTTTGCCCCACGTGGGGCTCGAACCCACAACCCTCAGATTAAAATCTCATTATCTAACGATCGAGCTGTTCCAAGGAATCCAGACTCCTGAATCTGTTCATTTGAATGATGGTCTAGGATTTCACTCTTGCTGTCTGAATATGAAAATACAATATGCAGCTATATGATGATACCGTGGTGGTTGTTTTTTTTTGTTTGAAGAAGCCTTTTAAAAATTGTTTTCAAACAACGGATGCTTAAAAAACATATTTATTTTTAGAAAGAACAATGTTTTGGCCCAAGTTATTCAACTTCTGGCAGGTATAGCTGGAATATTTGAACAGTGACTTGCTTAAGGTGTTCTTGGTCATTTTGTGCCTAGGCAGTTTAGTTTTGCTTAGAGCCTTTTGTGTAGAGTTTATCTTGGTTGAAGTGAAAGGATTGCTTATCCAGAAGATGTGGTTCTTTAAAAATACACACTGAAGAGATTTTCTCTTTTTTTCCTGGAACCCAGTTATCTCCTGGGTTAATCCATAATCCTCTCATCCCTTCGCAAAATATGTGCAATTAATGTAAATACAGGCTTATTCCCATTATTGTCAATATACAATTGTAAGTCTTCTTGAACTTCCCAAAGGCAGAAAAAAGGCATGTTTTGCCAAAAGGCAAATTGCTGACTCTAAGCTGGAGGTTCATTTGTGGAGCTTTAGGGTAGAGAACAGTTTTACTGGTGCAAGTTGAAATAGGGTTTGTGTTTTGTATTGGGGAAAAATTAATTGAAATTCTTTAAATTGATGAAATTCGTCAGATTTGATTGAAATCTCTGAGCTGTAAGATGTCAGCAGTACCCAACGATGGCCAAGCAGTAGCAAACCTTACATTGAAATGAGTACACACATTTAGAATAGTCATATCTTATATGAGCAACCCCAATTCTTCTGGTGGACAATATTTGAGGTTAGTCCAGTTTAACTAGAAGCATAGATACAAAGATCTCTGGGAACATTGGGAAGAGCAGGCGATGTCAAAATACTTGCGTAATAATTGATGGGTACACCTTTTCCTATCTTAGAGTCACCGGCAAAAAAGGGCTTATGTCAGAAGGCAAATGCCCACTTAAATGCAACATTTTGGAACAGAAATTCGTATTTTGCCAGCATTGTGACCAATGCGGCTAAATCTCTTCAATACTGCAAAAGTAACCAAAACAGTACATTGCTGCTAGTAATGCCTTTCGTAAAGTCTGCCATTGATTGCCATTGTTAATTTAGCTTTTGCAATCAGCATTGAAATTTCTAGTTTGTGTTTTCCTTAGCTGAACAACTCTGGGGCTTCATCTGAATTTTGTATTTGTACAGTTAAATCTTAGGATTTACTGAAATAACAGCACTGGCTTAGGGGGGGAAATATTTCTAATCCCTTGCTGTCAGTTAAAGCTCATGGGATTTCCACCCCCCAGCCCTAACTTATAAAATCTTTCAGTAGAACCTTTGTTGTTGTTCTTTTTTTAAAAAACTTCTAAATGGATTTTATTGCTAGATAATTAAAACTATTTCATTTTATTGTTAAGACCATTATTGCAGACCTGACAGCTGGGCACTGTTTTATAGGGACAAAGCTTTAAATTCTTGGCTAGAATCGCTAATAGATTCTGAAATATGAATTCTGACAGTTCCCATTTTCTCTGTTTTTAGCAGGTAATTGCTGCCATGGAAACACAACTGTCTAATGGGCCAACTTGCAATAACACAGCCAATGGTCCTACTACCATAAACAACAACTGCTCATCACCAGTTGACTCTGGAAACACGGAGGACAGCAAAACCAATTTAATAGTCAACTATCTTCCTCAGAATATGACACAGGAGGAGCTCAAAAGTCTGTTCGGGAGCATTGGCGAGATAGAATCCTGCAAACTTGTAAGAGACAAAATAACAGGTACGTAAGCACTAGGTTTTTGCATATGCACTGACACGTACATGTTACTGCTTAAACAAGAGTCTGAATTGCATTACTTCTGAATTTCAAGGGTGGTGGTGGGGAACATGGTGTTTTATCTCATCTGTAATGTGAGAAATAGAAAGCTTAATATCAAAGAATAGTTTGCAAAGGCTTTTGGAGAGCAATGTTTTGTCGCCAAGGCAACATGCATGTTCATCGTCTTAGCAATTCTTGGTTTTCACTACAGAAAAATGAAGTCTTGACAGATTTTAAAACTGCCTGCTTGTAACTTAATTGTTGTCATGGGGCGAGGGTGACGGGAAAACACCAGAAAGTGAAGCTGACCTTTGCAATTCACCTTAAATGTTCTGAGAAAAAGATCAAATGAATCATGTGTGGACGCTTCAGGAAAACTTGATCCTTCACAACCAGTGCAGAGCGCAAAGCTAGCAATGCGGAGCTGAAAATAATTTTCCTTTAAGAAACCCAATGGTGCCACTTTTGGGTTAGTAAAATAAAGTTCTTAAATAAAAGTGGAATTTAGGATCAGAAAACGCCCAAACAGTTTACAGGTACAGATGCCCAGTGAACCTTAAGGAACAGGAATCAGTATTTTAGTCCCAGTTGAGGAAGCCACGTGGTACTAAACAGCCCCAGCTGTTTTCTGCTCACAGAAGTAGACCATGTGAAATACCATATTTTTCTGTCTATAAGACTATATTTTCCCCAGGTTTGTTTTTTTTAAGTTTAAAATTGGGCATCGTCTTATACACAGAATGTTGCAGTTATTTTTTTCTTAATTTTGGGCTCAAATAATAGGGTTCGTCTTATACATGGGGGCCTTTTATACATGGGAAAATACGGTACATAACTTGAAGGCAGGGATTTGCAGGTCTCTCTCAAGTGCAGCAAAGTCCATCAACTTCAAGGCACTGAATCCATCCTGTAGTTTTCCAGTTCATTATGGGTCACCCTTGGCAGTGAAACCGAAGTTTGTTCATGTGCTAATAGTTTGACAAAGTCCCGCCCCCACCCCGACTTTGTCTCAAGGTTCTGCATTTGCATTATTCTCTTGGCAGCGTCCAAGTATTGTGTTCCATATTTCCCCCTCTTTGTTCCCATTCATCACCCTGTTCCAGAGTTGGCTGCCATATTGACACTTGGATCTTGGAATCTCTCCTGAGCTTTTGGGCCAAAAAGGGCAGCAAGGAAGCTTAGTTGTTGTGACTCTCCAGTGCTTGAAACGAATTGTGCTTGCAGCTGGAAAGTTGGGTTGAGTAATTGGCAGTATATAAAAAGTTAGCCACTTAAGTGATTTTTTTTATGGGGTGGGCATGGTTTGGCTTAATGCAATTTATGGAAGGGGATAGAAAGTGTGTGGTCCTTGCTAAGTCTTGGTTCTGCTTCCCAACTGCACATTCACTGCTTGTAATTGATAATGATGTTGTTGTTGTTTAGTCGTTTCTGACTCTTTGTGACCCCATGGACCAGAGCATGCCAGGCACTCCTGTCTTCCACTGCCTCCCGCAGTTTGGTCAAACTCACGTTGGTAGCTTCGAGAATACTGTCCAACCATCTCGTCCTCTGTCGTCCCCTTTTCTTTGTGCCCTCCATCTTTCCCAACATCAGGATCTTTTCCAGGGAGTCTTCTCTTCTCATGAGGTGGCCAAAGTATTGGAGCCTCAACTTCAGGATCTGTCCTTCCACTGAGCGCCCAGGGCTGATTTCCTTCAGAATGGATAGGTTTGATCTTTTTGCAGTCCATGGAATTCTCAATAGTCTTCTCCAGCACCATAATTCAAAAGCATCAATTCTTTGGCGATCAGCCTTCTTTATGGTCCAGCTCTCTTGATAATGTAAGAGCATCTTTTTTTGAAAATCAAGAATTGCAATTCAAGCCAAGTTGTACTTAGGAGTTTTGAGGGGACTCCTGTCAAGTCAGTTTCTGCAATGGATAAAACAATAAGCCTGGGTTTAAGAGGCTGTGTGGAAAACTAGTGGCCCCTCACTGAAGAGAATACTTTCTTCTAGGGCCAAGGGAAAGGATTGTACCATTCTGTTGGCTTCCACCACCTCCCCAGTTCCTCTGTCTGAAGAAGGGGCAGATGAGGCCCTTATCAGACCAAAGCATGCTGGGCTTGCTCGTTGACTGACAAAGTTCCTGCACCACCACTGTGGTAGGAAAAGGCTGAACTAGCTCAGTAGCTTTTGAGACCCCTACTGAAATCAGTTCTGAATTGCCATGGCAAATTGCGAATTTCCTGCTCTGCCTCTTGTTGGGCAACCAACATTGAGGGAGACGGCGAGGGCGGAGGTAGGTATTTCTGACTTGCAGTATGGTCATTGGAAAACTCTAGGGAGAGATCTGTCAAAATTTGTAGCCTGTTAACAGAATCCTGTGGTGCGGACATTAGGGCCTCAACGGATCATTATTTGTAACAATTGCAAACCAAAAGACCAGGTTTAGAAACTACCAGAAATAAAACTTACAAAATAGGATGCTAGGATTTCTGCATGTTTTGCTTCGCGTTATACAGTGGTCAAAAATAAGTATATTTGGAAAGAAAATCCCCCATATTGTAGTCTTGTATTGTAACTGTAGTCTTCAGTTCATGCTTGCTGAAATAACCTGTTGGTGGCAATGTTGGAAACAAGGAAGACTGAATCTGATCTCCAAGTTTCCCTGGGGCACTTCCAAGCCCTTTATCTGTTACTGTTACATTTGAGATATATATATATCTATATCTATATCTACATCTATCTATCTATCTATCTATAGATATAGATATATAGAGAGAGAGAGAGATGTGTGTATGTGCATGTGTTTGTGTGCGTGTGTGTAATGTAGATGTATATATGTATATGTATACATATGTGTGTGTGTGTGTGTGTATATATATGTATGTATGTGTGTATACACACACACACATTTATATATATGTATATAAGAGAATGTCCAGTAGCACCGTAGAGACCAACTAAGTTTGTTCTGGGTATAAGCTTTCGTGTGCATGCACACGTCTTCAGATACTTAAATTTGCATTGTGTCTCGTTATATTGTGTGCAGAGTAGCTCAGCTCTTCCAGAACCGTTACCCCAACTTCTGTACCTCTATGGGGGCCAGAGTATGGATGTCTATACTCAACTATTAGCTAAGATTATCATTCTTTCCTACTCGGCTAGCTCCCCTTGTCCTTAAGGGTGAATTTCAATCTGCTGGTCTCAGGCAGTTACAACTGAAATTTTAGCTCTGGGTTTTCCCCTTGATCATTTGCTCAGAATGGGTTTTGGTCAGGCTAAACCAGCCACCAGGCAGCGTATGACTGACCTAGAACGCCAAAGTGATCTGGGTAGGCCTCACTCCTTTATTGTCAGCGATTGTAGCAGGTACCATCCTGGATTAGTATAATATATTGACTGATAAGACAGTCCTAAGTGAGAATAATAATAATAATAATAATAATAATAATAATAATAATAATAATGTAGTACCTTGCCCATCTGGCTGTATTGCTTAGCTCATTGGAAAACTAGGTCTCTGTCTGCCGCTTTGAGATTGTTCTGTTCCACACTTCATATCTTCTTAATACTAAAGAATTGGGGAAGATGGCTGCCACCTTTATTTTTATGCCTCTTTTATGAGACTATAGAAATGGGATCTGAGGGTTTGTGTGAAGGGTTTCCCTTGGAATTCCCTGGTCACTTTATGGGGCAAATTCACGATTCACAGGCTGGCCCTTACGTGTTAGTTGTTTGGCACAGAAAGAGGAAACACTAATTGTGTTGTTTTTGCGTGATGATGTTTAATGCAGTAGTGGGAGCTTGCGCAAGTTTCAATGATATGGCTGCATTTCCACATAACATGACAGCGTGTAGTTGATGTGGCACCCTTGAGATGCCGTAGAAGTTCGCGTGCACAAAGGAAGTCTGGAAAACACAGTATCCCAAGAAATCTATTGATTGTTCGAAAACAACTCTTATCTGATTTCCATAGCCTTGACTTTCTAAACAGTGAATATTTGCAAGATGCCAGAACGGTTCAGCAGAATTGCTCCCGAGTGTCTTTTTGGTTACAGATCCCACAGCGCTCCTTGGTTTTCCAGGGAGCTGCTACAAATGATGAATCTGATCGGATGTCTTCTATAGAGCACAAATGGTGTAAAACTCAACACAGAGAATAGCAAACATGGCACTGTTACGACTGTTTCTCAATGAAGCTTTACAGTGCCCCTGACACACCCTAGTATTTCAAAAAACGAAGGATCATGGTGCTGTGTGTGTGGAGAGTATGGCGCAGCAACTCAGCGTCCTCAGTGGTCCTGACATATGGGAGAGACAAAGACAGAAGAGAGGAAGGAAGCAGACGGAGAGAGATGCAGGCAGAAGAAAAAGCCTGGATCTGGAGTGGATCAAGCAGAAGATCCATTCCAGCCATTTTCTTCTGCTTGCCTGTCAGTCTCATGACTCACCACCTTTTTATGGAGAGAGATCTATGGGGCTAAGGGACTGCTTTCGTAACAAGCAAGCGAAAAGGAGCCAGTATGTTATTACATAAGTAAAATTTAGTTCTTCATTAAAAAAAAAGTTTAGTTCAGTTTTAGTTTCTTTAGTTTGATAAATATTCACCTTAAAAAAAATAAAAATCATTGGCTTCATTCCTTAATTAAATGCATTGTGCATGACTACACATCTAAAACCAGGGACTTGTTCATTTCTCTTTTGTCAACAAGGCCTAAAACAATCCCTGTTTCCACTAATTTCATCTGTTCCTCACACTCCCTTTCTGACAGAAGTTCAGTTAAGGGCATGTGAATTGCCTAGACACTGAGGTCCAACTCCCAGGGTCTTCTGGTGGTTCTCTCCCTGCGAGAAGCAAAGTTACAGGGAACCAGGCAGAGGGCCTTCTCAGCAGTGGCGCCCGGCCTGTTTAACACCCTCCCATCTGATGTCCAGGAAATAAACAACTATTAGACTTTTAGAAGACATCTGAAGGCAGCCCTGTTTAGGGAAGCTTTTAATATTTGATGAATCACTGTATTTTAATATTCGGCTGGAAGCTGCCCAGAGTGGCTGGGGAAACCCAGCCAGGTGGGTGGGGTATAAATTTTATTATTATTATTATTATTACCTGTCCAATATCTTCAGCAAGTAGTCTACAATCTCCTCATCATTCTATTAGCTCATATTTGACTCCATCCTCATCCAACTGCATCTCTAGCCGGTTTCTTGTTTGTTGTATTTAAATATGTTTTATTGTGGGTTGCATGTCTTTAGTGATATGCTTTTTGATTATTATTATTTTTATTATTATTATTACTGTGTTTGCACCCCTTGTTGTCTGCCTGGCTGTGTGTGTGCATGCCCTCCAAAACTGTATTCCTTTTCATTCTCCTCATTTGAACAAGTCAACTTCCATTTTCTGCCTGTAATAGATTCCTTGACTCTTTTTGTTAATCACGTTGAAGTCCTCTTGGGTTTGGTGGTGCCTTTCCAGATTGGAGTTTATATTCTAGCCGAGCTGTAATTGTGACTTTGAATAATTCCCATGCATTCTGAAGAGATCTGCTTCTTGACTTCCTTTCCACTTTTGTTTTACCAATCCCCCTCATTTTTGAGATGTTTCTTCTTTGGAATTCAAATGTGAATGTGCCAGACTTTCTTGGCAGTTGTCCACTTCCATACGCATGTGTGGAATTTGTTAACAATTCAGCCTTCGTGTTGTATGGTTTTGGGACTTTGTCTAGCAGGGGTGTTTTCGGGGATGGGAGTCACTTTTCAAAGAAGTGGATCACTTCCAGTTGGTCCAGGCTCCTTAGTTTTTTCTTAATAGTTTATTTAAAACTTCAAGTCTCAACCTGAAAGAGAGTTTTAAAAGGATCTCACCACCCCAGGTGAATGGGCATCAATATGGCAAACACAATTCATTGTAAGCAAGTCTAAAGTGAGGCACAGTGAAGCAAATATATATATATATATATATATGCAGGTTTTGGTGTCCTCGGGTGTCTTCCCGTGTAAAAGTTGGGGTGTCTAGGCGACGTTTCGACGAGGTCTCACTCGTCATCTTCAGGCTGGTGCTTTCGGCTTCTTGTTACTGGAACAGAGCGGGATCTCAGTGTTTGAGTTCCTATAAATACTGTAGAGGGGTGTGGTGTATTGCCTCAAAAGTTCTGGGCAGAGGGGAAGTTCCCAGAACTTTTGAGGCAATACACCACACCCCTCTACAGTATTTATAGGAACTCAAACACTGAGATCCCGCTCTGTTCCAGTAACAAGAAGCCGAAAGCACCAGCCTGAAGATGACGAGTGAGACCTCGTCGAAACGTCGCCTAGACACCCCAACTTTTACACGGGAAGACACCCGAGGACACCAAAACCTGCATTCCTGTACCCGTGAAAATCTACGAAAACATATATATATATATATATATATATATATATATATATATATATATATATATATACAAATATATATATATATATTACTTTCACATAAACATGCATGGGGTCTGAACTGCGGAGGATTGCCCAAAGTTTTACAGCTGGGGGGAGGGGGAGAGAGAGAATTGCCAAAAATGCTCACACACAGCATTGACACTGACAATCCCCGGCAGCCGACAATCGCCCACTTGCCACAGTGGCAGCCAATCGCAAACAGACCCTTTCCTAGCAAAAAATGTCTTACCTGGCTGAGAAAATCTGTCCGCTGGCAATCGTGTGCAGGGCTGTATTTAGTAGACGTGGTGTTGGGATGCAAATATCCGCCCAGCACCCCCAAATTACCACAGATAGTGGGGGGGGGGGAAGCTGTGCGCTGCCAGCCATTGGGGGGGCGCAACTTTCCCCCAAGCCGCTGCGGGAGAGCAATCCTTGCAGAAGCTTGGGAGGGAAGCTGCGTGGCGGCCAGGCATAGAGTTGGCGGGGCACAGCTTCCACCCTAAGCCTCTCCAGGGACCGCTCTCCTCCCACTGAGGCTTGGGAGGTTAGCTGCATGCCCGCCAGCCATATGGTTGACAGGGCGCAGCTGGCAGACATGCTGGGAAAGGGGAGGTCACTGGCAAAGCCACGCAGCTCCTCCACTCGCTGGGCACCCCTGAGAGTCTGGTGCCCTGGCGCAACGAACCACTAAAGCCCTATGGGAAAGACGGCTTTGATCGTGCGCATCCCAGAATAGCAGCTGCCAATCGTGGCAGTGGCAGCCCTTTTTTTTTTTGCACTTGGGCAAAAAAAATGAGAGGCAGAAATACAAGATGGGTGACACCTGGCTTGAGAGCAGTACATGTGAAAAGGATCTAGGAGTCTTGGTTGACCACAAACTTGACATGAGCCAACAGTGTGACGCGGCAGCTAAAAAAGCCAATGCAATTCTGGGCCTCATCAATAGGAGTATAGCATCTAGATCAAGGGAAGTAATAGTGCCACTGTATTCTGCTCTGGTCAGACCTCACCTGGAGTACTGTGTCCAGTTCTGGGCACCACAATTCAAGAAGGACACTGAAAAACTGGAACGTGTCCAGAGGAGGGCAACCAAAATGGTCAAAGGTCTGGAAACGATGCCTTATGAGGAACGGCTAAGGGAGCTGGGCATGTTTAGCCTGGAGAAGAGGAGGTTAAGGGGTGATATGATAGCCATGTTCAAATATATAAAAGGATGTCACATAGAGGAGGGAGAAAGGTTGTTTTCTGCTGCTCCAGAGAAGCGGACACGGAGCAATGGAGCCAAACTACAAGAAAGAAGATTCCACCTAAACATTAGGAAGAACTTCCTGACAGTAAGAGCTGTTCGACGGTGGAATTTGCTGCCAAGGAGTGTGGTGGAGTCTCCTACTTTGGAGGTCTTTAAGCAGAGGCTTGACAACCATATGTCAGGAGTGCTCTGATGGTGTTTCCTGCTTGGCAGGGGGTTGGACTCGATGGCCCTTGTGGTCTCTTCCAACTCTATGATTCTCTGATTCTATGATTCAGTCCAATGCTTTTGGTGTGCAGGTGGGAAGGATTGATTTGAAAGCTTCCAATGGCATTCCTTCATCATGCCACTCAAATGATCAAGGGGGTGGATCACGAAAAGTTAGGGCAGGCACCCCCAAACTCAGCCCTCCAGACATTTTGGGACTACAGCTCCCATCATCCCTAGCTAACGGAACCAGTGGTCAGGGATAATGGGAATTGTATTCCCAAAACATCTGGAGGGCTGGGTTTGGGGGTGCCTGGGTTAGGGCATTTGAGTATATTTAGAGAAAAGGTAAGAGGATGTGTACTTGAAGTATCTAAAATTACACATGGTGGGGCAGTAAGTGGATAGAATAATAATAATAATAATAATAATAATAATAATTTATTATTTCTACCCCACCCATCTGGCTGGGTTTCCCCAGCAACTGGGTGGCTTCCAACAAAAGATACGTTAAATACATTAAAACCTCAGTCATTAAAAACTTCCCTAAACAGAAGGAAATCTTTTCTCCCTCTCTCTGAACGCTAGAGAGAACCACTGAGCATTGGATGATTCAGTTCAGGCAAGAGAACAGACCTTCCTCACACATTGCACATCTTCTCCCAGAGGAGCAAGTAAGGGCCACCAGCTTGGATGAAATTAATGCATGGATGAGACTAGTTTGGAGGACTGATCCAGAAACCCCTCCTTACGTTCTTCACTCTCTTGCACAAAGTCACAAAGCTTGTGCTTCAGAACGGTTTCTGGCGTCTTCACTGGGTGGTTTTCAGATGAGAAAACAGCCTCATAGACGCGAGGCCTCGTCATGTCCCCCACGTATTGTCAGTTGGCAGAGGTCCTTCGGTATCTTCTGGCTGGCAGTGGCAACACGGTGTGAAGAAGATCCGCCAGTCTGTCTTGTGCAGTTGCTAGCTGTCTTCTCTTGATGCCCAAATAGCATAGGAGCTGCATCCCTATTGCAAATTGTTCAACCAACCAGCCAACACCAACACTTGGCTGTTGTAATTCTAAATGGTTTTTCTGTCTGTAGCTGAACCTGCACATTTTAGCTTTTGTATCGTTAATATACTCCCTCCTCTTACTTGTTCAAGTAAAGGTGCAATTGGGGGGTGGTGTATAATTCTTGATTTTGAAGAGGTAGCAGAAAACTTTTATTAGAGCAACTGAGGCTCATTCTAATCTTAGCCTAGCTCAGGGGTCGGCAAAAATTTGTAGCCACAGACTGGTCCACTGTCCCTCAGACCTTGCGGCGGGCTGGAGAAGTGGCATGGGGGGGGGCTGGAATAAGAGGCAAGAAGGGCAAGTAGTCCTGTAATATAGTGATAAGTGTTTCAACAAGGCAATATACCTGTGAACAAGAGGTGGAGACTTGACAGCTTTCCAGGGGGGTAGCTCAGCTGAACAGATACTTTGCAGATAATTTGTGTCTCCTGCTTTTTCTCTCTCTCACAAACCAGAAAACTCTTTCAGTTTCACCTGGTATCTTTCCACTTAGAGCTCAGTTAATTATGCAGAGCCTGCTAACAATCCAGGAGGGACCCCCCATGGCTAGACACAAGCAAAGATCCAGCAGCAAAGTAAACGAAAAAGTAAAAGAACTGGAAAGCACTTACTTCCTTCACACTCACCCCCACCAGTAAAAAAAAGAAGGGGAAGAGTTTTTATTTTCATTTTCTGCTGGTGTTTATGTTGTAGCTTTCCTCCATATTACGAAAGAATGGTATTTTTTTAATTTAAAGGAGTCTGTCTTTTTGCTTGGGACGTGGGTGGTGCTGTGGGTTAAACCACAGAGCCTAGGACTTGCCGATCAGAAGGTCGGTGGTTCAAATCCCCACAACGGGGTGAGCTCCCGTTGCTCGGTTCTTGCGCCTGCCAACCTAGCAGTTCGAAAGCACGTCAAAGTGCAAGTAGATAAATAGGCACCGCTCTGGCGGGAAGGTAAACAGCGTTTCCGTGCGCTGCTCTGGTTCGCCAGAAGCGGCTTAGTCATGCTGGCCACATGTCCCGGAAGCTGTACACCAGCTCCCTCGGCCAATAAAGTGAGATGAGCACTGCAACTCCAGAATCGGTCACGACTGGACCTAATAGTCAGGGGTCCCTTTACCTTTACCTATCTTTTTGCTTGCTTGCTTGCCCTGCTTCCCTCCCTTTGATAAAAAGGGAGAGATTGGTGGATTTAGGGCTTTTTGGAGGGTGGAGGGGAGAAGATTTAGCTGGCTGCCTTATGTTGAAATGGGAGTTTTGGTACTATCTGAAAATGATGGGGAGGGTGTTTAAAACTAGATCCATCAGTCAGAATGAAAGATCCCTCATCTCTTCACACCCTTCTCTCTGTTTCCCTCATCAGCTTGGCTTCCCTTGTAAACCAGCAAATTGGAAGTGGTCACTTTTCAAAGTGCTGCATTTTGGGGGGGCACAGCCAAGTCCACAGAGTAGTTCAGAACTTTAGTGGAGCCCCTGATCTGACTTGAGACATCTTGTTGACTGGCCAGTCCAACATAAGGAAAAACTCACCTCAATCACCCCATTCACCTTGTCATTGAGGATGTACACAGAGCTGGTACAGATGTCTTCTACAACCCAAGCTGGGCTACAGTGAGGGCAGCTAATCCTGGCCCAGGTGGTCTTCCTCTGTTCTGCCCACCAAGAGTCTTTGCTCATCGCATCCAGGGGTGCCTTTTTTCAAAGAGGGCCATATTTGATGAAGTGGATGTGCATGAGGGCCAGCCAAAGTTGTTGGGGGCCAGATTAAATCAACCAACAGGCCAGATTAGGCCCCTGAAACGGACTTTGGACATTCATAGTCAGTTGTAGAGCAAAAATGAAGAAAGCTAGGAGTTTCTTTGGGATGTGTGATCAGTGTAGACTGTTGTGCTACATGGAATGTGGTCAGTGGATCGCCCAACATTTGGGGGCTGCATTGGGAAGGAATGTACTCGTGAAAGTACTGAATATTCAGCCCTGGCGAATGTACAGAATATTGCGTGTACCAAATATTAGTACTCCTTAGTACCGCCGAGTTCAGTTGCTTTCACTGGCTGATGCGGTGATTGTTTCATCAAACGTTATTTCAATAAATATTCAAACAATGGGCAGAACACTGTGTTTTTGAGTAGACTTAATAATAATAACAATCCAGAAATAACACTTTTCCTTGATATCCCATCACACCGGTCCAAAACAAAAGTAGCTGATCCAATAACCTTAAAAAAAAAAAAGTTATGAATTTCTCATGGTACTATTTTTGCCCCAAGTGCTGAGTTGTACATAAGGCATTCCATGCTCCTAAAGTGATACATAAATTCAGAGTTTAATAAGCAAGTTAGTTTTGTACCTGTTTGCATTCCCCAACCCCTTCTCATTCGTACTTTTCCAGAAAGTGGTATATTTCAAAATTTGGAGAGACGTTTCCTCTGTTGGTGCAAACGGTCAAAGTTAATGTGTGTACAATGGTACCTCGGGTTAAGTACTTAATTCGTTCCGGAGGTCCGTTCTTAACCTGAAACTGTTCTTAACCTGAAGCACCACTTTAGCTAATGGGGGCTGCCGCTGCACGATTTCTGTTCTCATCCCGAAGCAAAGTTCTTAACCTGAAGCACTATTTCTGGGTTAGCGGAGTCTGTAACCTGAAGCGTATGTAACCTGAAGCATATGTAACCCGAGATACCACTGTATGTGTTTTGTTTTTGTTTTGTTTTTAGTAGATTACTCTAGTTGATAAAAATTTAAAGGAAATCAATTGCTATTGGGTGACTTCTTACTTCCCCACCCGATCTCATGCTCTTATTACATAAGATTGCCTGCACCCAGCACCCCCCAAAAAGGATGGACTTGGAAGTTTTAATAGTTGAATAAAACATTGTGTGCTCAGAGTTTAATATTTATTGATGAAATACTGTATAAATAAATTACCTGCTACAAGAAAGCCTTCTTCCCTCACTTGTCAGATCTTTAGCTTTGACTATGTTAGAGTTTAATTCTGAAGCTTGCCACTGGAATATCTTTAGAATGGCTCCATTAACGTTTACAGTTTCACGGTTTGGGTTTGTAATTTCTCTCCAAGTGATGCAGCATTCTTGTATGATTCATTATGCATGTGTTTTTCCTGTAGCTGTTAATGGGGAAAAGCACCAAATTGCTAGGGGTTTAGAATGTGTAAAACTTCTCCAGTTTCTGAATTCATAATTCATAATTTGAACTGTGCCTTAATTGTCTGGTTTTTAAAAAGGCCTCCTTTCACTCTCAAGTGTGCAAAAAGCAAACACTGGAAATACACACACATGCACACACACATTTTAAACATCTGTGCTTAATGGTATTAATGGCCTGAAATTTTGTGTCTGGCATTCTGAATTGCCCTGTTTGTGCTTGTTCCTTTTTACTCATTTCCTTTCTTGGTGCCTTGAAGCCCAAACGCTTCTGTTCTGTTTTAGTATTTAAAATGGGGGGAGCGTGGTTACTCTGGCTATGCATTAGAGAAAGCTCTCCTGCTGCCTTTCAAAGTCCAGAGTCAGAAGCAGATTAAAATGATGCTTTGGGAGAAATTTTACCATTGGATTTTTGGGTAAAGGGAATTACGTATGGGGTATGTCAATTTCCTCTTTGATCTCCCTACATTCCCTGCTTGCTGTATCATTCTCGAATGTCATTTTGGGTGGAATGGGCACGGGGAATTTTGCCTTTTCAGAGAAGTGTCTCATGGAAAGAGTGGAGGAAGCCGGTTTGTCTTAATATCCTACAATTCTGCAACATTTCATTAGATTGGTTTTATGCTGTGATCTTACCTGCATCCAGTATGTTTCGCACATGAATATTTAAGAGCTTGTTTTTGTTTGTTTTTTGCTTATGCCTGTGTAGCAAAATGGATTGTTCTCAAACAGGGGCCAGCAAACTTTTTCAGCAGGGGGCCGGTCCACTGTACCTCAGACCTTGTGGGGGGCCGGACTATATGGGGGGGGGGTGAACGAATTCCTATGCCCCACAAATAACCCAGAGATGCATTTTAAATAAAAGCACACATTCTACTCATGTAAAAACACGCTGATTCCCGGACTGTCCGCTGGCCGGAATTAGAAGGCAAATGGGCTGGATCCAGCCCCCGGGCCTTAGTTTGCCTACCCATGTTCTAAAACATTATTAACGTTAAGTTTTTTTAAAAGAAAGCAAAAGTTCAGGGGAGTTATGAAAGCTGTGTGGTTTGGTTGGTTTTGGTTGAGTCAGGTTAATTCCTTAGCTCGTGAAGTTTCTATTTCCGAAGTTGCAACGATGATTTCACCAGCGTGTGTACTTCATTGTGTTCAAATTCTAATATACAATAATAATTCTTGACTCATTACAGCTGACAGTCTGAATGATTTCCCTGTTGTTTACTTGTCAAAGGCTGATATTTTTATAATTACCAAGCATGGGAAACATAATGGCATGGATGCATAGCCAGATGAACATAATTTACTTAACTTGTGCCTTTAGACTTGAGTGCACGAACTCGTTTTTATTTTTCAGAAGCGGAAGAAAACTCTATTGGTAGCAGAGAGGCTGCTGTATAATCCTTCACCTCCCTAAAGTATGAAAATGAAGAAATATGTTTAAAACTTTACATTTGCCTCAGGCAATTTAGGTCTAATTTGATGCATCTCATTTTCTTTATCTTCAATAGTTGTTTCCCTTTTCTATAGTGATTTAACAAATCTCCATCTTTCTATCTCAGAATTAAAGTTGAATGTTCTGGGGTGTGCAGGTTAGTTGTGTAAATTCTCAGTTCATCTCTACTCCTGATCACTTCCCTTGCTTTGAGCTTCCTAGCAGAAATATGCTCTAGTGGTGAGGTGGGCTGTGTGTTTGGGGTTTTTTTGGCAGATAAGACTTGAAAATCTCCCTGCTTTTGGGGGGGTGGGGGGTGCAGATGGTGGCTAATGGATTGAGGTTGAATATTGACAAGGCAGTAGTACTGTTTCTGCAGGACAGGGGGTGGGCAGGTGGGGGGCGACTCCCTGGTCCTGAATGGGACCAGGTGCACAGCCTGGGAGTTATTTTGGTCTTACAGCTGTCCATGGAGGTGCAATTGTCCATGGACAATTCTGTCCATGGGCGGCTGTCTACCATCTCCAATTGAGACCCTACCTGCCTGCGCCCTGTTGCGCCAGAGAGGTACATGCTCTGGTTATCTCCCACTTGGACTACTGCAATGTGCTCTACGTGGGGCTACCTTTGAAGGTGACTCAGATATGACAACTAATCCAGAATTCAGCTGCCAGACTAGTGACTGGGAGTGACCGCCAGAACCATACAAGTCGTCCTAAAAGATCTTCAGTTGGTCCTGGTATGTTTCCGAGCACAACTCAAAGCCCTAAATGGCTTTGGCTCTGGATGCCTCAAAGAGTGTCTCCATCCCCATTGTCCAGCCCAGACACTTGAGGTCCAGCTCCGAGGGCCTTCTGGCGGTTCCCTCCCTGCGAGAAGTGAAGTTACAGGGAACCAGGCAGAGGACCTTCTTGGTAGTAGCTCTCGCCCTGTGGAATGCCCTCCCGTCAGATGCAAGGAGATAAATCACTACACAACTTTTAGAAGACACCTGAAGGCAGCCCTGTTTAGGGAAGCTTTTTCATGTTTCATGTTTTACTGTGGTTTTATAATTTGCTGCAAGCTGCCCAGAGTCAACCCAGTCAGATGGGCGGCATGTATATAAATTATTAGTATTGGTATTAGTATTAATTAACTTCATTGCTCCTGCTTTGTCGCTTTCAGATCCTGCCTCTTTCTGCACCAGTGGTCAGGAGATGTGACTCCAGTTTAGAATTTAAGATGCAACAACAGCTCTGTTGATAAGAATTTTGAAATATCCGCAATGGATTAAAACGTAACCTCTAAATTCCTTTCCACTGGTGTAGATTTATATTAATCTGAGACACTGGAGCACTTTCCTTAAACCTTTCTTAGCACCTGATGAGTTGTCTTCCTATTTAAGGTGGGTCCACTAGCTGTTCATAGGTATTTCTGCTGCTGTCACCCCCACCCCATACCACTGAGTGGTAAATTGGACAATCCTCACGTGGACTGCCTGTTCCAACTCCTAAACCTTGAACCCATGATGTCCATATGTGAGGATATCCTCTTTTATCCTGCTAAAAATGGCTCAAGGGACTCCCAAACTCCACTCATACCTTCCTATGCTTTGTGAAGGTTCTATTTAGCCTTCTGCATTTTTTTTAACCAACTTTTGTACTGTGTGTTGTTGTTTTTTTGTAACCTGCCCTGGGACCTCCTGGTGTCGTGCGGCTAAGAAATCTAATAAATAGTAATACTTCTACCCTTGCCAGTATGGTTTTGCTGAAGAAACCCCTTCAGCCCTGGCCACTGTAAACGGGCTCTTGGGTCCCCAAAAATTGGCAACCAGAATTAACCCATGCTGGGTTGTTGGTGCTGGACTAAATGCAACAGGAGGAAGAGAGCAAGTTCCCTTCTCTTTTTATCATTTCATAACTTTGTAGCATCTCTTCTTTCTCTAGGTAAGCTGGGTGAAAAAGTGCTCTTCTGTGGGAATGGGGAAGGGAATAGGATGTATACACAGAGAGAGAGGGGGGGGGATATGATAGGAATCTAATTCGTTCCAGGGGTCTGTGCACACCCCAAAAATTTCGCAAGAAGAGGTTCTGCGCATGCGCGCATGGCGAAACCTGGAAGTATACACTTTGGGGGTTTGCTATGTTCGCAACCCGAAAGTTACGTTACCGAAAGGTAATGTAACCCGAGGGTCCACTGTGCGTATGTGTGTATATATATACACATATACACAATCTTGCTCAACAGAGTAGAGTTGAACATGCATTTTTTTCTGTGGGGTGATCCCCTATAGTTTTACCTTCTTGGTACTTGGATTGCTGTGACTACTGGGGTGCTTTTTCTGATTACATATAAGTGTTTGGTTGGTTGGGATCTGGAATAGAGCCATCTTGACAGTGGCACCTCTACCCTCTGGGATCAGGCAAGCGCCTACTTTGAGTTAGCAAAAATTGTGGTTCGTTGGCCCTATGGATGATCCAAGAGTACGACTGGCCGATTTAGACATGAAATTGACAAAGCGATTTATTTAAACTTGGAAGTATTTCGTTAATACTTTCCACAGGCTTTGTATTGTATTGTGCTTTGTGGGCAAAGGGTGGGGTATAAATTCTTCAAATAAGTCTTCTGCAGGGTGGAAATGTGTACACAGAGCTTGTCTGCTGCTAGAATTGATCATTTTGGTACAGTGGTACCTCAGGTTACATACATTTCAGGTTACATATGCTTCAGGTTACAGACTTCACTAACCCAGAAATAGTGCTTCGGGTTAAAAACTTTGCTTCAGGATAAGAACAGAAACTGTGCTCCGGCGGCACAGCGGCAGCAGGAGGCCCCATTAGCTAAAGTGGTGCTTCAGGTTAAGAACAGACCTCCGGAACGAATTAAGTACTTAACCCGAGGTACCACTGTATTAGTATAAAGCAGGCTTCCTCAAACTCGGCCCTCCAGTTGTTTTTGACCTACAACTCCCATGATCCCTAGCTAGCAGGACCAGTGGTCAGGGATGATGGGAATGGTAGTCCCAAAACATCTGGTGGGCCAAGTTTGAGGAAGCCTGGTATAAAGGCTCAGTTGTCTGTCATCTTTTTAATTTTTAAATTGTCTCCTCCATTCTTCTTCAAAATTTTACGGTCCTGGGATGGGTCACAAAATAATAACTCAAATAAGAATAATAAAACCATTTAAAATGATTTAAGAATAGCATTAGAAAGCAGATGGCAACCGTCAGTATAGCTCAGACATTGTCTTCCTCTCTCACACCCACACTTGGTGTTTTTTTTCAAGGAAAAGATGGTACGCATCCTGTCCCCCACTGCACTCCTGCCATCGCCATTTGCCCCCTACCTGCCCCCTCGCCCCTTGTGGCAGCAAGATGGTGGTGGAGGGAAAGAGGGGACAGTATGAAAACATTAGGACTGTCCCAATAGTAGGGAGACACAGAATAGAATGGCTTCTATGTCCTGTGGGCCAAAGTTGTAGTGTTGGGTTCACAAAAGTTGTATATTAGGTAAAGCAGCAATCTTTTCTGAAAGTGATAAAGTTAAGTACTGATACATAGCCAGACTCCTAAAATTGCTAAGCAGTTAATTGAGAACAAAAGTTATTTCATGCATTTAAAGGGGGTATCTCGGAAAAAAGTGCTGGGAAAACAACAAATAAATTTTATTTTTTTTGCCTTTTCCCCACATTGATTTTGTTTGCTTTTAAATGTGTGCACTTGAACCAGGATTTTCTAAAGGGGGGGGGGGGACCTTTGGCCAAACATTCATTTTCAAACGTTTTTGTTTGAAAGCTTAACCAGAGATTGGGGAATTTCATTTCCCAACTATAAATGACTTTCAGCTTGTGCTATATGACAAGCGATGCATTATTAATGTCCCAATCTTGGAAATTCTCTTCGTAGCAAAGGTTTGAAATTGAACGTCTACTGGCAAAAAGTTTTTCACTGATCCACACTGGACTTCCAACGAAGCATACCCCTTTGAGATCGTTTCAAATGAAATTTGTCAGATTAAAAATAGTAGCTATGCAACATTTTGGAGGAGAGAGTTGCTTCCCATATTACTTTTCTAAGGTGTGAGTACGTTAGGCGGTATCTAGCTAACTCATTCCATCAGTGCAAGGATTTCCACTTGTTCAAAAAGCTTCCCCTCTGCACTCCCTGCTCCCCCTTTAAAAAAAAAAAAAAAAACTGTTCTGGGGGTTCCCCGATCCTTTGGAACAGATTTTTTTTTTGAGGGAGGGAGAAAGTTCTGTTGTGAAAGTAAAATCCTAAACTGCCTTCACTACCACGATCCCTTCCTCTCTGCTAACATGTCATCAACTTCCAGGGGTGGGGTTGAGCGATATATTGTGATATATCACCCAAAAACGATTTGAAGTGCATCTCGTGATTTCGGTTTCCTTCTTTCTTTAAAGATTTACCACTGTGTTAGCTCTCATGGATTGCATCCGTTTCGTGAAGTTATTATTGTTAGTTGGTTGAGAGAGTAAAAGGTAAAAAAAATAAAATAGTGGGTCCAGATGGCTGAAAATACCATCACCCTTGCAAAGGCTAACTGCAGGACTAGGGCCAGTAAGCACACAGCCATCAGAGGCCAAGGCATGGGGAGATGCAATATTCAGAGGACAAGCATCTTGGGATGTAAACAAGTCACAATGACAATTGTCAGTAGGTTTTGGCGTAGGCCTTGGGTGTATACAATGGTACCTTGGTTCTCAAATGCTTCGGTACTCAAACAGCTTGGAACCCAAAGCCTACAAGTAAATCTTCCAGTTTGCAAACTTTTTTTGGAAACCGAATGTTCTCCGTTTTAAGTGTTACGCTTCCAATATTAGTGCCACACTTCCGTTTTGAGTGTTACACTGAAGTCTGTCTCTTTTTGCTATTTATTTTGCGTTTTTGTGGGTCTTTTTTGTGACTGTCTGGAACCCAGTTCAGCTACTCATTGACTGATTGGTTGTGTGACTGCAGTACATTGTTTATTGCTTTCATTTTATGGACCAGTGGCCTCGTTAGATAGTAAAATGCATGTTAAATTGCTGTTTTAGGGGTTGTTTTTAAAAGTTTGGAATGGATTAATCCGTTCTGTATTACTTTCTATGGGAAAGTGTGCCTTGGTTTTGGAACACTTTGGTTTTGGAACGGACTTCCAGAATGGATTAAGTTTGAGAACCGAGGTACCACTGTATACTGAATCATCCTGGCTGTCTGATGGTTATTTGTTTGGCAGTCAAACCTGGGTTATGGATCACCCGATGATGATTGCCACGCACATGAGGAACAAGGATATAGTTTGAGTGCCTCACTTGTAGTTCTGTAAATCATTTAATGTGCCAACACAAATGGAAGTTATTAATTTTTCAGTTGTTGTATAAGGGATTATTATTTCGACCGGAATGTAATTGAAATTAATAAGATTTTGGAACGCAGAAATAAAGGAAATCATCAAACCCTCAATTCTAGCACGGGGGGGACGGACCTAAATTATACAATTCTGTATTTGATTTATTGTTATTAGTAATTGTATTATAATTTGGTGTTGTTATAATGAGGCTATTATTGGATTGTACATTCATACCTCATGTTACGTTTGCTTCAGGTTATATTATTTCAGGTTACGTCCCGCGGCGACCTGGGTTTCGCCGCTCGTGCATGCGCAGAAGCGCTAAATCATGCTTTGCGCATGCGCACAAGCTCCAAATCGCGCTGCGCACCTGCGCAGATATGGTGCTTCAGGTTGCGCTCTTTTCATGTTGCGAACGGGGTTCCGGAACGGATCCCGTTTGCAACCAGAGGTACCACTGTAATTGAAAATAAATAAAACTTATTATAAAAAAGATCACCCTATGACGGACATCAGTTTGGGTCAAGCCTTCCAAGCTCACCATCTTGGGCGGGGGTGGGGGGCTGCTTTGGCCCATTAACCCCTGTCTGGGCATCTGGACAGAAGCAGCTCCCCCTGATCCCCTTTAAGGGGGCACCATGAATCCTTACATAAAGAGAATCAAATTGATACATTCTGATGTCAAGTTAAGGGACGCGGGTGGCGCTGTGGGTTAAACCACAGAGCCTAGGACTTGCCAATCAGAAGGTTGGCGGTTCGAATCCCTGTGACGGGGTGAGCTCCCGTTGCTCAATCCCTGCTCCTGCCAACCTAGCAGTTTGAAAGCACATCAAAATGCAAGTAGATAAATAGGGTAAACGGCGTTTCCATGCGCTGCTCTGGTTCACTAGAAGTGGCTTAGTCATGCTGGCCACATGACCCGGAAGCTGTACGCCGGCTCCCTCAGCCAATAAAGCAAGATGAGCGTCACAACCCCAGAGTCAGCCACGATTGGGCCTAATGGTCAGGGGTCCCTTTACCTTTAATGTCAAGTTATTCTATGATAACAATAATGGAAATGTTCAGGCTAACAGCTGGGTATTCTGAGAGATCAGAATATTCTCCCACTGGCTTCTGAACATTTCCATGCCTGATTTTCCAAATTTACTTTTGTTTGTCCTTTTGCTTTACAGAATGACCTTTTCATTTCTTCTGGAACAATTTCTTTTTAACCTTGAAAGTTACAATCCGCCAATCTTAAGAGAAGGGGATAAGAAATGGCCAACATTGCTCCGGTTTCTGCCCCTTAGCACAAGGGGAGTGGAGCAAATAATTTTGGAACTGAAATCAGTGCTTTATGGAAATGCAAAGAGCTGCAGATGTTGTAAAAAAATGCATTTGTGCACATGTACACACACTTATCACAGCATTGGGGGAACCTGAAGTTCACAGGCAAAATTGGACCCAGCAGTGGTCACAATTGAGTCTATGCGGCAGATTTTCCCCAAACCACACCTACCTGCTTCATAACTGATGGTGTATGTCAGGGGTCTGCAAACTTTCAGCAGGGGCCGGTCCACTGTCCGTCAGACCTTGTGGAGGGACGGACTATTTTTGGGGGGTGGGTGGGGGATGAACGAATTCCCATGCCCCACAAATAACCCAGAGATGCATTTTTAATAAAAGCACACATTCTACTCATGTAAAAACACGCTGATTCCCGGACCTTCTCGCGGGCTGGATTTAGAAGGCAGTTGGGCCTGATCCGGCCTTAGTTTGCCTACCCATTGTGTATGTGATGTCAGGTAAGGGCACGGCTGCAAAGGAGCAACACGAAGCCTTGAAGTCTGCTTCCAATTGTTCCTCAAGGAGTCGGGCAAACGCTTCTTTTGCCTGTGCAGCTTGAAATCAAGCCTCACGAACAAAGGAAAGCTCTTTGCCAGGTGTCATGGTGATGTCGGGTGATTCCTTGACAGTTTCATCGCTGTGCTCTTTGCATCCTTCCTGTTTGGACTGGTTCGTACTAGAATTTTGGACATGTCTGTGGCATTGAGCATAGTTGAGGATGTTCTTGGATCATAACTGTCAACATTTCCCCTTTTTAAAGGGAAATTCCATTATTCTGAATAGGATTCCTTGCAAGAAAAGGGAAAAGTTGATAGCTATGTCTTAGATACCTGCCTCTTTGCTCACTGTGTAACAGTGCTGTTGGATCTGGTATACAGCCGTTTCTGGCAAGGTTGAATGCCTAACTCACATTAATTTAATTTAATTTCTTAGATGCCTACTACTAAAAATAGTTTTGAGGTGACTTACTATATATATATATATATATATATATATATATATATATATATATATAAAAAAAAAATACACCGTACTTCACAGTGGAATATGCATGAGCTAAATCAACAGTGAAGTGCTTTTCCTGAAGAGACAATGATCAAATTGGATTGCATCTCTACTTTAATATTATACTGTTACCTTAAGTTTAGCGGTGCACTTGGGGGCGAATGATGTGTCCTTCCAGAGAATGGCTCCTGTCTCGTTCTCCTTTTGCTAGCAACCACTGGTTGTTCGTTGCCATTTCAGTTCCCTCAGCAAATGCTAGAGCCGTGGTTCCCAAACCTTTTTCTCTTGGCCACGCTTTCAGAATAAAAATTTGCTTCGCGCCACACAGAATTTTTCAGAGATACGAAATACCCTGGAAAACAAACAAACAAACAAACAAAAACTCTTAGCAATGCTTGATTTATATGGGTAGGCAAACTAAGGCCCAGGGGCCAGATCCGGTCCAATTGCCTTCTAAATCCGACCCGCAGACTGTCCGGGAATCAGCGTGTTTTTACATGAGTAGAATGTGTGCTTTTATTTAAAATGAATCTCTGGGTCATTTGTGGGGCATAGGAATTCGTTCTTTTTTTCTCTCTCTCCAAAATATAGTCCGGCCCCCCACAAGGTCTGAGGGACGGTGGACTGGCCCCCTGCTGAAAAAGTTTGCTGACCCCTGATTTATAACATAAAACATAACTACTTTATAATGTGATCATCCAAAAAGTATGAAACAATGTAGCTACATAATAACATGAACCATTCCCAATGTGTAATTTTAAACGACGACTAGGATTGTCCTCAATATCACTTAGAGTCGTAGAATTGTAGAGTTGGAAGGGACCACGAGGTTTGTCCAGTCCAACCCCCTGCAATGCAAAAATATTTTGCCCAACATGGGGCTCAAACCCACGACCCTAAGATCGAGTCTGATGTACTACCTGAGCTACATAGGTACACCTCCAATACTCTTGTTCTCATTTTGGGGAAAAAATCTATCCATATTCTGCAAATAAAAATAGTAATTTTGATACTGTACTGTACTATGTTGAAATATTTAAATGTTCCATTGATTGTTTTTGAATCTTCCCACCCCGCTTTCCGTGCTCTCCTGCCACACCAGGGTGGCGTACCACACCCTTTGAGAACCACTGTGCTAGAGCATACTTTGCATGTGGGTTAAACCACAAAGCCTAGGACTTGCCGATCAGAAGGTTGGTGGTTTGAATCCCCGCGACGGTGTGAGCTCCCGTTGCTCGGTCCCTGCTCCTGCCAACCTAGCAGTTCGAAAGCATGTCAAAGTGCAAGTAGATACCTTCTGGCGGGAAGGTAAACGCCGTTTCCGTGCGCTGCTCTGGTTCGCCTGAAGCGGCTTAGTCATGCTGGCTACATGACCCGGAAGCTGTACGCCGGCTCCCTCGGCCAACAAAGCGAGATGAGCACCGCAACCCCAGAGTCGGTCACGACTGGACCTAATGGTCAGGGGTCCCTTTACCTTTACCTATGATTGCAATGCATTTTTGTATTCTTGTGTATTTTTTCACACTATATAGAATTGTTAATCTCATTTACTATGTAGCTGAGGCAGGAACATGCCGTAGGACTCTTGGGAGCCCCTTTCTGGTGGTAGTCCTTCCATCGGCGCAACCACAGGACCCCGCCCCATCCCTCTAAACAGCAGAGATACTGGGCTGCTACCCTCCGCTCCACATGTAATGTTCCTGCTCTGTAGCATCTTTCATGTCTGACTTTACGTCACCATCAATATAATACATATTAATAGTTTATAGGTCTTTTGTGGTGACAGTCTGCTTTCCTATTCGCTATGCTCACAGGTAAACAAAATAGCATTTGATACAGTGATGGCTCCCACTGGTAGAAAGAAAAGGGACTACAGTGGTACCTCGTGGAATGGGATCCGTTCCAGAGGCCCGTCCGTAACATGAAATGCCCGCAACTTGAAGCGCTCCAGGCGCGCGGCACAATTTGGTGCTTCTATGCATGCGCGAGCAGCGAAACCTGGAAGTAACCCTCACAACACGTCTTACGGTTCTCTGGGATGAACCCTCCAAAATCATATTTTTGGAGAGTGCAGGAGACTTTGGGGAGAAAGAGGGAATTGATAATAATAATATAATAATAATAATTTATTATTTATACCCCGCCCATCTGGCTGGGTTTCCCCAGCCACTCTGGGCGGCTTCCAACTGAATATTAAAAACAGTACAGCATCAAACATTAAAAACTTCCCTAAAGAGGGCTGCCTTCAGTTGTCTTTTAAAAGTAAAATAGTTGTTTATTGCTTTGACATCTGCTGGGAGGGCGTTCCACAGGGCAGGCGCCACTACCGAGAAGGCCCTCGGCGCTGGATCTCAGTGTCCGGGCTGAACGATGGGGGTGGAGACGCTCCTTCAGGTATACAGGACCGAGGCCGTTTAGGGCTTTAAAGGTCAGCACCAAGACTTTGAATTGTGCTCGGAAACGTACTAGGAGCCAATGCAGATCTCTCAGAACCGGTGTTATGTGGCCCCGGCGGCCACTCCCAGTCACCAGTCTAGCTGCCGCATTCTGGATTAATTGCAGTTTCCGGGTCACCTTCAAAGGTAGCCCCACGTAGAGCGCGTTGCAGTAGTCCAAGCGGGAGATAACTAGAGCATCCACCACTCTGCAAGACAGTCCGTGGGCAGGTAGGGTCTTAGCCTGCGTACCAGGTGGAGCTGTTAGACAGCTGCCCTGGACACAGAATTAACCTGTGCCTCCATGGACAGCTGTGAGTCCAAAATGACTCCCAGGCTGCGCACCTGGTCCTTCAGGGGCACAGTTACCCCATTCAGGACCAGGGAATCCCCCACACCCGCCCGCCCCCTGTCTCCCAAAAACAGTACTTCTGTCTTGTCAGGATTCAACCTCAATCCGATGGGAACATGCATGTGTCCACAAGTAAAAAACCAGTGTATCAGAAAGGACATACACGCTATGCCAACTATCAATATTTATTATATGCGACTGTAGCCTAACATGGAAGCTACCGTATTTTTCGCCCTATAGGACACACTTTTTCCCCTCCAAAAATGAAGGGGAAGTGTGTGTGCATCCTATGGGGCGAATGCAGGCTTTCGCTGAAGCCTGGAGAGCGAGAGGGGTCGGTGCGCACTGACCCCTCTCGCTCTCCAGGCTTCAGGAAGCTCTGCGCAACCCTAGGGAGACCAGCGCGACTTCCCACCAGGCTCCCTAGGCTTGCGGATAGCAGGCTGTTCTGGGGGCGGGGGAAGCTCGGGCTTGCCCCGCGCCAGCCCCGTGTCTGGGGGGGGGAATATTTTTTTTCCCTTTATTTCCCCCCCCCCAAAAAAACCTAGGTGCGTCCTATGGGGCGGCACACCCTATGGGGTGAAAAATACGGTAATTACATAGTAAGCAGGCACTTCTCACCAGCCTCCAGGTGTTTTTGCCTGCCTGGAATGCGATGTTGACGTTCAGTGATGCCTCATGGCTGCAAGGATGGAGAAATGTCTATGTGTGGGTGGGTGCCCAACTCCTCCGATGTCTGTAGGGTCTACAGTGGTACCTCAGTTTAAGAACTTAATTTGTTCTGGAGGTCTGTTCTTAACCTGAAACTGTTCTTAACCTGAGGTACCACTTTAGCTAATGAGGCCTCCCATGCCGCCGCACGATTTCTGTTCTCATCCTGAAGCAAAGTTCTTAACCTGAGGTACTATTTCTGGGTTAGCAGAGTCTGTAACCTGAAGCGTCTGTAACCTGAGGTACCACTGTACTGTATTAAGTCATATGGATTACTCCACTCAGAAGGCACTCTGAGGGAGAAGGCACTGGCCTCTGGTTAAAAATGGGACCCCCACCCTGATAGAAAATGTGTTTCATATCTCATGAGAAGAGCTCACCCGTAGAAAGCTCGGATCCATTTTCCCAGGCTCCCTGAATAGAATACCTGTCTATATATCTAAGTGTATTTGTTGTATGCTAACTTGTGCTTCAGAAATTCCAAGCGTTGTGTACCTGCATCTGTTTAAAGTTTTGTGACAACTTGCACTATTGCTGTTCTTCTGACAATAGCATAGTTTGTTTGCATGCTTCAGCGAGTACTTGGGAAGTAAATTAGCTGGCAACTATAAATTATTTTTAAAGTTACTTAGGCTGTCTTTTATTTTGTCTTCAGTGTAAAATAGCTTATCTACCTCTTGCTAATAAAGGGTTAAGATACAAATGTAGTTGCTTGCATCGTTGGGTAATAATATTTTTCTTCCCCTTTCTCTTTTTTCTTTTTTACAATCAGGACAAAGCTTGGGGTATGGATTTGTGAACTACATTGACCCTAAGGATGCTGAAAAGGCGATCAATACTCTGAATGGATTGAGACTTCAAACCAAAACAATAAAAGTATGTAGAACTTTTATGGGGGAAATTAAGTGCTACTGGAAGACAGTGCCCATTGCTATTTGTGCTATGTGTTTCCAAAGGCTATACCTGGCTTTGGAATTGGTGGTTTATTCGCAAGTCTTTAATTCCTGGGGCCTATACTACTAGTTTGCATATGCAAGGATATTCAGGACAAGTTTTTACCTCCATAGCAGGCATTTGCAAATATTCTAAAATGGCATCCTTACACTTGGTAATTTACATAGTGTTCTAATGTATAGATGCTAGGAGAGGATAATGAGTTTAACCACATAATCATTGCCGCCGCATAATAGTCGCACCCCCTTTTTTCCCAAGCCCTGAAATCGGCCCCAAAGCATTTACTGCATAATAGTTGCAGGGCAACTTCTGAAGCTCTGCTAATCCTCAGGTCCCCTTCCTTTCCTCCTCGACCAAGAGCTCCTAGGGGGAGCGGAGCAGGTGGGAACCTTTCTCCCCATCTTCCTTTTTTTATCACCGTTTTGGCGGAAACCAATGCTGGGGTCAGCTGGGTTCTGTGGGCCACGGGAAGTTGCAGCGGGCGCTAGCAGACCTGGCTGCAGGTGGTGCCATCACTGCTCGTTTTCTGTTCCCACGGCTTTCCTCGCTGGAACTTCCTGTCCGAACTTGGAACAGCTGTTCCATTCTTGCAATGCAAAGTATAGAGTGGTTTCGTTCACCGTAGAGATTCCGTTAGACGAGGGACGCCTCTTGAGTCAGTAGACTGAACAAGAGAAGGGAGGCTTTGCTTTTACAGAAAGGTATTTCCATACAGAAAGTCTTTCCATTTCCTCTCCCTGCGGTCACTTTAAGTGGTGTGTTACAGAAATACACCCCCTCGGATCCACCTGCTATCATCCCCACTTTTTTCCTTGTATGATGGCTGCACCCCCTTTTTTTGAAAAGAATATTCAGCATTAAAAACTGGAGCGTTATGCAGTGAAATACGGTATATTTATTAGATATGATCCTTCCTTCCTCACATTTGTGAATTCAGCAGAGTGCACCCCTTTGCATCTTAAAAGGGAAGCTTAGATAGGCTCATTGTAGCCTTTCTGTTTACGTAATCCAGGATGCTTTAAGGTATTTTCACCTTAAAGCAATAATCGCACAAATCATGTAAAAGGTAAAAATTTACTCATTTACTCACTCAGGATACTTGTTAAAGAGTAACAAGTACAGCAGCTTTGTTCTGGAAGGCTTAAAATGGCAATTCGGTTGCAAAGACATGTTTTAAAGGTAAAGGGACCCCTGACCATTAGGTCCAGTCGTGGCCGACTCGGGTTGCGGCGCTCATCTCACTTTATTGGCCGAGGGAGCCGGCATATAGCTTCCGGGTCATGTGGCCTGCATGACTAAGCTACTTCTGGCGAACCAGAGCAGCACATGGAAACGGCATTTACCTTCCCGCCAGAGGGGTACCTATTTATCTACTTGCACTTTAACGTTCTTTCGAACTGCTAGGTTGTCAGGAGCTGGGACCAAGCAACAGGAGCTCACCCCATCAAGGGGATTCGAAACGCCGACCTTCTGATCGGCCAGTCCTAGGCTCTGTGGTTAAACCCACAGCGCCAGACATGCTTAAGACTAGCTTAAAATGGTTTCTGAGCAATGGAGCAGATGGTTCTCACGTTTATGGCTTGGTGATGAGAGGACAAAGTGCAGAGAGGAGGTGGCCTGGCCAGGTGTGGAGGTTATATGTGGGTATGCCTTCCCCTCCAAACTTACTGGGGAACTGTACACTTCATGTGCCTATCTAGCAAACATGCGTGGTTGGTTTGACTGCATTGTAAACACCCCCACGAGCGTGTTACTGATACTGAGGGCCACCTTCCTTGAATGTGCTACGCTGTTTTGCAATCCATTTCCGGGAATTTTTGCCCGGTTATTACCTGGAGCAGGGGTCAGCAAACTTTTTCGGCAGGGGGCCAGTCCACTGTCCCTCAGACCTTGTGGGGGGACCGGACTATAGAAAGAAAGAAAGAATTCCTATAACCCAGAGATGCATTTTAAATAAAAGCACACTTTCTACTCATGTAAAAACACGCTGATTCCCAAACCGCAGGCCAGACTTAGAAGGCAATTGGGCCGGATCCAGGCCTTAGTTTGCCTACCCATGACCTGGAGCCAAGCACGAAGCTTTCTGACTACAGTGTGTTTGTGTGTTGCCTGCAGGATGCCACCATTTCCTCTTCAATGCATATAGTGGCCTTGGCAGTGTGGTCATGCTTGTGTTCTCATCAGGACTTAAACTAAAACTTTGCCTTAGTAATTAACCACTTCCTCCTCCCTGCTGAGGGACGCGGGTGGCGCTGTGGTCTAAACCACTGAGCCTCTTGGGCTTGCCGAGCGGAAGGTTGGTGGTTCGAATCCCCGCGACGGGGTGAGCTCCCTTTACTCTGTCCCAGCTCCTGCCAACCTAGCAGTTCGAAAGCACACCAGTGCAAGTAGATAAATAGGTACCACTGCAGTGGGAAGGTAAATGGTGTTTCCCTGCACTGGCTTCCATCACAGTGTCCCGTTGCGCCAGAGGCGGTATAGTCCTGCTGGCCACATGACCCGGAAAGCTGTCTGTGGACAAACGCCGGCTCCCTTGGCCTGAAAGCAAGATGAGCACCACAATCCCATAGTCACCTTTGACTGGACTTATAACCGTCTAGGGGTCCTTTACCTTAACCTTTACCTTCACCCTCCCTGCTGATCATGACATGGCAGCATTGCACTGCGTGCCTTCTGATACGGTGATGGAGAAGAGCAAATCTTGATGGAGAAGGTGGACTTGGTGCAAAGACCTCAATGCTACATGAGACGTAGAAGCCAGAAGGCTACTTTTTAGGCATCCCTGGACCTTGGCGGATTTGATGCACATGGTCACCAGACTTTAAACAGTGAGATACTATGCTTTCTGAAGAGAAAAGCATAACACTGGGTGCATTTTTAGTCACAACCACACATTGTGAAGTGAGGTGGGCAACCAGAGATGATACCAGGAGAGAAACTCCTCGCTTCTTCAGCCAAAGCAATTTGTCCTCCCTGCTCTCTCAGAAAAATAGAGGTATCTAATTAAATTTACTAGACTTCACTAACCTACTTAGTTGTTGTCACCTCTAGGCAGGACATGTTATGGTAAGATAAAGCAAATTGGGGCTTTTGTAAGTTGCATTTACAAAATGCTCATAGAGAGAACTTAAGAGTAGGAATATTGGAACAACTCTTATTTATTTATTTAGGGTTGGCTAATAAATAAAAAACCCCTGTCTTTAAATCCACAGTGCAGGTTAGAATTAATTCCTCACAGGGCAAAGGCTAGCCAAATATTCTGTTTTTCTTTCATGGAAGATTTCTTGACATGACATTTCTTCTGAATTGTCAATTAATGTGTATATGTATAATTATCACCTGTCAGAGGAATATAGCTTTTTTTAAAAAAATAAACCACCAACCTTGATTTTAACTCTGTGGGTTTTCTTCCCACTCAGCAGTATTTAAAAAATCATAAATGTATTGCCATTATGGAGGTGTTGGCAAGTAGGATTTGAAACATTTTTTTTATTTTTTTACGCAACTGCTCTAAAGTTTTAATAGTTACCTATGCAATAACTGTCCCAGTTGCTGGAATTGTATATTACCACACCTAGTTGTGAAATGCAAATATTGGTTCATATAAGAACTTGATTTTTAAAGGGTATCTAAGCTCACAGGCCTACATTTATTTTGCTCTGCTTTTTATTTCCTGTTGCAACAACTCTTACTGCTGAAGAGACAAGCCACTTTTGAGTTTAAAACTGACTTGCCTCTTTGGTAGCGAGACTGATGTTTCTTGCCAAGGGTTTTTATTTCTAGGTAAACCTAAAAAATTTAGGCAGCAGAGAAGTTGGAATGCACATGCTTAAAAGTCACATTGCACTTAAATAGGCTTCTGTATTTAAGGAAGGTGTTGCAATCCTGCAAACGTCGGTTTGTCACCTTGCTTCTTGGCACTTGGAAGCAACGGCTACTTCAAAACACATATGCTGGTGTAATAAATTGTTCCGGTGCCACCTGTACTCTGCAAACGTCTGAATTTATGAACGTGCTTTTCAGAATGGGATAAATGCTTGAACTACAGTTGTGGGGATGCCGGTGGCGCTGTGGGTTAAACCACAGAGCTTAGGACTTGCTGATCAGAAGGTCGGCGGTTTGAATCCCCGCGATGGGGTGAGCTCCCGTTGCTTGGTCCCTGCTCCTGCCAACCTAGCAGTTCGAAAGCACATCAAAGTGCAAGTAGATAAATAGGTACTGCTCCAGTGGGAAGGTAAACGGCATTTCCGTGCGCTGCTCTGGCTGCTGTACGACGGCTCCCTCGGCCAATAAAGCGAGATGAGCGCCGCAACCCCAGAGTCGATCACGACTGGACCTAATGGTTAGGAGTCCCTTTACCTTTACCTTACAGTTGTCCAACGTTAGAAAATATAGATAACCAAATATACTTTGCAGGAAAGTAGCACTGCTTCTTTCCAGTGTGCATATTTGAAGAAGAGAAAAAACAGCCGCAGAAAATCTTATGCAACTGAGAAGTACGGCTTGGTAGACGCCAGTTTTTAATGGTGATCTTTTCCATTAACCAACGTGTCAAGAGAACGGTGAAATATGTATGCATTGTATAAAAATCCCCTTAGAACATCTGAAGGAAATGAACTGTGAAGGTGAGGAAGGCGCCCCCTTTGCAACCTGTGCAGTTGTACTTTCCATATTAAAGAACATTGATCCCAGTGAGTGGCAAAAGAAGGTCCTATTTGGAGGTTTAATTAAAGTGAGTGAATTTTATTGATGCTATCAAGCAGCGGAGATTGAGGGAAAGGGCTTGGTGCCAAACCATTTAGTGCTCTTGACAGGGTAATTAAATACCACAGGACTGTACTCTCAAGATAAAGTGAAGTGCTTCTGCAGATGTGAGGGAGAATAACAATTTGTGTTGGGACCAAAAAAGAAAATAAAGTCTAGGTCCCTTTCTAAATTGTCTACACGGGTTTTAAAAATTGTGATCAGAATTGTTTGGACCGATAGCAAATATCAGTCATATCACTGCTATTTTTCTAGAAATCGGGTCTTCCCTTAAAGAGGGCACGTATTGTGGTGAGACCTGGAAAACCGACACCCTGTGTTGTGGGTGGGTACGATTGGTCAGCCACAACACCCGGTTGGTAGGTCCCTTGAGGCTGGGTGCAATCTGGCCAATGGGACGCAGTCCAAATGGTTTGAGGGACCTATTTATGCCCATGCATGTGACCCAGAGCTTCCTCTTTTGGCACGTGTTTTTGGGACACCTGCCCACCTCTCCCTACTTTTAGGGCTTTGCGCTTGACTCTGCTATGCCACCGTGTGTCGTCTGTCGTTGGGACAGGGGCACGGCAGGAATTTTCCCCACTTGGCTAATTGGCCGTTGCCATTTGGGTTTCTCCTGCCGTGTAGCAAATCATCACAACTTGTAAGGTTGCGGATAGGCTCTGGTTCAGGTGATAGGGATGGGAGAACGCTCTCGCCATCCCTACGTGAAGGGTACTCTGTTAAAGGAATCCAGGGACTCAATGGTTTGGTCAGCCCCTGAGAGGTGGTTGTTCCCGTGCCTGGGTCCAGGGGGACATTTGGGTGGCGGAGATAGCCCGTTCCCATCTGTCCGCTTATCCAGGTGTTCACCCTTGGCTGACCTATGCTGGAACCCTGGCTCAGCGCTACATGCATGGCAGGGAGCTAGTTGAACCAGAGCCTATGCAACCAGTCACTTTCTGTAATCAATAAAGTTGTGGCCTAAATTCTGCCAAAAACCAAACCAAAATTTTGGGTCAAGTGTTAATTTATTTAGGGGGGAGGTTTCTGGGTCTGAACACGCAAATGGTTCCCCCATCCTGATGGAAAATGTGTTTGATATAACAAAAATATTGTCATAAGCATCCATGAAACAATTTATTTACATTTCTTGCAGGGTGGATTTGATTTAAATCAAATGGATTTAAATCATGATTTAAATCACTAGTCGGTAAGGCTTGATTTAAATCACTAGTCAGCAAGACTTGATTTATTTATTTATTTTACAGAAAGACTCATTCTTCCTGGTATAATCTTAATATTTACAACCAGATGAAGGTTTTGTTTTTGGAATAATAAATTTTCGGAGCGGTTTTTACAGTCCTATCAAAAATTACTGATTTGGTTATACTAGAAATACATAGACAGATAATTATGAAATTATTGTTTATATTTGGACAACTTTTCCGCTGTAGTTTATTGGAAGGAAAATAATAATAATTTCCTTAATAACAATTTAAACAATTTATTTAACTAAAACAATAACATTCTAGCATACGTATCCATGTTTGTTAACTGATGTGGTTTAAACGATTTAAAAACAAACAAATTGAGTTTTAACACAGATGAAAAACTTAAAACATTCCTTATTTCCTGATGAATAGCCTTTGGACTATAATGTAACTTAAATAGAAAACTCTCTCTAAAAGATTTTTCCCCCCAAAAGCATTTTATTTTAAAAATCTGATTTACCGTATTTTTTGCTCTATAAGACGCACCAGACCATAAGACGCACCTAGTTTTTGGAGGAGGAAAACAAGAAAGAAAATATTCTGAATCTCAAAAGCCAGAACAAGAGAGATTGCTGCGCAGCAAAAGCAGTGATCCCTCTTGCTGCTCTGGCTTCTGGGATAGCTGTGCAGCTTGCATTTGCTCCATAAGACGCACACACATTTCCCCTTACATTTTAGGAGGGAAAAAGTGAGTCTTATAGAGCAAAAAATATGGTAAATAGAATAAAAAAACCTGATTTAAATTTTAAAAGTCCGGGTTCTTTTTAATAAAAAAACCCCATTGATTTTTATCCATCCTGATTTCTTGGGAGTTGTCTTGAGCATGAATGCGTGAAAGCGGTGTATAAACCAGAGTCGGGGAACCAATAGCTCTCAAGATACTGCTGTACCACAACTCCTATCATCCTGACTATTAGGCTATGCTGGAATAAGAGCTGTTTGACAGTGGAACCGTTTTCCTCAGGAGGTTGTGGACTCTCCTTCCTTGGAGGTTTTGAAGCAGAGGCCGTTTGGACTGCGTCCCTTTGGCCAGATTGCACCCAGCTTTGAGGAACCTACCAATTGGGTGTTGTGGCTGACCAATCTTGCCCACCCACAACACAGGGTGTCGGTTTTCCAGGTCTCAATGCAATAAGTGCCCTCTTTAAGGGAGGACCCGATTTTTAAGCAGAGGCTAGTGCATCTTCCCTCGTGGGCAGCCTTTTGAGTGGAGCAATCCATACGACTTAATAAAGCAGACCCCACAAACATTGTAGTTCGAACCACGCACACAAAAAGACATTGTTCCATCCTTGCAGGCATGAGGCATCATTGAACTTCAACAACGCCTTCCAGGCCGGCAAAAGCACTTGGAGGCTGGTGAAAAGCATCTGATCTCTGTGTCCTGCATAAGATGATATGCCTTTCCACGTTGGCAAGCTGGGAAAACAAACAACACAGCTTGAAATCTCCCATAACCTACGAAAAGCAATTTGATATTGTTTCAACACATTTAGCTTGCAAACCTCTTGCTCTCTCTAGTCCAAATCACTGAGATATCAACAGGAGGAAATAAATTTGATTAGTTTAAAGCGTAGCAAAGTCCATTACAGCAGCGGCATTGAAACCAAGGCAGCATGTTGGTCTTGCGCAAGGCCAACTCTCTCCATGTCATGCAGCAAATAGCAGTGCTTTCGTGAGCACCATTCAGACATGGAGCCAATCTGCAGGTGTGAAGGCAAGGGGAAAGGAAAACCGTCAGGAAAACTATGGGCAGGGTATAAATCATAAAAGTTGTTGTTGTTGTTGAAAATGAAAGAACAAGATGCATTTCTGCAACTACGGGGCACTGCCATTGCCACAAGTGAAAGAAGGATTTAGGGCAGGCATAGGCAAACTCGGCCCTCCAGATGTTTTGGGACTACAACTCCCATCATCCCTAGCTAACAGGGATGATGGGAGTTGTAGTCCCAAAACATCTGGAGGGCCGAGTTTGCCTATGCCTGATTGAGGGCCTTTTCTGCTTGTTGGCTCAGTTGGTAGGTTTGTTTCTGTCCTCTTGACAAAACCTCAGATTTGATCACCATGTGATCACCGTGGCACCCATTCCTGGAATCACAAGTATTGGCCTGCCACCTTTGCAACTGTTGGTATTTTAATTACTGTACAGTCTCTAATAACACATCAGTGATTTATGATTTTTGTCTTGGATGACAGGGCTAGCCTTTCGTTGGATTAAATCGCAGGCCCAGCGTTGGCTTAAACGCTGCCGGCTGGGTCCTTGTTGTGGGCTGTGAAGGCGATGGAAAACATAATCCATGAAACTCTACAAGTCTGTGATTATCTTCTCAGTAGAGGCCCCAAATGCTCAATTCATGTGTCACAAGCATTGAGGGCTCTGGGGGCAGAAAGCGGGCGCTGCTGCTGCCGTACCTCTTGTCCTGCTTCCCTGTTGATGGTTCTGGAAATTGTAAAAAGGAAAAGGAAAATATATCTTTTGCTTTGGCTAAATGAGATCATAGTTCAGCTTCTATTTATAACTTTTATTACTAACAGCAGTGTTCGAAATTTGCAAGGCACCACACGCATTTTGCACCTGGCTATTGGTCACTTGTGGCCAAGTAAAGATACCCAGTTGACAGGTCATATAGCTCCTCCAAATGGCAACTATGCATTCAGTTTAGGCGACTGTAATCCTGGTTTAAGGAGCTTGCATATCTGAGTTTCTAAAACAGTAGTGTATTATACTAACCCCCAATGACTCACGCATCGCTGTGAGAGAGGGCGTACTTGCCTCCCCTTTGATGGATTATCCTTTTGCCCTCCCTAGACGTTTTTCCAGGTTTCTCCCTTCCTTAACTAATTGATCCTTTTTTGTCAACGATGGCTTTTGATTTGATTTCATTTTGCCAGAATCGGCCCATATTTATTTATTAACGCTGAAGATGAAAGAAATGGCGTCAACAACTTCTGCAACCGTCGTGTCTCAACACACAATTTAGAGAGCAATTGCGAAAAACAAGGACATTCAAATATACTTCTAAGTTATTCGGTATAGTTTGCTGGCATTGGATAACCTATCCGATCGGCACAGTACCAGTTGCAGAGGATGCAAGGTTGCCCATCTGGTTTTGAAAGGAAAAGTAGTCTTGCACAGTTCAATCTTTCCGTTCTTCTTGTATGGCCATTTGCATGACGGAACAGCAAACGCTTTATTCTCATCCCACAGGTTTCCTATGCGCGACCAAGTTCAGCTTCCATTAGAGATGCAAATCTGTATGTCAGTGGTCTCCCAAAAACTATGACCCAGAAAGAATTGGAGCAGCTATTCTCCCAGTATGGACGTATCATTACTTCTCGTATTCTAGTAGACCAAGTCACTGGTAAGTCGACAGCTGCGCCCTGCTATCTCTCTTGCTTTTCTCAGCCTGGCAGTTTGTGAGATATTCCAACTTCCAATACAGCAAGCCTGCCTTCAGAATATATCAAAGGTATAATATATGGGCCAGAAAATACAATTTTCTGCCGGAATTTTTCATAAATATGCATGGACTAAAATAGATTGTAGTGTGTAGTCAGCCAGCCCTGAGTCATTTCCACCTCGAAGGTGCAGGTTTTGAAGCCTGTTTCATGCCTTGTAATAAATTTACAGCTGCTATAATCCTCATTTCCAAGCCGCCGAGTGAAAATAGTCCCTGTACTCCTTATAAAGTGCTAATAAACAGTCTTAAAAATAAAATAAGGAAAGCAAAATCTTACACGGAAGTGCTCTGCTGTTATCTTAGGCTAAGTCTACATGAAATGCAAACTAGTAATTGCTACTTAGATTTTTATATATATATATAATGTTGCATTATCCTCGTGCTGAAGAATATTAACTGTTGAGATCTAGAGGAAAACAAATCCCACGGGTTTAAAAAAACAAGTCTGAAAGGCATATTGATTTGATGCATAAATATTAAACTCAGTCTTAACTCTCCAGGCACTGCCATCCTAGTGAGCATATTGCTCCATATTTTTTTTCTGTTTCTGATATAATATAATCTCAATGAAGTAGACTAATCCATTAGAGGGGCTGGAGAATGGAGCACCCTTTCTCGTTATTAAGGGTTTAGGAATCTTCTGTTTTCTCCCAACGCATTTCAAAATCCTAGGAAAATATACAGCAGGCTTTCCTATTATCATTCTGCCATAATTTCCAAGCCAGATAGTGTTTTCTTCAATGCCACGAACAAAATTTAAAATAGAGCTGGTGACTTTGTGACCATCAGCTGCTTTTGCTAAACCAAGGTTTTGATTTGAACAGAAAGTAGGTTTCTGTGCATGGGTCCCAGTTCAGTCGTGGAACTGCACATATACAAAGGCTAAGTACCACACTTTTCCGTATATAAGACTAGGGTTTTGTTTTTTATTAAATAATTGTGTTAAAATTTGGGGCTCGTCTTATACATGGATAGTGCATAGGGTTTTTTTTCTTAATTTGGAGTCCCCCCAAATAGAGGGTGTCTTATACACAGGGGCGTGTTATACACAGAAAAATACGGTATGTAAGAACATTACCGTACTGATGGATCACCCAAAAGCATGTCTTAGACCAGCATCCCATTGGGCTGTGGTAAACCCAAGAGGCAAGGTTAGAGCACCACGTATTAGTTACGTTCATAACCATGGTTGCGGCTGTATTTGAGCAGATTATTCTGTATTGCAACACAGGGGTTTGTTTTTGCCACCATCAACATAACCATGGTTATGCAGACATACTTTGTAGAGAAGGACACATTATCCACAGGCCTGCTCTTTGTCTGCTTTTTAAAAATATGCATCGTCACAGTATTGCACGGGACTTGCCCTTTTATAACGAGTTTTTTCAGTGTTCCCTAAAATTCCCTCTTCAAAAAAACAACAACAGCAGCTCCTTCCAGGGGTATTACTTAAAAACAATGTGTGTTTCTAAAATATGCATTCAGTTGGGGGGGGGGGTTGTAAAGTTTTCCTGTGCTTTGGTAGACTCTGAAACTTCATTTCATTAGCTGCTGATTAGGACGTACTCCCAGTTAACATTGCGGATGGAAATCCACATTAAAATTTGTTCTGAAGGAGGGTAGATAGAGTTGCAACATAACATAGCCATTGACTAGGGCTCTAGGTGGGGTCATGCTGTCGTGTGTTGTCTTCTCCGCTGCCGTATGCATTAATCCTGTCCTTCCATATGACACGTGTGATTTTGCATCTCGCTGCTCGTCGCGGTGTGTGCAAAATCAGGAATAGCCTGAACCTAGGAAAGGCAGGTCCAGAGAATTATCCCTCTCCACCACACAGAGATTGGGGCCAGCGTAGAGCAGAGTAACCGTGTGTGGAAAAGTGGGAGGCAAAAAATAAAAAATTAGCACGCAAAAAAGCAAAATGGCGTGGTTTTGAGTAGAAGTGCCTGATCCTGCAGATTAACCAAGTTGCCTAATACCAGTGCCTTAGGTTGTGCTAATTAAACAGCAGCTTTCAAGAGATTCAGATGGGGGTTTTTTACCCATCCCTACCTGGAGATTCCAGAGTTTGAATCTGGGGGCCTTCTGTGGCTCCAGAAGGCTATTGTCTTCTCTGATCCCTTAAACTTAAGTGTTAACATTACGTTGAGTGTGAAGCAATCTGTGTACCGCTTAATAGGTGAACATACCTCTAAACCAGAAGTTTCCAAACTTGTTTGGCCTACCGCCCCCTTTTCAGGAAAAAATGACTCAGCGCCCCCCTGGAAATCTACGAGTCAAGCCTGATGGCTCAGTCCCATCTGCCCCAAGGGTGGGGCTGGTGCCACAGCCCACCTGCCATTGGCCAAATAGGCAGGGAGGGAGGCTACAGTCCACTTCCCGGGCCTGGGTGAAGCTGAAAAGGGTTCCCCCAAGCCTTGGGAACCCATTGCATGACTGCCAAATCCAGGGGAGGTATTGTTGCTGTCTTGCAACACCTCCTGACCTGACGGTAAATGTCATTACACAACTGGTGAAACGTGTAAGAACAGTCCCCCCCCCCATTTTTTTTCTTTCCTTATGCTACCACCTCCCCCTTGTATTTATTCAACGCCTGCCAATTGCATCCAAGGCTACTACTGCCCCCCTGGATCATTCCAGAGCCCCCCTGCCCCCCGAAAGGGTGGTATTGCCCACTTTAGGAAACACTGCTCCAAACAGTGTCCAGAGAACTAATGAAGAAGAACAAATGTTCCAAAATTATGCAATAAAACAATTAATGCAACATACTTACACACACACATACATATCCTCATCCTTCTGACACACCTCCCCACTGAAGATATTTCCACCTGCTGGCGCTTCTTTAAGACTCAACCCATCTTTCCTGTCTCTCACCAGGTCCTGCACAGACCCACAGATCACCCCCAAAAATGTGCGTCAAAGAGGGTTCCTGGAACCTGCTGACTTCAACCTAGTCCAGGCATGGCCAAACTCGGCCCTCCAGCTGTTTTGGGACTATAACTCCCATCATCCCTAGCTAACAGGACCCGGTGGTCAGGGATGATGGGAATTGTAGTCCCAAAACAGCTGGAGGGCCAAGTTTGGCCATGCCTGCCCTAGTCTCTCACTCTAGGCTTGCTTTTTGGGGGAAGGCACCACAGTTGATGGGGCTTCCTTGAGCTTCTCACAGTTGTGTTGCCTCCAGTATTCCAGCTGTTATTTATACCTAGCCACTCTTTTGTACTACAGTTCCCATCTTCCATGACCCACTGGCCTTGCTAGCTAGGGGTGATGGGAGTTGTAGTCCAAAAACAGCCGGAGACCCGAGTTTGGGAAACAAGTGTGTTACAACCTTGGTGGGGATAGGAACCGCCTCTTCAGCTTCTACGATAACGATATTCTTTATTGTCATTGTCCCATACAGAACAACGGAATTGGGGGGGGGGATAATCTACATAAGACATTCAAAACCAACAAGCCTTCTATCCCAGCCTGGTTAGCCCCCTAAAAACTGATACCCCATTTTTAAAAATACAATACACTCCCATAGAGACTCCTTTCACTGTGTTTAAAACCAAAATCGCATTTGGATAGAAACTGTTTCTCAGGCGGCAAGTCCTAGTCTTTATAACCCTGTACCTTCTTCCAGAAGGCAGAAGCTGAAAGAGATAATTTCCAGGGTGCGCACTATCCTGCGCTATCTCTGCAGCTTTCTTGTGGCACCTGGAAGCGTAGATTTGACGCAAGGTGGAAAGAGTGCACCCAATTATTCTCTCCGCAGTCTTTACAACCCTGGACAGCATTGTTTTTTCCCTGGACAGCATTTTTCTGCGGCTGGTCTTGTCCTCCGTTGCTTCATACGGCTTGTTGGCTTACATGTAGCTGTGCAAATGGGGGGGGTTCTGGGTGTGTCGGCATTGTTTTGGAAGAGAGCAGTGAACAAGCCTTCTACCTTTATGCAGGAGTTTCAAGGGGTGTGGGCTTCATCCGGTTTGACAAGCGGATTGAGGCAGAAGAAGCCATCAAAGGCTTGAACGGACAGAAACCGCCGAGTGCCACAGAGCCAATCACTGTAAAGTTCGCCAACAATCCAAGCCAAAAAACAAACCAGGCCATCCTTTCCCAGCTGTACCAGTCTCCAAACAGAAGGTACCCAGGACCTCTAGCTCAGCAGGCTCAACGTTTTAGGTAAGTGGAAATGTATAGGAACCCTCTTGAGACCCCCCAACCATTCAGTCCGAATTTTCCTTTGAACCAGGTTGTCCTCTCTCTGGTAGGAATTGCATTTCCTCATATGAGAGTTATTGAGTTTCTTAAACTTTTGTGTGTGTCTGGAAGGCATAGCAGTCAACACTTATTTAACAGCACTGCAATCTGTTAGCAGCTATAAACAGAAGAGTTTAAGCCGCTAATTAGTAACGCTTAAAGAAATGGGGAAACATTCTTTTTCCAACCAGGGTTTTAGGGTTATTTTTAAACTTCTAGAGTAAATAATTCTACTAAATCAGACATCTTTCTCAACCATACAATTCTCTTTATTTAAAAGTTTGCCTTGAACATTGTCCATTCTTCTCTACTTTCTGGATCGTCCTTCTAACCTTGCCCTTTTGCTTCTTTTTTTCCTGTGGAAAAAATGGTGGGTTTTTTTGTTGTTTTTAAGTAGTTTGCACAGTTTTTTGTGTGGGTCTCTGTTCCTGTGGCACAGAGCTTTGCAGCCATATGTTTTTCTCTTCTGATATTTTAGTGTACTGAAAAGGACAGATGGTGTGAATTGAAACAAACATTGTGTTGATCTACATTCAGTAACTGCTTTAGGGTTTTCTATTTAGTGCCGTGCTATGAGAGATTTTGTGTTATGTGCATATGCACACTTGCACATGCATGCTCTGAACTTTGACGCTGGCTTGCACTAGAATCCGGGTTTTCCAGAAAGGTTATAAAGAGTTGGAGTCAGCAGAGAATTGCTGCAAAGTAGAGCAAAAACAGAATCGGATGAGTTGGTTTTCCTTCAAAGAAAAGCAGAATACTCACATTGGGGAGAGAAAAACCTAGGCTTTGCCAGGACTTTAATTTTAATGTTTCAATTAAGCACCTGGCCAATGGCATATTTAAACGAAATCCAGGCAACTTCTTTGCATTTTGTTCCATTAACTTTGTTCACCCTTAAAAGCGTTCGTCCTGGCGAGCTCTTCTATCGGAGCAAAGGCAGTTGTTTTTATTCAGTATTCAGTGGATTTTTCTAATCTTCCTTGAGGTTTTCTTTTGGTTTTTGTGTTTTTCTCATCAAAGGATACTCTTGTCAAGCCGCTGAATATTGAATAAAAGTAGACTTGCCCTTTCTCCATAGGCAGAATGCCTGCTCCAGTACTGAGTGCCGGGGCAGAGGTAGCACTGCTCAGAAGAGGAGCCCCAGAATGCCCTGTGCCTGAAGTTAAGGCCATTGGGGAATGACTGCACTGACATGAAAAAAGAGGTAAATAAACTCCTGCAGAAATGGCGACTGCCAGGGTTGGGACACACACCATGCCCCCGTGGCCTTTTCAAACCCCCTGAGCAGTCTTTCTCCAACATCCCAGCGGCCCAGCTGTCCCCTAGATCACCTGCAAGCTTACAAATTGTGAGTGGTATTCATTGTGTTTTGAGTGGCGGCAGCTGGATCCGAAGGGGAAATGTGGCGTGTGTGCTGGAATACGCAATACTTGTTGGGAGATGTTGGGATGAATTCCGAGGGCTGCACGTTAAGGAATTCCTTAACGACTTCCAGAATAGGCTTGCTTTGACCACTGTACCTTTCTCACAGTCTGAAAAAGAGAGAGAATGTTGGCCTTTGTTGCCAAGGCATCCTTCAGCACTAATTTTGTGAACCAGAGTGGTTTCACCCCACTGTTAAGTTTTCAAATGAGATGGTGCCCTCTAGATGTTGTTGGGACTCCAATTCCCATCATCCCCAGGCCGCAGAGCCAGTGGTTAGGGATAATGGGAGTTGAAGTCCAACAATAAATGGAGTGGGCAACTGCGAGAAGCGAAGTTACAGGGAACCAGGCAGAGGGCCTTCTCAGTAGTGGCGCCCGCCCTGTGGAACACCCTCCCATCAGATGTCAAAGAAATAAACAACTATCGGTCTTTTAGAAGACGTCTGAAGGCAGCCCTGTTTAGGGAAGCTTTTAATATTGGATGAATCATATTTTAATATTCTGCTGGAAGCTGCCCAGAGTGCCTGGGGAAACCCAGCCAGATGGGCGGGGTATAAGTCTTTTCTCCCGAACCCAGAGCCCGTTAAAAAATCACAACCCCCATTCCATTGGTTTCCATCGCGTAGCAATGTCAGGAAACAGTAATGGCACACAGGGAGAGGAGAAGAACGTATTTCTCTCTAGGACCTCCGCAAGTTCAGTAGCTACACTGGCCTATGGGACTTAGAACCCAGTGTACCTGCTACTCAGTGTATCAAAGTGGAAAAAGAGAGGGGGCCAAAACTACCTTCCCTCTGTGTTGACTGCTGCTCCTACTGCCATTTTGTGGAATGGCATGGGCTGGTAGCGGGCAGGGAACTTAAGGCTCAGAACTTGATCCCAGCAGCTTTCAAAGTTTTCCTCTAGCTTAATTTTGGCTTTTCACACCTCTGATTTTAGTTCTGGACACTACTGCCTGTGACTCGGAAGCTAGTTGGACTATTTTTCAGTGGGGGGTTAATTACTGGTTGCATCCTTCGGCAAGCCCATGCAAAGGGCGGGGGCCGCCAGGTACACTTGACCCGGACCTTGGAGGGTTAAGCTGGCCGGGGGCTGCTTTTTCGTTTGAATTTATAACTGTGTTCTAACAAGACTCCCATCCTGGGCTTCAGACAAATTCCTCACGGGCCTGTCCTTAGGTTTGTAGCCTATTCACTGCAGGGATAGAATAGCTCATGATGCAATGCAGAAGATTTTCAGGTGTGTTTAATCAGCTCCAATCTGGCACTGGAATTCCGCCCCCCCCCCAGCCCCCAGAAACTGTTACACCTATGTATAACTCCTCTACCACGGATAACTAGTCACAGAAGTTGATAAATGTCCTCTTACTCAGTTCCCTCAATTAAAACTTTTCCATTTTAATTAAAATTTCAATTAAAAATTAAGACAATCAGTTTCACTTGGACCCATGTTTCTGATGGCGTATTACTTCATGCCCAAACACTTTGCTCAGCGGCTTAATTAAAACACGAGGCAAGTTTTTCCATGCTTTATACTAGAGCAGGATGAATGTATCAGCACTTTTGCTGTCTGGAAGTTGCCAGAACAATACAGTTCCTTGATAATGGATGATCCATCTTACCCTTTGCCACATCACATAAATGTTTCGCAGCCTTTGGACTCCGTAATGTCCTGGAGCCTCTTGCTCTTACTTCTTAAGTGTTTTGAGAATTATGCTGGTTTCTTTTAATCTGAGGTCTCATTTCTAAGTGGAGGTCTTATCCAAGATTTTAGGGGGTTCCCACTGTGCATATACCAGTGTCTAGATCTGCAGTATTTATACTTTAACCTCCCAACGAACATTACATTTTAAGTTATATTTAGAATACAGTAAAATAAACAAGACATAACATACACCTTTGCCTCACCCTAATAAAATTTCTGCAAGTTCTCAGCTGCCACTTGGCTGCTCAATTTCTGGGCCGCCAAAGGTCTAGGAAATATTCCTGGTCCAGGCAAGTTCCTGACCCCCCCAGGTGGAAATAATGACACACAACACTATTATTAAGGTTAATGGGTTAAAAAAGGCCACAACTTTATTGGTTTCAGGTGATGAGTAGTATTGGCTTAGGCATTGGTCCTAACCGACTATATCCGACTCCAGCCCATCTGCTTGAAGTCTAAGAAGGGCTAACCACCAGTAGGGGGAGTCCTGCTGATGCACAGCAACTAGGAACTCTCCTGGGGTCACCGCTAGGGGTCATGCCTTAGGCCCTCACCTCCCCAGGCTTCGGACAGGGCCACGCCCCCCAGAATCCTTTAACGGACTACCCTGCAATATGCGGGGCAGGTGATGGTGTTATCTCCCCTCTTCCATCTACAGAACAATACCAATGCCAAGCCGCCAATACCCAGAAAGTTGTGACGATTTGCTATGAGGTAGGCAAAAACCAAGTGGCTGGTGTCAATTTGCCAAGTGGAAAAATTCCTACCAGGCCCCTCAACAGCGACCAATCGAAGTCCAGAGCAAGGTCAAGGAGCGAAAACCTCATAGGGCGGGAGGGTGGGAAAAGCAGGAACAGTTGGCAGGCGGCAAAGAGGGAGATCCCCAGCCACATCCTGGCCACGACCCCGAGCCAGCCAATTGGCCAACCAGGGGGTGACGTGGCTGGGAATCCCCCCCCCCCAATCGCATGGGGCTGGCCTCCGCCCGCCGCGCACAGGGAGGGGCCTTGAAGCCCACAACCCCACCTCCTCCTTAGGCGGAAGTGGCTCGCCTATCCCAGTTAGGATACGTGACTTAATGTGTAAAGGTCATGTACACCTGTGTTATTTGATTAAAACCTGTACCTTCAACACCAATTTAACTTCCCAGTAGGGCTGGGAAATATCTGGTTTTCAACATCGTGATACATCACCAGCTAAACATCGTGAAATACTGATATATTACGATGTCTGAAATAAGGCTAGAGCTCTATAGAGGCACTGGCTGGTTTTTCCCCACATTCTGATTTTTGCAACACACACACACACACACACACACCGTGATTTGCAAAATATTGTCAGGTCAAATATGATGAAACCTATATCCCAGTACGGACTTTAAACTGTTTATCGACTTTAAACTGTTATCATGAAATGGACTTTGAAGCAGTTTTGGACGATCTGTTGATACATCGCCCAGCCCTAGTTCCCAGTGCAGCTCACTGATAGTAAACAAAAAAGTGCAATACAGTGGTGCCTCGCAAGACGAAAAGAATCCGTTCTGTGATTCTCTTCGTCTAGCGGTTTTTTCGTCTTGCGAAGCAAGCCCATTGGCGGATTAGCGCTATTAGCGGCTTTTAGCGGCTTATCTGCTGATCGGATCAGCTGATAAGCGGCTTAGCGGCTTAGAAAAGGGGGGGAGGGAAAAAACCCCGCAGGAACTCGCAAGACGTTGTCGTCTTGCGAAGCAAGCCCATAGGAAATTCGTTTTGCGAAGCACCTCCAAAACGGAAAACCCTTTCGTCTAGCGAGTTTTCCGTCTTGCGAGGCGTTCGTCTTGCAGGGCACCACTGTATGATAATTATTGTAAATTAATTATAAAGCATAGAAAGCTTACGTAGAACTTGGGGGGGAGGTTTAAAACTATATACTTAAAGAAGTATCTTAATGGCTGTCTCAATTTGATTTGGAAAAGGGGGAATCCTGCATTCATTAATATAGCTACAATTGGCCCGACCCCCCAAAGCATTAACATTTATGCTTCATCAGTCAAGGTTATTTCTTTGCTGCTAAAATACCATGTAGAAGTTTTGAGTGTCAAGTACATAGAAATTTCAGGGTTCAGAATAATGGTCTTCATTATAGAAATACATGGATTGTGTTCGTTTGCAAATTTAGTGTTGCTCTTGCCCTTCTGTTTTGGATTAAAGCACAGGAAAATGGGAGCAGTTGGAACTAAGAGACTGTCAAATCGAAATAGCTACACTGATTATCACTAAAAGGGTGATAGCAAGAGTTGAAAGGTTGTAGGTAGGCAGACTTTTGGGACAGACTTAAGCAAGCATTCAAGGGCAAAAAAAACTCGGTCTTACAAATATTCTCTCTCCGTGGCCACTGACCAAGTAAGTGTCCAGAAATTTGTGTGTGTAGTTAATGGCATACTGACAATCTCAGATTAATTCGATGAATGTTTGAAGACATCTGAAGGCAGCTCTGTTTAGGGATGTTTTTAATGTTTGAAGTTTTATTCTGTTTTTAATGTTCTGTTGAAAGCTGGGGAAACCACTAGAAATAATAAATTATTATTATTATTATTATTATTATTATTATTATTATTATTATTATTTTAAATCTTCACCAGTACATGCTGATACAGTGGTACTTTGGTTCTCAAACTTACTCCATTCCACAAGTCTGTTCCAAAACCAAAGCAGTCCAAAACCAAGGCACACTTTCCCATAGAAAGTAATGCAAAATGGATTGATCCATTCCAGACTTTTAAAAACAAGCCATAAAACAGCAATTTAACATGAATCTAACAAGACCATTGATCCATAAAATGAAAGCGATAAACAATGTACTGCAGTCACACAATCAATCAATCAATCAATCAATCAATGAGTAGCTGAACTGGTTTCCACACAGTCACAAAAACAAAAGACCCGCAAAAACAAAAACGCAAAATAAATAGCAAAAACAGACAGACCTCAGCATAACACTCAAAATGGAAGCGTGGCACTCAAAACAGAGCATGTTCGGCTTCTGAAAAAGCTTTGCAAACCGGAACATTTACTTCCGGGTTTGCAGTGTTTGGGTTCCAAGTCGTTTGAGTACCAAGGCGTTTGAGAACCAAGGGTCCACTGTAATTGCCTAATTGTCAGAATTCATGTGTATCCCCCTGCCCCCCCCAAATGAAGAGATGTGTATCTCTTGGCATTCACAAAACTTTGATTTTGATGAATCACATGTCAGTTTAGCTATTAAATTTGCTGAAAGGCAAGCATGGGCAGTAGACTTTGGTGGCTTGCAAAAATTATTTTAAAAACCCTGCTGGGGCTCATGATTTGCTTGCTCATCCCACAATCACGTCTAGTCTGAATGGAGCTGTAGTTCGCAGGGTTGTTGGTTTTTCTTAAAGTCTCACCAGGGGCAACAATGAGATGAGGACAACATCGAAGTGTGTAATGCGGTTTCAGAGGCTATTCAAGACATGTTTTCTCCAAAGGCAACTGAGGGACATAAGAACCCGTGTTCCTCTCGGACCACTTCTAGTTTTCGTATGGTGTTTTCATCTCCAGAGGATTTCTTTCCATAAAAGGCAAAACCGTTAATTCCAAGGCGATGTCACTGCTCATACATCTCATCTTGAGGTGATCAGAGTGTTTTCATAGTGACAACTTCCCTTCACTCGAACAATTTGCGTAATTAAGTAATTTATTCCATAGGCTGATAACATCAAGTGCTTAACATAGTCTTCCATTTACTTCTATAATTGTGCAAATGAGTTTGTGCATAATTACCCACAGATATTTGAAGGTTGTGGTAGCGAGGTCTAAAACAGAGCTTCTTATTAGGAGTTTTGGGTGCGGGAATTGGGTCAAAGTGTGGATGTGTTCGGTGTGAAAGTGGCTTGTGTTGGACAGGGAATTATGGACAGAAACACAGTCGGACTTTGGAACCCGGACGTCTGACGCGGCCTCTGATTGGCTGCAGGAGCTTCCTACAGCCAATCAGAAGCCACACCTTGGTTCCCGAACGTTTTAGAAGTCAAACGGACTTTCGGAACGGATTCCTTTCGACTTCCGAGGTATGACTGTATGAATGCTGCTATCCTTGTTGTTTAGTCGTGTCTGACTCTTCATGACCCCATAGACCAGAGCACGCCAGGCACTCCTGTCTTCCACTGCCTCCCGCAGTTTGGTCAAACTCATGCTGGTAGCTTCGCGAACGCTATCCAACCATCTCGTCCTCTGTTGTCCCCTTCTCCTTGTGCCCGCCATCTTTCCCAACATCAGGGTCTTTTCCAGTGAGTCTTCTCTTCTCATGAGGTGGCCAAAGTATTGGAGCCTCAGCTTCAGGATCTGTCCTTCTAGTGAGCACTCAGGGCCGATTTCCCTCAGAATGGAGAGGTTTGATCTTCTTCCAGTCCATGGGATTCTCAAGAGTCTCCTCCAGCACCATAGTTCAAAAGCATTAATTGTTTGGTGATCAGCCTTCTTTATAGCCCAGCTTTCACTTCCATACATCACTACTGGGAAAACCATAGCTTTTACTATACGGACCTTTGTTGGCAAGGTGATGTCTCTACTTTTTAAGATGATGTCTAGGTTTGTCATTGCTTTTCTCGCTGCTATCCTAGAATCCTAGAATTGTAGAGTTATTTTATACAATCCCCTGCATTGCAGGAATCTAAAGCATCCATGACAGATGGCTATCCAACCTTTGTTTTGTGGCTGGCTTGATAATTGGATGAATGTATCATATGAACAAAGACCAATGTATTTTGTAGCCTGTAGATGCTCCTTTTTCTAAATAATGGGACTAAAGCAGGCTTGATCCATGAGCCACTTCCTCCTAAGGTGACTACCTTGTTACGGAAATTAAATTTCCTTCAAAAGAAGCCAATAAAGCACACACTTTTATGCTTGGGAAGTCAGGATCTTTCATTAAACTCAAAAGGCACTGCTTCCAGTTTATATTTTTAAAACTGCTTTTAATCATGGTTGTGAGCACATCTGCAAAGGCAGAATGAAAGATTTGAAAGGCAGAATGAAAACAAATCAATTTTGTTACATATTGCCACTTAAGTTTTATCATTTATTAATTTTAGAAATTTATATGGTGCGTCTCGGAATTCCCTGAGTGGCTTTTCAACACACACGCAAAATCAGAAATGCAATAAACATTTTCTAAACAGAGCATTACATTTGGGAAAAGGCGACTGGCCTCATCACTCACCTCTCTGATTCTCAGGGTTTAGACCAGGCATAGGCAAACTCAGCCCTCCAGATGTTTTAGGACTACAACTCCATCATCCCTAGCTAACAGGACCTGTGGTCAGGGATGATGGGAGCTGTAGTCCCAAAACATCCAGAGGGCCGAGTTTGCCTATGCCTGGTTTAGATGCTCTGCTTCAAGACTGCCACATTCTTTCCTGTGCTTTTGCAGACCTGTCCACCCCCAAGTCTACTCTTTAATTGACAAACAAACCCTTTAGGTCAGGGGTGGCTAACTTGTGGGCCATATGCATCCTTTATTTTTTAGTTTTCCCCACAGATTCGTACCTTACATGGGTTCCCTGGACTTCATCAAGGCCCCTAGGTGATTTTTCAATTGATTTCCATTATGTAATAACTCCCCCCCCCCCCGCAGAAAAAGAGAGACTCGGGCATCTTAGTTCCATGTTGTATGTGTGTGCTTTGTGTTGGTTTCTGCCGCTCATGAACAGTGCTTCTCAGCTGCCTGTGAAGCTATCAGCAGCACGATCGTTAGCCCTTCCATATTTGGATGAACTCTTCCTTCCGAAGAGGGATGACCTGTCACCATCACTCTCAAGAGCCGCTGAAGTGCTGGTTCTCAAGGATGATCATGAATGATTGTCTCTCTTCTGAAGACATCGGCAGGATTACTAGAGCTCTTGGTGTGTGAGGGTTGGCCAACTCTCAAAACCACTCCTGCTTTAGTCAAAGCTCAGAAATACGTGTGTGTGTGTGTGTGTGTGTTTTTAAAATCCAAGTCAACACCAACTTAGTGTTGCATCCGTCATTGTGAGCAGAAGGCAGCACACAGGGCAAATCTTTTCACTTCTGCTCCTCCCCGTTGGTTGGTTGGTTGGTTGGTTGGTTGGTTGGTTGGTTGGCATCCATCTGTCTCAGGAGAAAATGGAAGAGAGTGTCTTCAGGGTGAAGTCAAACTGTTGGGAGAGTTATGGCGCCTGCTGTGACTGTGGAGACCGATACAGGAGAGACATGTTTTGTTGCAGACGGGGAGACGAAGGCGTCCTGTTGTGCTGGTGCAAGTGTATCATGGTGTTTCTTCTCTCTGCATTCCTCGCAGCGGTCATTCCTCCTCTGGTCACTGCTGCGTAGAGACCTGACCTCACTGATTGTCTCCAAGGCCCTGTGGTCATCTGAAAGGGATTCCCACATGGTGGGGTTAATGTTGCCAGCCTTCCATGTCACATTTGCAATTCAGAATTAGTCCTCCAATCGCCACATCCATTTTGAGAGCGGATTAAAGTGACTTCGTATTAATCACAGTAACGGCTGGTGCCAACCTTTCACTCAGCCAGACACAAGCAAACTGACCCTCCAGATGTTTTGGGACTACAACTCCCATCATCCCTGACCACCAGTCCTGGTAGCTAGGGGTGATGGGAGTTGTAGTCCCAAAACATTTGGAGGGCCAAGTTTGCCTTCACTCAGCTATACTAAGTGTATATGTTCTCAAGTGTGGCTTCTGAATTCTCAACAATAAGCGATACGGTCCAGCACTGACACAATCGGATATCTCTATCACTCTGATTGAGCATAAATCTTCGTGATTTGCATAAGATGTTCATGTTTCGCAGTGGGTTAAAAGTAAAATCAAATCTGCATTCCTTTGTGCAAGTTACGCTGGCACGGTAGAAAATGTTTGCAGTTTGTGGCAGCACAGTTGACATTTAAGCAAGTGTCTCTGCCAGGGTATAAACATTTGAAGATAAACCCATAGCATACTATTTAATTGTGGTACAAGAAGGTCGTTGGAAATCTTGAGGAACGGACTTTAGGAAACGTGTGCAGAGTAACTTAATATGTGTTTCAGCCCAAAGGGCTTTCTGATAATGGAGTGAGAGTGTGGACAAAATGGTCTGGTCCCTCATGTAAAGACTTCTGTGTGAAATTCATTTTCTGAACCAGTATTTTAATACGTGTGTTCTGTCACTTTTTTTAAAAAAAAAACACCTAATTGTCTTGGTAGCACGGAATTGGAAAGCCTTGTTTTATGTCCTCCCGAGGCTGAGCTGCTCTTTTGCATAAATACCTAATGGAAATTTAATCAAGGCTGGCTTTGTGGGGATACTTGTAGGATCTCTCTGTAGGGGGGGGGGAGGGCAGAGGAGGATGCAGGTAATATGTATTGATTGTGCATCTTCAGCCTTGTAAGTCTGTTCTGTGAGAAGCCTTTCAAGATCCAACTAGCAACTTGCACTTGAAGGTAGACGACCCAAAGACTGAACACTTTGCTAAATGTGTTTTGCAGGTTGGACAATCTGCTCAATATGGCTTATGGAGTAAAGAGGTAATGAAGAATTGTGTTAGGTCCATAACGCTTAACCCTTCCTAATAATAAATTATACTTTTTTCAGTTGAACATACTTTGGAGCTAATTTATTTTAAGTTGCATTGTCTCTGCATGTTCAGACATTAAACAAAAGCTATTTTTATTTCAGTACATCACTTAACACATTCTGTCTCTTCATCACATCCGTAATTTCAACAGCTTCCAGCATTATTTTCAGTGGTATTTGTCTTTTTCAGTTAATGGCTGGCAATTTATTAATCTTTATCGCATTGCCTTTTGTATCATTCTAGCATTCTGCAACAACTTAGGGCCTTTCTGCACTAGAGTTTTGCTTATTCAGCCTTTCCCACCAGTGCCAATAGTATTGTATCTGTGCCAGCAGATGGTCATAGATCCATGGAATTGGAAGGGATCCTGTGGGGATCATTTGGTCCAACCCCCTGCAAGGCAGGAATATGCAATTGTCCCATAAGGGGACCAAGCCTGTAACCTTGGCAATCATGAGCGCCACACTCGAACCAATTGACTTGGTGCAGTGATAATGGCTATGTAACGCAGATGCAATTCTTTAATGCTAAAAGTACTTCACGTGTATTATCTTGGTAAATCTTAACGCATCCTGCAGGTTGATAATATTTTCGTATTGCAGCTATGGGACTGAAGCTTCACAAATAGTGAAGGGTTGAAGTAGACATTTCATGGCAGGTCTGCATTTTTAAAAAGAGACAAGTATTTGGATTTCTAATACCCAGTTGTCTTATGGACACTTTTGTTCTCGCTTTTGTGGCTAAGGCAAAGTTTGACCAGTCCGCAAACGCCTCATTGAGTGTCCCAACAGGAAGGAAAAGTGTGGACAACTAGAAACTAAATAATGTGTTGCTGTTAATCAGATGTGTCACTGTTAACATCTCACTGGGGCAGCAGGGGTCCGACTAGATACTGCACCATATGACAAGGTGGATTGATAGTTCACAAGGCTATAATAAAGGAACAAAACAAAAATATTCAGTAAATGAAAGACTGGCATCTCACAGCAGATAAGTTCACTGCAGAAGAAAGGATTAGATGACCCTAAGAGTACAGCCTACAAATAACTTAATTTCATTAAACTTCTTTACAAAAATATTGACACCAGTGCTAGGCCAATATTTTGCCCCCTTGGAGGAGCTTTCCCCTTCGACTTTTGTGTAGTGGCAAGGTGATTTCCTGAGAAAGCGAATTGGTGGGAATGGCTGCAATTTGCCTCATTTTTAAGAGTACGAGGAAGCTGAAGGATACCTTTGTTTTTCTTCTACGTAAAAGTGCTGCTCCTGAAACTTTCACGCTGGCTTCCAAGCACCGACACTTTCAGCACTTGTCAACTGTCTCCTGGCTTTGAGGCACACGCCTCTCACGTGTCTAAAAAAGACCCACTCCAAGCTGAGAAGTGTTGGAAGGAGGCCCACCCTGAGAAGTGTTGAGCTACAGCAGGTGGCCTCCAGGAGACACACAACTCTTTCATGCCTCAGCACCGAGCACATTTGAGGCCCAATGCAGGCAAACAGCAGAATAGTCTTGTCGAAGGGGATCCACAAAGCCTGGCCAAAGCCTTAATGAGAATTCCTTGCCATGCATTTTTCTTGAGTTGGGCTTGTGCGTCCTGCGCTCTACCTAGTTTGAAAACTGCTGTGCTGCAGCAGTGAATGTTTGCAGAGGAGCAACTCCTAGGGGCTGAGATCCCTTCACTGCCACCTAGGTAAAGGTAAAGGGACCCCTGACCGTTAGGTCCAGTCGTGACTGACTGGGGTTGTGGCGCTCATCTCGCTTTATTGGCTGAGGGAGCCGGCGTACAGCTTCCGGGTCATTTGGCCAGCATGACTAAGCCGCTTCTGGCGAACCAGAGCAGCACACGGAAACGCCAGAGTGGTACCTATTTATCTACTTGCACTTTGACGGGCTTTCAAACTGCTAGGTTGGCAGAAGCAGGGACCGAGCAACAGGAGCTCACCCCGTAGCGGGGATTCGAACCGCGACCTTCTGATCGGCAAGTCCTAGGCTCTGTGGTTTAACCCACAGCGCCACCCACGTCCCCACGCCGCCACCTACCCCCCAATAAAACATTTGAAGGAGCTAGGGCCTCCTAAAGTTGATGGCCACTGCAGTTCAAATGGGGTGTGTGTGTGTTCTGTGTCACGCGATCGATTATGTGTGGCAGGACTTACCTGGCCCTCCCCAATATTTCATTCAAGTTGGCACGCCCAAACGCATGCTTTGCAGGCGCTGAAATCAATTCATACTTGAGGCAGAAAACTAGGCAGAAAGGCTCTCAGTTTAAACTTGTGCAGCATGCTGATACCATGTGGAAGTAGACTGCATTTTTAAATTCATGTTCTGAACTTGCCTTCTCCTTAAAATAAAAAATCTCCTTTTTGTCTCCCTCTCTTTCTCTCTCTCTCTTGTCTTTGCCCCTCTCCGTTGGTTAGTAGGTTTTCTCCAATGACCATTGATGGAATGACCAGTTTGGCTGGGATCAATATCCCGGGACATGCGGGGACCGGGTGGTGCATTTTTGTTTACAATTTAGCTCCCGATGCAGACGAGAGCATCCTGTGGCAAATGTTCGGACCCTTCGGGGCCGTCACCAACGTGAAGGTCATCCGCGACTTCAACACAAACAAGTGCAAAGGCTTTGGATTTGTGACTATGACAAACTATGACGAGGCGGCCATGGCTATCGCCAGCCTGAACGGATACCGCCTTGGAGACAGAGTTTTGCAGGTCTCGTTTAAAACAAACAAAACGCACAAAGCCTAATGAGGTGCCCTCGGCCCAGTTTATATTTGAAAACTTATTCGACAAAGGCAAGTTAAAAGAAACTTTATACATTAGTAAATGTCTTTGTAAGTCAGTGTTGAGATGGGGGGGTGGGGGATAAAAGACTAGCATCCTAAGAAATATGCGAGATTTTTTATTGCTAGTATTTGAATTAAAAAAAAAACTTCTTAAATATCTTATGTTTGAATATGGACAAGAGGTACAGGGTTTTTACCTGTCACAATGCATTCTATTGCCTTCTTTGAAGAAGGCGGAACCTTTTAAAATGTTTGAGCTTAAGGGAAGACGATTTCTTTTACACGACTGCCTTGAACCTGTGAGTAGTTAATTGAGGCTTTGTGTTAACGATCCTTGAGTTAGTTTAGTCTTACGTTGTGTTTGATTTACACTTTAATGCCTTGCAGTTTAGTCTGTTCAAGAAAAGTGTTTCGAAGTTTACATTTTTATTTATAAAGTTTGAAAGTATTTATTTTGTAATTATTATTTGGGTCTGGGGGAAGGGGGGGTGGTGCATTATAAAAGCTTATTGTAAGATTAATGGAGAACTTTTCGTAAAGCAGTACCTTGCCAAAGAGATAAGAGCCTCTTTGATGTGGGTTTAAAAAAACAAAACAAAGCATCTATTTTTATAAAAAAGAGAAAATTTGGAGAAACTTTTTACAGGTCCTGGAACAAATATTTTGACTTGAATACTTTGAGAAATCTCTTCATATGACACCTAGTGAGCTTTTAAAACTTACCAGGAAATTTGCAGTGGTTGGGGGAAAAAAACACTTTAGAGAGATTTATGATGTAGAAATTCTTTAGAGATCTTTGTTACTCAAGAAGTTGGAATCACTGAGAAATGCACTGCTGGTTTTGATTTTGTAATCGTTGGTGCAGTCTCTGAACATCCTGGTTACTATGTGATAGGTGGCTCACATTAACTTGTGTGGTTTTGAAACAAAAGGAGAAAAAAAATTAAAAGTATATAAGAGCAGGCAAGAAATTTAAATTAACTGAGATAGGGGAAAAAAATCTGTTCTTCCTATAGAATTCCCTTCAGATAGAGCTCATGGTGTTTAGTGATGTACTTCCAGTATTGTTTGAAGAATTGTTTTGTCTTAAAAAATAAAAAAAAGATGTTTGCACACGGTTTGCACCAATGGCAGACCAGGAAAGAAGCAGTCTTGCGTTGGATATATTTGAAGGTATTTTGAAAGTTACGTTCAAGGCTAACACCTGAGCTTTGTGTAATGTAAATAATATCTTTTTTGTTTTATGAACCTCTTTTCAGCTGATAACTTTTGAGTTTCCTTCTGGTTTTTTCGTTTTCCCTTATTTAACATGCCAAGTGATGTTCAAAATTCTGAATGTTTTTGTATGTTTCCTTTTCCTTTGTATAAATGGCATTAAGATTGTTACTTGAGGTCTGCTTAATTCATTTCTGTTGTCCTGAGGACTTGAATTTACAGTGTATCAGATACGTTGCAAATTTTGTCTGTAGATAGTCTAGCTTCAGCTGTTTATGGTGATGCTACATTTTTGTTTATAAATATGTTTGTGGTAAAAAAAAATGAGTATAACCATAGGTTTTGAACAAATTCCTTACATTTTTCATACCAGAATCATAAATACCTGTATGCTATTGAAATTTAACTTTGTATGACGCTTAAAAACACTTATTTGGGGAAAATAATAAAGACTTTACCATGTATGGAAGAAATTTAAGGTCAAAAAAAGTACAAATATTTTCTGATTAGCATCTAGCTTATAATAAATTTTTAAAAAGCTGAAGGCCGGCAGAGCCTTTTCCAGGATGCACTGACAAACTATATAGATCCGTCCTGCTTTTTGTATAAACTGAGATGCTCATTTGCTTCCCCTTAGAACCAAGCAATGTGCTATGCATAACATTCTTGTACATGATATTTGCAGTTGCTTTCCGATTCTTATTTTTTAAGAAAAGAATTGTAGTTATAAAATTTTCAGTATAGTACAGTACATAAAAAAAAAACTGTGAGAGAATAAAGTGTGCTAAAGTGACAAACGACTTTTCTCATGCCGGACTCATTCAATGCTCTTCGGATCAATTGGCTTAATCCTAATCCCACACTCGTGTTGGGATCCACATTAACACAAATTCCCTGTGCTTCAGAAGGTGATGGAGCTCCATGGTGGTGATGGTGGTTGCAGTGGGTCCAACACCTGGTACCTGCAACCTTTGCCGCTTTATACGGCTATAGTGAAAATCAAAATAAAAAATCCACTCAAATAAGGGGCATCGATGAGAAGGCATGTGTCTGTTGGGTTTCACTTTGCACTGTTTATCAGAGCACTTAATAAAATGTAAGGCTGGTATTTATTTGAAGTTGTACAGTATGACTTAATTCACATCTGTTGGAGTAGAAAAAAAATATATTCTGTTGAGTATTTAAAAAGAGGCTGTACATGTTTTCTTTTGTGTTTGGATCCTTTGTACTTTTTCATGTTCAGTACATCAATAAACAAAAGTTGAAGGGAAAGAACAGTGTGGTACAGCGGTCTTTACCCAATTTTGTTTGTTTTTTGAGTATGCTGTCGTGGGCATAAGAGTAGTCACACACACCCATTGGTTTGAGGAAAGTGGGCGTTTCAGTCCCACAAACTCACATGCACCCACAAATGGGGCAAGTTTGCATCCTGATCTTCCCAAGCGTTTTCTTCAAGATGGCAGGTGTTAATACAAGCTAGGAAGGGGGCCTAGAGAAGTGGATGTGATTACATACAGTGCCAATCTGTGTTTACAGTATTGAAATAAAAACTGCTAACCCCCGAGGCAGTAGAAATTTCCTCTGGTGAGCACCTGAGTGGTAGTCTGCTGTTTGTAAAAAAAGCAGAGCTGAGCCTGAAGTCAAAGCCAGGAAGAGAGTCAACAATGGCAGATGTTATATTAGACTTATACAGTGGTACCTTAGGTTACATACACTTCAGGTTACAATACACTTCAGGTTAAAACTCCGCTAACCCATAAATAATGCTTCAGGATAAGAACTTTGCTTCAGGATGAGAACAGAAATCGTGTTCCGGCGGCGCGGCAGCAGCGGGAGGCCCCATTAGCTAAAGTGGTGCTTCAGGTTAAGAACAGTTTCAGGTTAAGAACAGACCTTTGGAACGAATTAAGTACTTAACCTGAGGTACCACTGTATAGTACAGAAGTCTCCTTTCTTTTTAAGGCTTGCGGGTCTTCCCTAGAATAAAGAGTGAAGAATGTATGCTGATGTGTTGGTGCTATTTTGACCGCCATAACAACTTTTTTACACTGAGTCGAGAGAAGCAGCAGAACCTGTCCCCCTGCTCAAGTTTCTGCAATCTCTGCATGGTGGGGAGGGACTAAGAGATAGGATGGATGGATGGATGGCTACCATGCTGAGCCCCTTGAACCTAGGAGTCTAGTGGACGTCAACAAGCGCAGTCAACAAGGAAATGAGCTATCGCCTTGCTCCATAATTGTTAAAAATCTGCGATAGGGCTGGGCGATAGCTGGTTTTCAGCATCGTGATATGTCACCAGCTAAACATCGTGCTATATCGCGATGTCTGAAATAAAGATGGAGCTACGTAAAGGCATTGGCTAGCTTCATGGATTTCCCTGCATCGTGATTTTTGCTCTTGTGATTTGCTTCCCCTTGCATAACGCAGGAGATTGCTGAGCCAGCAGAGTTAACAAGGGGGTGCAGGGATTGAGAGAAGCATTGGGTGGCTTCATGGTTTTCCCCACGTTGTGATTTTTGCATAGCTCTCTTACTCTCTTCCTTTTACACACAGACACACACACGACTCTCAGTATATTGCCAGGTCAAAAATTATGAAACCGTTATCACAATATGGACCGGTATGGGTGATATATCACGCAGCCCTAAGAAACATCATGATTCGTGATATGCAGTGGTACGGAAGCACTTACTTGCTGGTTTTCGGTGTTCGACAACCGAAGCCATGTCAACAATTATGAAACTGATCTCACACTATGGAGTTCAAATCGGTTTTGGATGCTATATTGATATATTGCCCAGTCTTAATCTGAGATGAGCTAAATTTTGGGAGCGGAGGAAGCAGGGGTAGAGGAAGGGGGCGGCGGGGGCGGTCCGCCCCGGGTGTCCCCACTGAAGGGGTGACAAAATGGCGGGCGGCACTCACCGCAGGGCCTGCAGTGCGCCCAAGCCACGTGTCTCTCCTGGGAGTGATGCGGTGGCTTGGGCGCCCGCAGATTCCGTGTTGCCCCAAATGGTCTGCCCGCCTCCTCTCCCTCAGCTGTAGGACGGCTGAGTGGGAGGAGGCAGGCAGACTCCTTGGAGGCCTCACGGAGAGTCCTGCCCCAGCTGGCCGCACAGGCAGCTGGCCCTGCCCCTGGGCACAGGGTACACGCACCACCCCAGGCTTCCAATTGGCTTGCTCCGCCACTGGGAGGAACCTGTCTTTACACCCACTGTTAATTCATCAATCTCATTGCGTGTCGAGGTTCCCAAGCCACCCCAAGTCACAGTTCACACAAAAAGTTTTGTTTAAGGTTTTTGGCATAATTTTGGCCACAACTTTATTAAAATACATAACGTGAGTGGTTGCTTAGGCATTGGTTACGACTATCTGTCCCCACGCCCGGGGACAGAACTGACTTCTGGATTCCAGCAAAAGCCAGTAAGGGGAAACAGTATTGGGGAGAGAATGGGGCTGGGCACCATACCGTCACCCCTCCCCGCATGCTACCAGGGGCTTGCACGGCCCTAGCCCCTTGCCAGGGCTACGGACAAATGTGTGGCAAACCCCTGGATTCCTTTAACGGAATTCTCTTGCAGCAGCAGCATTGGAGGAGCAGGCACAGCCAACCACATCCCCTCCACCAACCAAATTTTAACCAATGCCTAACCTGCAACCGTACAAGTTGTGACGATTTGCTACGCAGTAGCCAAAAACCAAATGGCACCAGCCAATCTGCCAAATGGACAAAATTCCTACCAGGCCCCTGCCCCGAAAGCAGACGACCCCATGACAGGCATAGCAAGGTCAAACGCAACAGCCCTAAATTAGGGTGGGTGGGTGATCCGATGCACGCAGCAAAAGAGACTGAAAAGAGCTGTGTGCCATGAATATATAACCTTCGGGCCAACCCACTAAATGGTAACATCAAAATCTCCCCAACAACCCAAATTGGCCCAATCACAGTCATGGCATCCAAATGGTCCCGCCCAGTAACCAAGAGGGGGTGTTCTGTTAGACCCCACCGCAACACGTGCTCTCCACGAAAGAGAACACAATTTATGGCCTACACTGGTTGACTGCCTTTTCCTCTTTTAAAACAAAGTTTCAGGCAGAGATCTCTCCTAGTGCCAGGGGTTGAACTTCAGACATTCTGCACACACACTCTGTGTTCTACGACTGCGATAATCCTTACCCACTAAAAATGTTCAGTACTGTAAAGACAAGAGATCATTTTCATCGGAACGGAAGTGCGAATGGCTTGTTTTGTAGAAAGGTGCTAAATTACAGTGTTCCTTGTTTTCATATGTTGATGTGTGCATGAACTGCCACAGACACCTGACTTGTACTTGCTATTTATTTCATGTTTGTTTACCATCAGCATAAATCCATAGCAGTGTGTGCTGAAACTGGGACCGCAGTCTTTAATCAGCAGGTTAATAACTAAAGCTTTCATATGATTATGAAGTGGTAGAGGCCACTTCTAATTAGATGGAAAGCTGAGGATATTCTTTTTTTTTTCTGGCGGTGTGTCAGAGTGATAGGAAGCGAAAAAGAAAATATTGAAGATGGCCTTGAGTGAGCGGCAGCTTTTATTTTGAAAAAAGTGTAAGATGTCTTGCAGCCCCTTCACTATCCTAAAAAACAAAGCAAAAAAATTATGTCAATGATCAGAATGCTAGTTTGCCATTCCAAATATTCATTTCTTGAAAAGAATAGAATACAACTTGAGAAGAAATGGGAAACATCAGCTATAAAATGCTTGGGGGAGTGGATCATCTTTCGGGGGCTGGGAGAAATAGTTTAAAGCATTTGGAGCTCTTTAGCTTAACATTGTTGAGATTTTGATGTAAGTGATTTGAATAATACATTTTAACACTAATGCTTGTTTATCAAATGAAGCTGCTTGGCAGCCGCTTTAGAAAATAGTAATTTTATTTATTTAACGATGTATGTCTTTTTGGATTGTTTAAAGTAGCTTACAGGGCTTTCTTTTTTTAAATCTAGCTCAGTAGCATTTCACTTGCATGAAACTAAATAGATCTTGACTAGTAAAACAAAAACATGAAATCCAGCTAGCAAAGTAAAGGATCTCTCCCCCCCCCCTTCCCCAAAATCTCTTGTTTCATTTACTCTCTTTTCCAGTGATACCCTTACGGTTACGGCAACAGATCTTTCCCCTTCTTAATAAACCAGGGGTATGGAGCGCATGGCTCTTCAGCAACCAAAATCTCCCCCAGCCAATATAGCCAGTGGTCAAAGATGATAGGCGAACAGTCTGGAGAGCCACCAACCAATTCTAAACCACTGCAGTAAATGGGTCTCATCCAGTGTTCATTGACTCCAGAACGTCACCCAAAGGGGAAAGAAACTCCCACTTGTATAAACATGAGCAATATCTCCCTACTTTAACCCCTAACCCATGGATAGGCAAACTAAGGCCCGGGGGCCGGATCCGACCCAATCACCTTCTAAATCTGGCCAGTGGACAGTCCAGGAATCAGCGTGTTTTTACATGAGTAGAATGTGTGCTTTTATTTAAAAGGCATCTGTGAGTTATTTGTGGGGCATAGAAATTCGTTCATTTTTTCCCCCTTCAAAATATAGTCCGGTCCCCCACAAGGTCTGAGGGACAGTGGACCAGCCCCCTGCTTAAAAAGTTTGTTGATCCCTGCGCATTGTCTCTTAATTTTTTCAGTATTCATAATTTACAGAAATCCCTGCCACAAGGTGTTGGAAAACAAGGTAAAGAGAGAAAAAGAGTTGCCGCCTCAAAGTTTTTACACATATGCAAAGCTTTCTTATGGGATATATTGGGGGTCTCCCCGCCCCCGCTCATTTATTTTGGGCACAGCCTTTGTCTTCCAGCTTCCTAGCCTTGTAAAGGGATTCAGTAAATGACTCTTTGTGGCGCAAGAGAGATCCGAATCTTGGACTACCCAAAGATGGACAGGCAGTCAACTGTGCCCACCAGTCCACGTCCTAGTGAACCCACCTAAATGAACCCACTTGTGGGGTGCTGGGATTCTTGTAAAGATCTCTGTGTGATGTGGCTTTCGCCCACATTTCCACTTGTGCCATACCTAGAAAGGTCCAAGCTCTTTTCCAGTGGAAATCCCTCTCTTTAGTAGTGGTAAAGGTAAAGGGACCCCTGACCATTAGGTCCAGTCGTGGCCAACTCTGGGGTTGCGGCGCTCATCTTGCTTTATTGGCCGAGGGAGCCGGCATACAGCTTCCGGGTCATGTGGCCAGCATCTGGCGAACTAGAGCAGCACACGGAAACACAGTTTACCTTCCCACCGGAGCGGTACCTATTTATCTACTTCACTTTGACATGCTTTCAAAATGCTAGGTTGGCAGGAGCAGGGACCGAGCAACGGGAGCTCACCTCGTCATGGGGATTCGAACCGCCGACCTTCTGATCAGCAAGTCCTAGGCTCTGTGGTTTAACCCACAGCGCCACCCGCTTCCCTTTAGTAGTGATAGATTGGAACAAATGGCAATTCGGGGTAAACCCAAATTGCTGTTTTCTCCAGTTGGCAATACGAAGCGTGTGTATTAGGGCTGAGTGATATCTGGCTTTCAACATTGTGATATACCAGGCATGTTCAACTCTTTAGAGACTGCAATCTACTTCCAGTATAATAAAACTGGCAGTGATCTCCCCATTGTCATTTCCTTGGTTGTTGAGCTTTTTTTAGGTGGAGACACCAGAGTTGTTGTTTTGGGGGGGAGAGCGATTCAGCTTTTTGGGGAGAGGAGTGCATTAAGTTGCAAGCCAGACAGTCTGCTCGCCGCACATCTTCTCCAACTCTGCCACCGACGCAGGGACTACAGCCTTTCAAAGCAGCAGTGCCGATGGGACAGAGCGCCGGGGGCAGGGGGCGTATCAATCACTCAAGAGCAACTGGACAATCCCTTTTTTAACTACCATGATTGACGGGGGGAACACAGTACAAAGTACTGCTTAGTGAACACGAGAGGTCTACATCGTACACCATCCATATGTCAGACCAGCTCGCTCTTTACCTCCTTTCTTCCTCCCTTGATGGGGAAAAGAGTCTCATCTGCTATCCAAGCTAGATGGCTAAAAGGATCCATTTCGTTGGCTTACGTTTCCCTCTACCTATTGGAATCAAGGCTGACTCTGCCAGGCCTACAGCAACCCCTGCGGCCCTCTCCCTTAATGCCTCTCTACAATAGATTGGCAAAGCACCCATATGGTTGCCACATTCCACGGCGGGTGGCACTGTGGTCTAAACCACAGAGCCTCTCGGGATTGCCAATCAGAATGTCGGCAATTTGAATCCCCACGACGGGGTGAGCTCCGGTTGCTCTGTCCCAGCTCCTGCCAACCTATCAGTTCGAAAGCACACCAGTGCAAGTAGATAAATAGGTACCACTGCGGTTGGAAGGTAAACGATGTTTCTGTGCGCTCTGGTTTCCGTCACAGTGTTCCGTTGCACCAGAAGCGGTTTAGTCCTGCTGGCCACATGACCCGGAAAGCTGTCTGTGGACAATTGCCGGCTCCCTTGGCCTGAAAGCAGAGATGAGCGCCGCAACCCCATAGTCACCTTTGACTGGACTTAACCGTCCAGGGGTCCTTTACCTTTGCCTTACATTCCTTTATCATGACATAATTGACACTTTCACCTCCCCTGAGGCTGCCTTTTGCAGGAGGCCATTACAGTATGTCCTTCCAGTCACCTAAACAGCAGCTTTCTATTTCCCCCACCCTTCATGGTTCCATAGGCACAACCCACTTTGGCCTCAGCTTTTATGGGGTCTCCAGAAAAGGCTTACTGTGAAAGGTATTTCTGGATCCCGTACTCGGGCCGTCAGCAGCTGTTTATTCTGTGGTACCTCTATTCTTGTATGTATTTTCTGATAGTTTCTCCATGATACTTTTCTGCCTTTCTTACCAGGGAGTCTCAGTGAATCTTTAGGCAACATTTTCCTGTTGAAATCCGTCTCCCACATTATACTAATACCAAATCTCCTCGCTTTCTGGCTTGTTATCTGAAAACTGAGGGAGGGAGGAGCGAGGAGGAGGCAAGATGACAGCTTCCTGTTTGTGTTTTTTTTTGCAAGCTTGCAATGTTGCCTCTTGACCGCCAGGTGGCACAAAACCTGACCCCCAATCTTGGCGGCAGCTTTTACAGGCTCCAAAAATACCTTTCGCGGTGAGTATCCACTGAAAACAAGGCAGGTGACAATACAGTGGTACCTCGGAAGTTGAATGGAATCAGTTCCGGAAGTCCATTTGACTTCCAAAATGTTCGGAAACCAAAGCACGGCTTCTGATTGGCTGCAGGAAGCTCCTGCAGCCAATCGGAACCCGCGGAACCTAAATCAGACGTTCGAGTACCAAAAACGTTTGCAAACCAGAACACTCACTTCCGGGTTTGCGGCATTCAGGAGCCAAAACGTCCCAAGTACCAAGACGTTGGGGGTCCAAGGTACGACTACAGTTTTTGTTGTTCTGGTCTTCACCAATGCAGATGGATTGTGAACAGTTGCATTTAGGCTGGCCAGCTGGCCCTTAGACTTTTTTTTTTTTGCATTTTGTTTGTTTGTTTGTTGATTAGTGGTGCTACCAATTCAGTGCAGGGTTATATCTCACAGGTGGTAGTTTTGCAGAGGAGGAAGGTATTTCTTTGGTCATCACGGTGGTGCTTCTGGCAAAGCCCAACCAATTACCTGGTGGAGTACAGGGTCAGGTTTAAGGTGCTCGTTTTGACCTTTAAAGCCCTATGCGGCCTAGGACCCACGTACCTACGGGACCGCCTCTCCTGGTATGCCCCGCGGAGGACCTTAAGGTCCATAAATAACAACATTTTGGAGGTCCCAGGTCGCGAGGTGGTTAGATTGGTCTAAACTAAGGCCAGGGCCTTTTCAGTACTGGCCCCGACTTGGTGGAACACTCTGTCACAAGAGACTAGGACCCTGAGGGATTTGGCATTTTTCCGAAGGCCTGCAAGACAGAGCTGTTCCACCTGGCCTTTGGTTTGGACTCAGTCTGACCCTTATGTTTTCCTCTCCTTATGGTTTTGATCTATGGGCTACTTTTAAAATGAGGCTGCATTTTAAATTGCATTTTATCCTATATTTTAAATTGGGGTCCCCCCCATTATGTTTTTACTGAAATCTTAATGGTGCTAGCCGCCCTGAGCCCAGAGAGGGCATGATATAAATAAAATTTATTATTATTTATTATTATTATTACTTGGATTGAGCCAAGGAGCCAATTCACACATGCAGAACTTCAGGCATGAGAGTAACTGGGCCTTGAGCCTGGCTGCTGACAGCACTCCCTTCCAGCCTACGAACATGAATGCAAAAGGTGAGCGTAGGCCCAAAAGCGATTTGATTATATTTACTGGGATGATTAAGACAGTCCTCTGAATAGCTCTGCCTGCTTAGGTTTGCTGTGGAGTGCAGGTACTTTCTTATGGTGATCATGCTTGCCTTGGTGATTGGATGGGAACAAAAGCTTAGTCATGATTAACACTTCACCCAGGACCCAGGCATAAAGAGGAATGATCATACTGGTACTTTTCCTCATTCCATTTTCCTCTGTGTACTGTTCTGGAAAATCTTTTTTTAAACACTAATTACTGGGTATGATATAAAGCGCCCCACTTCAGGTGAAATAACGCAAGAGCAACATTAAATCCCTGCATTTATCATGTCAATAGAAAGCCCATTTTCCTTTATAACAGGGTTTAAGAAGAAATACCTCGCAGGGGATAGGGAGCGTCACTCCTGAGTGGTATTTTTAAAGACGCTGCGATCCCCGCGGTGGATATTTATATTTGCAAATCAAAAGTGTACGCTCGAGATCTCTGGAAACCTAAGGCGCAAGTGACCTGTGTTAAGAGCCCCAAAAGGTGCATTCTTGGCTTGTAAGTGTTTTTTAAAAAAGGTACCGTATTTTTTACACCATAACACTCATTTTTTCCTCCTAGAAAGTAAGGGGAAATGTCTGTGCATGTTATGGAGCAAATGCCTACGGGGGGGGGGGGGGAGGGATCTGCTGCAGTCGTGAGCAGAGGATCCATGGTTCCCCTTCCTTCCCTCCTCTGTGGCTCGCTTTGAAACAGCAAAGCGGGAGAGGAGCCACTTACACAGGTGTAAGCAGCTCCTGTCTGGTTGGCTGCTTTAAACCGTGCTCTCTATCCCTCTCTCCTCCCCACTCAGCTCGCTAAATAGCAGCAAAGCTTTTCAGCTCTCTAAGCTGCGGAGGAGGGAGAGAAGCAGAGCCTGCTTGTTTTAAAGGAGCAAAGCGGGAGAGGAGCCTTCTCCCCTTATACCCCTCTTCTGCATTATTAGCAGCATACTTCTCCAGACACCCCACGCATGCTCCTTGTCCCTTGAGTGCTTTTCCTTCCCTCCCCACTTAAAACGTGGTTACAAAGCACGGATCCACATGGATCCTCAGGATTTTTGCATTGGGCTACCCCAAACTCACCGTCAGATCACATGTCTGTGGCCACAGCATGAACCACAAAAATCATACATCCACTGTTTCCTTTAGAATATTTTTTTTTCTTGTTTTCCTTCTCTAAAAACTACGTGCGTGTTATGGTCAGGTGCGTGTTATAGAGCGAAAAATATGGTATTTCACACCAAGAGCTACCCAGTGCAGCTTCTTGTGAGAATCCCCGCAACCACCGGGTGTGATGGTCGCTTAGGTGTGTCCACTGGGACTTGGCTGACTTCCATAGTTGACCTCCTTGTCCAACTTTAGGTAGCCCAATGTTCTGATCTCTCTTGCATCTGTTCTGTCCAGGAACACTTCCTCCATCGTCCAGGTCACTGACCCCTTTCCTTATAACAGGGTTGCAGGGGGGTGTGCTGCTGTTGTCTTCCCCTGCTGTGCCCCTGGCCCTCATTTTTGCCTGTGCACTCCTCTGTTTTGAACATTAAAGATCTGGGTAGAAAACGCTGCGTGCATTCCAGTTCTTCCTCCAGTGGGAACCAAGACATGAGGTTTCCCTATCCCTGCTGCAGATGGGTGTTCTTCACCCTTGGGTCCCCATATGCTGTAGGACTACAACTCCCATCATCCCTGACCCATTGGCTTAGCTAGCAGTGGATGGTGGGAGTTGTAGTCCTACCACAGCCGGCGACCTAAGCCTGAAGGGCACTTGTGTAGATAATACTGAACTGGATACACCAGCTTCCTGTTACTAAACAGGACTGTTCTTTCCAAAAACGCACACCAGAATAAACCTCTTAGTCCTCCTAGTTCTGCTGGATGGCCTTGTTATATTTGCTGCCTGTAACTCTGTCTCGGCAGCTGAAGTACCATTTCTAGGAACGGCTGAAAATGGAAAGCCAGATATTAATCTCTCTCCGCATCCTCTGATGTTGACAAGTGGTGGAATGTGTTGGTGGATTTTGTGGGGAGACAGACCCACCCTCTTCCCAAGTCTTTCTGTTGTGCAGGCAAAACAGCTCAAACAGTAAGGCTTTAACGTTTGAAAGATGTATTAATATTTCACTGGTTAAAGCATCTTCCCGTAGTGATTGTTTGTTCTTTTTGTAGCTGGGAGCAATTAGCTGGAACAGTTGCTGTCGCAGCTGTTAGATGGCTTTCCCTCCAACAGTGATAATAAAGGTTTGGGGGGGGGGGTTGTTCTCCTTCAACATGTGTGCAAATGTGTAGAGTTACAAAAAGGGGAAAAATACGCATCGTCTTCAAGGTAACACGGAGAAGGCAACCGGCAGGTGCATTTGGAATCAAAACACACAGCTTGGTCCATCGGCTCAGTAACATTGCCGTCGTTTGAAGCCTGCCTTTGTATTTGCTGATGTGAAATGCATGTTGCAGAGCCCTCTTCGGAAATAACCTCTGTGTGACTTCTTTTCAGAGAACTAATTCTTTTCCTTCTGCCCCTAAATGACTCATTTCTGGATTCAGTAGAATTCAGTAATGGTTCTCTCTCTCTCTCTCTCTCTCTCTCTCTCTCTCTCTCTCTCTCTCTCTCTCTCTCTCATCCCCCAGTTTCTTTCTCTTTCCCCCCTATATCCCCCTGCCTATTGAGCAAACAACTGGCAGGTGTACAAAATAGCATTGCTAATTATCTTGGCATGTGCAAGAATTAAGCAATGAAGAGCATGAGCTGTGAGCTGAGGCGTCCTTGGTTCAGATTTCTGCTCATCTAAGAACTCGGTGAGTCCCTCTCATGATGACCTAATCCTCATTCATGAGCTCTCCCACTTCAGACTACAAGTGAGGCATCTTGAGCGAATGATCCTCTATACCAAAAAGTTGTATTAAAAGAAGAAAACCTCACAGTAAAGAGAAGGCTTAGTCGGATCTTCTTCTTTGGAGATCACTCGTAGCCGAGTAAGATTGTCTTCCATGAACATGGTCTTAACAGTGAGTCCTTAAGTGACTGTGGAGGCCAATTCTGGATCCACACGTCCTTCCACAGTGGGGACATAGGATTCCGGGCGGGAGTTAATCACGGTGAGGGTTTGCCAAACGTGCCTTCCTCTTAGCACATGTCTCCCTTTTCTTTCTGAGTTCGAGCGTCTTCAAAGTCCATGACGCCTTTGGTAAAGGCTGTTCTCCAATTGGAGCGCTTGCAGGCCATTGTTTCCTAGTTGTCACTGTTTATCCTACATTTTTTTAAGATTTGAGAGTCTTTCGTTGACCACCAGCATTACACTTTCCATTTTTAAGTTCGGAATAGAGTAGTTGCTTTGGAAGACGATCATCAGGCATCCGCACAACGTGACCAGTCCAACAAAGTTGATGTTGAAGAATCATTGCTTTGACACTGGTGATCTTTGCTTCTTCCAGTACACTGACATTGGTTCGCCTTTCTTCCCAAGTGATATGTAAAAAATTGCAGAGACACCATTGATGGAATCTTTTGAGGAGTTGGAGATGGCGTTTATACCTTATCACTGGCATAGAAGCCTAGAATGGTAGAGTTGGAAGGGACCACAAGGAGCATCTAGTCCAACTCCCTGCAATGGAGGAATCTTTTGTCCAACATGGGGCTCAAACTCATGGAGCCATGAGATTGAAGAGTCTCCTGCTCTATCAACCATGCTACTTTGATGGACTATTTCTCTATCTACTGTTAGTAATTTTGCTGATACTGTCGTAGCACATTGACGAACGCCTTGCAACTCAAGTGTTTTGGCTCCCAAACACCGCAAACCCAAGAGCGTGTGCTCCAGTTTGCGAACTTTCTTTGGAACCTGAACATCCAACATGGCTTCCGCAGCTTCCGATGGGCTGCAGAGTTTCCTGCAGCCCATTGGAAGCCGCCCCTTGGTTTCCGAACGTTTTGGAAGCCGAAAGGATAATACCACTGTATTATTAAAGCATTATTTAGGTATTTATCATGTTTCCCCCCATGTGTACCCCACCTTTTTCTCCATGGAACTCAAGGGGGCTTATATGGTCCCCCTCCTCATTTAATTCCCACAACAACCTATGAGGTAGGTTAAGCTGAGAGGCCATGACTGGCCCAAGGTCACCCAGTAAGCTTTGTGGCTGAGTGGCGATTTGAACCCTGGCCTCACACTCCAGCCAGGTTGACCACTTCAGTGACCGTTGAGCCCCAATGCATGTGTATACAGCGAAATCTTGAATTTTAATGGCATCTCACATGACAGCATCTTCCAGTCCTTCAACCAGCTAATTGGATGTATTCCATACATCAGGTGTTTCCAAACTTTTTACAAAGAGGGCCAGATTTTATGAAGTGAGCACGTGTGAGGGCCAACCAAGCTTTTTTTAGGATTGAAGTTGTGGAGCTTTTTTAAGGATTTTACCCCAGGAAATAAAATAAACTGCCACAGGGGCTGGATTAAACCGACCAGTGGGCCGGATTAGGCCCCCAAAACGGACTTTGGATATGCCTGCCATACATAAATAGCTGCTCGCCACAAGTAATTGTGAGGACGCCAGTTTGGCTGTTGTCCTGCTGTTGTCATGTTTGTATCTAAATCCAACCCTTAACTAGCACTTTCTCTTTGTTTGGTTGCTTTTGGTTGTTTTCTTTTTCTTAAAACTGTCAAGAACAATAAACTTTTCCTTATTACGGAATCGCTCTTCAGATCAGCGTGTTCCTTTATAAGAGCAGATAACTCTTGTCTTTCGAGAAACATTGTTTATCCAAATCCGCGGACCAGCTGAGGCCTCTTGGTTTTGCTATGCCTGACTCAGAGATATTTAACTGTAATGTGTTGTGACTGATCCCAAACGCATGTGTTAGCTATGGCTACTTGCCACCGAGTAGGGAAGTGAAACTAAGTGTTGTTTATCAAGACGAGAAGTGATACCCAAATGAGACGGGGAGGTGTGATTCTAATTTGCACCTCTGTTTCAGTTTTGCTCTGAGGATCTGCATTTCTTTGTCAGTGTGTTTCAGAGCACTGACAAGGGGAGACGAACCAAATGTGCTGCTAACAGATGCAGCAGCCAGGCTAAAATTCAGATTGCTTTGTGCCTGAACGAGAGACTTTTCTTCCTCCTCCTTGCATGTGTTACTAAGCAGGGTGCCATATTTTGGTGCACCGTCTCTGTCAGAATCCATGAGCATATAAACACTGGATAACAGTTCAGTGCCATAAAAGTGGAGAGCTGACACTGTGGAGCAGACAGTGTTTGACGCAGTCCAGGAAGACCCAGGTTCAAATCTCTGCTGAGCCCTAAGCTCACAGGCTGATCTTCGGACAAGTTGCTTCCTCTCAGGGCGACTCAATTTTGCCATGTTGCGATGCTAAAGCAAATACAATTTGCATATTCTGAGCTGCTCAGCATAAGGTTGGGATAAAGAAGGGGGTGAATAAATAAAATACGCTTAATCCTGACCGAGGTCACGCCCCTGTGCTTGCAACAGCCGATGGGAATTCAGCCGGGAAGGAGGCGGAGAGCGAAGATCTGCAACCAGAGCCCACCAGGAAAGCGGTTGAGCGGCCATTTTTTTTTATTAAATGCAATACTAATCCTAAAAAAATAAAATCCGGAATGCTTAATTTCCTTCTAGCAGTGGTGCAGCTATAAAGCTGTCAGCATATCTGCAAAGCTAAGCAAGGTCTGGTATGGTGTCAGATTGGAGCGGAGCAAACCACGTGTTGAGATGGCTACGTTGTGGGAGGTTCAACTCAGTGACCCTTGTGGTCTCTTTCAGCTCCACAATTCTGTGATTCTATGGTACTATAAAGAAAGCAGGGACTCTTGATTTGTTCCCTTTGAGTTCACCTTGACCAGGAAAGTGACGCACAGATGCTAGAGCCTGAAAAAGAAGCCTAGAATAATCAAATCATTGAGTTGGAAGCAACCCCCAAGGGTCATGGGAGTTGAATTCCCTCCAGTGCAGGACTGGCTTGCTCTAACTGGACATAGAGTCGGGGAACCTAGACTTTCAATACCTGAGCCCATAGTCTTCTTCCTCTGCCCCAGGAGTGGCTAACCTATAGCCTTCCATATTTCTGGACTCCAGCTCCCTTCAAACCCAACCAGCATGGCCAATGGTCAGCAATGACGCAGAAGTTGTTGAAGTGACCCTCATTCCCCAACCGTCCTCTATCTCCCATCTACTTATCCTGCCACACTCACAGCCTGGACCCAAAGATCTGGGAACTGAGACTGGAGCTCTCCCTCCGGATCCTTCCTTGTTTGTTTCTGCTTTTAACTACTTGCCTATGCCTCTGCTTCAGTCTCTTTTGTCGAAACATCAGGCAACGCAAGGGGAACCATGCTGTCCAAGATCTAGTATGATAAATCCGTCTGTCTGCAGTTCCCCAAATACCAACATGGCAAGGATACTTCCACTCTGAAGGTATGGCTGCACCAGCTGTTTGAAGGTAGGTTCTTGCTTTTTGCTTGAATACATGCCACCCAGTCTTCTTGTAGCGTGCTCATACTAATCCCACCTTGGAACGCTCTCTTTCCCATTTACAGCATCTCTCGTTTTCACACGGCTTGGAGGTACTATCCCAAACACATCAATGGTGAGCAGTTGAGAGGATACAGTACACCCGGCAACAGGTAAATTTTTGGCACAGATGGGCCTGTGTTGGGGGAATTCAATGACCTAGCTTTGTATGCAATGTTGGTTATTCCCAGAGCAAGCCCTCTGAGGTTAATGGACATGACTAACTTAAGTCTATTAATTTCAGTAGGTCTACAGAGTAGACCTTAGTTGCCTGTCTGCCTGTCTGTTTGTTAGATTCCTATACAGCCCTTCATCCAAGGATCACAGGGTGTTTTGCAATATAGAAAGACCAAAATAAATACAGAACAATACCCTGACTCTCAGGGCCATTGATTGTTTAATTCACCAAAAGGTCTGGGAGAAGTGGAATGTTTTTGCCTGGAAATACAATCCTTAGTGTGTGTTATATTCAAGAGTATAAAAGGTAAAGGGACCCATGACCACTAGGTCCAGTCGTTGCCGACTCTGGGGTTGCGGCGCTCATCTCGCTTTATTGGCCGAGGGAGCCAGCATACCGCTTCCGGTTCATGTGGCCAGCATGACTAAGCCGCTTCTGGCGAACCAGAGCAGCACATGGAAACACCATTTACCTTCCCGCCAGAGCGGCACCTATTTATCTACTTGCACTTTGACGTGCTTTCGAACTGCTAGGTTGGCAGGAGCGGGGACCGAGCAATGGGATCTAACCCCGTCGCGGAGATTCGAACCGCCGACCTTCTGATCGGCAAATCCTAGGCTCTGTGGTTTATCCCACAGCACCACCTGCATCCAAGGGGTTTTATTTTTTGCTTTCATGTGATTCCTTAAAGAAAAAGCAAATCTTATTCAAATACGGAATGCTGTGATTGAAACGATACCTGTTTAGACTAGAATACGTGATGGAAGGTTAATCTGAGCACGGGCTTTGCACTTTTCTGGTTGAATATAGACTAAGGAAACATGGTCATATGGACTCCATTGCATAAGATTTTCTTGGGAAGCCTTGCTCTCCATGCTGCTGTCTTTGGAGGTTAGGTTAGGGCAGAACTTCCCAAACTTTCCATGTTGACTGCACACTTTTTAGACATGCATCATTTCGCGACACAGCCATTCAGTTTTACTGGCGAACTGGAGGTTAAATTAACCCTTTTCCAGCCCTGGGAGGAGCGTGGCGAGTGTTTGCACGACACACTAATGTGCTGCGACACACAGTTTGGAAAGCTCTGGGTTGAGGGGCTTGAAGAAGCAGGTGTCCTTCTGCTGACGGCAAAGTTGTGGAACTCCTCTTTTAAGGAGACATGTCTGGCCCAACCCTTGGTGTAGAAACAAAACTTTCCTCTTTCAGAAGAGTGATGATCATGTTCATTTTAAAATAATAAGAATAAGAGCAGTAAGTCAACTGATCATGGGAACGTTGAGTTGTTTTGCTGTTTCCGAACACAGTTCTTTTGTTTTTAATGCATATTGCCAACTGCAGATGTTGAAGCTCATAGGAGGAAATTTCCAATATCCCTGTGTCCTCAGATGTACCACTTTAGTTTCCATGCTGCATGCTTGCTCCTAATGGTTTACTTGGAGAGCTTATAGGTTTTATGAAAGCGCATACGTTTTTGGACACCACTGGCCTATATATAGTAGGAATATTTGAAATGAGAGTCACCATGGCGTCCTCTTTTTTTGCTCTTCAAAATATGGCAACCCTAGTATGTGCTATGCACATTTGTGCCTTATTGGAAGGCAAAAGGCTTGCATTTTGCTTCCAAAGAGCTTATATTTAACTTTTTAGGTCAAGTGCGCTTTTGCAGAAGGCTGTCGGGAGCGTGATAGTCGAGAACATATATTTCTGCTGCACTTGTCAGATGTGATTATTTCTAAAGGCTAGCAATATTGCAGCTGAAAGTATTGCTATGTAAACAGAATTTACTGAAGCGCCATGTAACAGAAATAAAGGCATCTTTGTGCATTAGACCTAAATAAATGCCCATATATTTTGTTTAAAAAAGCTATTTAAAAAAAACCCTCCAGAGTCCTTTCTCCATTTAAGATTGATCACTGTCCCACCCCGACGCAGATATCTGCATATCCACTGTACTTTTCCATGTATAAGACTATGTTTGTTTATGCAGAAATCATACTAAAAAGTTGGGGTCATCTTACACATTTCCGAGCACAATTCAAAGTGTTGGAGCTGACCTTTAAAGCCCTAAACAGCCTCAGTCCAGGATACCTGAAGGAGCGTCTCCACCCCCATCGTTCCCCCCGGACACTAAGGTCCAGCTCCGAGGGTCTTCTGGCGGTTCCCTCACTGCGAGAAGTGAAGTTACAGGGAACCAGGCAGAGGGCCTTCTCAGTAGTGGCGCCCGCCCTGTGGAACGCCCTCCCATGAGATGTCAAAGAGACAAACAACTACCAGACTTTTAGAAGACATCTGAAGGCAGCCTCGTTTAGGGAAGCTTTTAATGTTTAACAGACTATTGTATTTTAATATTCTGTTGGAAGCAGCCCAGAGTGGCTGGGGAAACCCAGCCAGTTGGGCGGGGTATAAATAAATTATTATTATTATTATTATTATTATTATTATTATTATTATTATTATTACACATGGGTACTGCATAGGGTGGATATTTGACTGGTTTCTGCATCAATGGGTGGTGTTGATTGGCTGAAGTTCCGGCAGTTGGGTAGGCGATTTTCAGCTTCTGCCCATGATATGACAGGCGGGAGGCGTATTTAGCGATGCGTGTCGGTGAGCAATTTCTGGCAATCCCCCCCCCAAAAAAAACCTCAAAAGCTTTGGGCAATCCCCCCCAAATAAAGCTCAACACCCCTGTGCCATCTCCCCCCCCATTTTCTTTAATTTGAGTCCCCAAAAATAGGAGTCATCCTATACATGGGGTCGTCTTATAGACGGAAAAGTACATTACTTGCTGGAGAAGTGGGAAATGATTGTGACAGGGAGCACGGGACTGGGTGACCACCCTCCAGCATCACCCCCGGAAGGTGGAATAGAAAATTTCCCAGCCTCTGCTTTGCCAAACTCACCTCCCTCCCATAATTCCAGGAGTGTGACTCTTTATTGTTGCATCTGCACCACACATTTGAAGCACTCTAATGCCACTTTCACAGCCATGGGTTCCTGCAAAGAATTCTGGAATCATAGAATCATAGAGTTGGAAGAGACCACAAGGGCCATCGAGTCCAACCCCCTGCCAAGCAGGAAACACCATCAGAGCACTCCTGACATATGGTTGTCAAGCCTCTGCTTAAAGACCTCCAAAGTAGGAGACTCCACCACACTCCTTGGCAGCAAATTCCACTGTCAAACAGCTCTTACTGTCAGGAAGTTCTTCCTAATGTTTAGGTGGAATCTTCTTTCTTGTAGTTTGGATCCATTGCTCCGTGTCCGCTTCTCTGGAGCAGCAGAAAACAACCTTTCTCCCTCCTCCATGTGACATCCTTTTATATATTTGAACATGGCTATCATATCACCCCTTAACCTCCTCTTCTCCAGGCTAAACATGCCCATCTCCCTTAGCCGTTCCTCATAAGGCATCGTTTCCAGGCCTTTGACCATTTTGGTTGCCCTCCTCTGGACACGTTCCAGTTTGTCAGTGTCCTTCTTGAATTGTGGTGCCCAGAACTGGACACAGTACTCCAGGTGAGGTCTGACCAGAGCAGAATACAGTGGCACTATTACTTCCCTTGATCTAGATGCTATACTCCTATTGATGAGGCCCAGAATTGCATTGGCTTTTTTAGCTGCCGCGTCACACTGTTGGCTCATGTCAAGTTTGTGGTCAACCAAGACTCCTAGATCCTTTTCACATGTACTGCTCTCAAGCCAGGTGTCACCCATCTTGTAGCTTGTTGAGAGTTGTTAGGAGACCCTTATTCCTCTCTCAGTGGTACAAAGTTTCTGGGAAGAGGAATTGTTTGTTAGACTATTCCAGGGATCAGCAAACTTTTTCAGCCGTGAGCCGGTCCACTGTTCCTCAGACCTTGGGGGGCGGGGGGGCGGACTATATTTTGAAGGGGGGGGCAATGAACAAATTCCTATGCCCTACAAATAACCCAGAGATGCATTTTAAATAAAAGGACACATTCTACTCATGTAAAAACACACTGATTCCCATTCTACTCATGTAAAAACACATTCTACTCATGTAAAAACACACTGATTCCCAGACCATCTGCAGGCCGGATTTAGAAGGCAATTGGGCCAGATCCGGCCCCCGGGCCTTAGGTTGCCTACCTGTGGACTATGGGAATTGTAGCTGTGGGATGGAGGGATTTGTGGTTTCCTAGCACCCTTTTAAAACTATAGTTCCTAGGATTCTTCGTTGGAAGCTGTGGCTGTGAAAGTGGTATAAGGGTGCTTTAAATGTGGTGCTGCAGGTTGTGTTGGGTGATAATAATAATAATAATAATAATATACCCTATCCATCTGGCTGGGCTTCCCCAGCCACTCTGGGCGGCTCCCAGCAGAATATTAAAAACCCAATAAAATATCAAACTTTAAAAACTTCCCTAAACAGGACTGCCTTCAGATGTCTTCTACAAGTCAGATAACTCATGCAATGAGCGTTTTCTCTTTAATTAGGGTTGCCATACACCTGGATTTTCCCAGACGTATCTGGGATTCCAGTGACAGAATTAGCGTCCTGGGATAATTTTGGGAAATCGGCAAAATGTCAACAACTTTGCCCGCAAAAAGCTCAACAGCTTTCTAAAAAAAAAAAAGGCAACTTTTTGCGTCCAGATTTTTACTTCTTGAAATATGGCAACCCATAACTGATCCGCATGTTTCTGGGTTTTTGTGCTACCTCAGCTGGGTTCCTGGAACAGTTCTCATCTCTGGCTCCCAATGCATGTATGCTGGGTACTTTTCTTCCCTGACTCAAGCTTTGCCACAAAGCAGAGATTGCAAGGATAGATAGGGAACATGGGCTTATACCAAGTCAGTCTGTTGGTCCAGCTAGCTCTGTATCATCTACACTGACTGCCGGCAACATACACAGACTGGATACACACCCAGTCCTACCCAGAGACCCCAGGGATTGGTCTCCCTTCTATGTGCAAACCACTCAGCTATGGCCCTTTCCAAAACCTAATGAGCCACTGTCAGGGACTGGACTGAGGAGGAATGGTGGGAGCCGTCCCGTCCCCCTTTTCTGAACCTTCCCAAGAGCAGGAGGACAGTATTGGTTTAGAACAGTGGGTTGAAGAGGGGCATAGTCCAGAGGGGAAAAGCTGGGAAATACTGGGTGAGGTGCAGCAAGAGGAGGAAGCACCAGGAGACAGCTGACAGATTCAGTGTCCTTGGGCAGCATTTCTGACCCCCCTTCGCCCAAGACTAGGCGGGCTTTGAGGGTGATAGAACAGGGAGTGCAACAGCAACAAGCTCAGATTACCTGATGTAGGAGTGACGTGGATTAATGGGGACGGAGGGGGTTGACCTTTATTGGGAGCAACACCATTTTTTTAGAAGAGATATGCATTCCTTTGTCTCTTGCTGTGATTATTAAAGCGCTTATCTGGTAGGACTGCACTCCTTTCATTTGATCTGCTTATTTACTGCCACTAGGGGAGGGATTTGATTCCCCGAATCCTGACAGCCACAGACAAACCTCAAGGAGAGTGGTGGTCCTTAAGGAAGTCACCAGGGACTTCTAGTGTGACCAGAAGAGAAGACACCATCAGGCAATGGTTAACGGTGGTAGACAGATAATGGGAATCTGCATCCCACTGTTTCTTTCTGTTTTAATGCCTGAGACTTGTGGTGCACCACAACTGTGGCCCTCTCCTTATTCGCATCTGTATCTGTACATTATGCGCTCTGGTTTCACCTGTCGTCCACCGCAAGTACAGATCTTTTCTCTTGAAGCTGCATGCTCTTTAGTGAGATGATACAGAGAATATCAACATAGTCGTGTAACATTTGTCATCCTTAAAGATTCCCAATTTTTACCCTTGTCTCCAAGCCTGTCTATGCATGAATATTAACCAGTGTAGCTTAATCGTGAATATTTATGGTCGAGAGTAATCCTGCATTAACTGTAAAAATGTAATGATATGCTAGCTGCTTGACCAATAATTCATGCTGCTGCCAACTCAACGATGCATTTTAATTGGCCTGAAAGAATTGGAATGTATGTAGGTATTGGAGAAATGTTCGGTTTGTGAGGAAAAATAGCTGAACACATGCTGTGTTGACTCTATATGCAATGTAAATATGAAATATGGCAGGGGAAAAGACGGATTTAGCTAGTCAGGTTCTGAGCTGTTTTCTAAACGCTTTGCCAAAAGGGAACTGTGTGTATAGATACATTCTGCAGAGTTGGCAAATGTTTTCACTGGCAGATAGGCGCTTCTGTCTAACATTTGGGGCTGTGTCAAATGTTTGCAGATGAACATTTTAGGCACCAAAGAATTGGGGTGTGGGGCTGGCCTGAACATTCCCAAGTGAGCATTAAACCATCTCTGCAGTGTCCCTTTCAGCATTTGCTTTGCCCAGTGTGTTTAGCTTCTTGTTTCATAGGTAAAGGTAAAGGACCCCTGGATGGTTAAGCCTAGTCAAAGGTGACTATGGGGTTGTGACGCTCCTCTCGCTTTCAGGCCGAGGGAGCTGGCATTCGTCCACAGACAGTTTTCTGGGTCATGTGCCCAGCATGACTAAACTGCTTCTGGCGCAATGGAGCACCGACACCATAGCAGCGCACGGAAACACTGTTTACCTTCCCACCGCAGCGGTACCTATTTATCTACTTGCGCTGGCGTGCTTTTGAACTGCTAGGTTGGCAGGAGCTGGGACTGAGCAACGGGAGCTCACCCTGTCACTGGGATTCGAACCACCAACCTTCTGATCAGCAAGCCCAAGAGGTTCAGTGGTTTAGACCACAGTGCCACCCGCTTGTTTCATAGTCCCATCCAGTAAAGGATGATCACCTAGCCAGGGTAGGGATAACCAATCAGATTTGCATGCGTAACAACACCATTGACTCAACCAAGGAGGAGGGAAATTCTTCCAGCCCTCTCTGAAGCGGTGAATATTTTTGCCCCGGTCATAGCGCCGTCACCCTGAAAGTTCGTTAAATGGGGGGCAAGAGTTCAGCTCATTTCTAATATTCCAGAGATCCGATTTTCCTCTGTAGGACAAAATATTTTGCCACAGGTTGTTGAAACCTTAATAAGAACTAGTCACATTTTTTAGTATTCTGTATTTATACAAAGCAAGGTCTTTATATTTGGCATCCAGTCTTCTCATATAAAATAAAATAAATAAAAATTACTGCATTTATATCCGGCCTTCCCTCCAAAGAGCTCAAGGTGGCATCTATGGTTCTCTCCCCCTCCTCAATTAATCCCTACAAGTACCTACAAGTGAAGTAAGTTAGGTTGAGGGGCAGTGAGTGGCTCAAGGTAACCCACTGAGTTTTGCGGCTGTGGGGAGATTTGAACCCTGGATTCCCAGGTCCTAGTTGGACACTAACCAACTGTCCAACACTCGTGTGTGTGTGTGTGTGTGTTTCTTGTTTTATGCATGTGTATTTCTCCACTTCTCCACATAGTACTGTGGACGCTCGGGTTGCAAACGTGATCTGTGCAGGATGGACGCTCGCAACCCACCATGGCGCGTCTGCGCGCACGCGGGTTGCGATTCGGCGCTTCTGCGCATGTGCAAAGCGTGATTTAGTGCTTCTGCGCAAGCACAACCCTGAAACCCGGAAGTAACCTGTTCCAGTACTTCTGGGTTTCGGTGCAACCTGAAGCGTCTGTAACCCGAGGTGTGACTGTACAGGGATGTATTCTTGGAATGGAGAAAATGCTACAGTCTCTTCTGATCTCCCTTTACAAATCTGTATGTTGAGCACAAAGGGTGTTCACTCAGGTGCTCCTGGCCTGTAAGGCAGCATCAATTTCCCTCCAAAGCAACACTTGTGGAACTTTATTTCTATTTCCTTCCTTCCCGAACTGCCAGCCAAGCACATGGGTTATGTGCTAGTTCAATCAACACGAACGATGGGTGCTCATTGAAAAAACCAATTATCTCCATATCCCAAGCCACAAGGTTAAAAATTACCAAATCTGAGTAGGAAAGATTTAACACAGATAAAACTGGTGGAGGCAGAATAGCTGGAACAAATGTAGATTTGCTGGAAAAAAGTTTTCTTCTGAATTCTCAGGATTTGGATAATCCAGAAACTTAGATTTAGGGCCATTCAGTCATAACAAACGTCTGAGATGAGATTTGCCTAAATGGATCCAATTTGAATTACAGTGACTAGGTAAAATTTCACCTTTGAAAATGCATATATTGCCACAGACTCTGGTTTTGTTTCTGCAGATTCCACCAATACAGGTTACCTCCTCAATGTTTGAAACTTGGCAGAAAAGATTACCTGCATTTTAATGCATGAGAAAATGCCAGAGTAACAGCCAGCACTTTTGAGAAATTAAATTGAGCAGGTAACTTTATCTCTTCCACATATAAAGGAATACTGCTCTGAAGCAATGTTGGGTCATTTGAAAGGTTTGGTCATTTCATATAGGTTGAAGATTTTGGAGAAAGAGGAGATAGGGACATCTTTTAAACATACACACTGGTATTCTAGCAATAGGAAAAGGACTATTTATTCCATATACTGAAGTCTATATTTCTTTTTTTCCTGTATATGTTTAAACAGAACTAAGTCCAGGTTTATCTCCACTGACATCAATCCATTATAATGGGAAACTGAAAAATGGGGATTTATTGGGAAATATGCTGTCTTGGGAAGATAATGACTTAGCTGAAATATGCAAAGTCGTAGCTGATAGGGGTCTGGGGATATTTAAGAAGTGCTGGTTGCCTGCTGACTTCAGATATGTCAGTGCTGACATGTTTGGCATGTTGCAAACATATTGCCTTGCAGGTCCCTTGAGCGTTTATGCCCCACCTGAACCTTTGATTTCAGGTAATCAGACTATTCTGAGTGAGGTGTGTAAGATTATCATGGACTTGATACCAGGAACTATTCAGATCTTAGGAGGGGAATACCTGAAGCATCTTTGAGAGGGATTTGGCAATATGCTAATGCATGAATATTAATGGAAGGAGATACAGTGGATGCTCGGGTTGCGAACGTGATCCGTGCGGGAGGCACGTTCACATCCCGCAGCACCACGTCTGCGCACGCACAAGTCGCGATTTGGCGTATATGCGCATGCCAAAACCCGGAAGTAACCCATTCCGGTACTTCCGGGATCGGCGCGGTGCACAACCCGAAAACACGCAACCCGAAGCGTCTGTAAGCCAAGGTATGACTGTATAGATATTCTGTATGGATTGCATGAGACTCCATCTAGGTTAAAGATAGCAATCCAACTCATGATCTCCCATGCTGGTTTGAAGGTCTCTGTTCATGAACCCTTAAATCAGCTCCATTGGCCTTCACCAGCAGAAGGATGCCAACATCTCTTCTCTGATGTGATGCATCCCATTTTGCTCAGCAAGAGGGTGAGTGGAATTTTCCACTGACTGTAGCCCATGGGATTTCTCAGAACAGGACATTCCAGGGGCAGGGAAGGGCTGATCCTAAACTCGTACATTTCCGAGCACAAATCAAAGTGTTGGTGCTGACCTAAACGTCCTCGGCCCAGTATACCTGAAGGAGCGTCTCCACCAGCTTAAAAAACGCAGTGAACTCCTAACCAGGTGTGTGTGTGTCAGTGTTACAGAGCACATCTAAGCATGTTTACTCCCTTTAAGTCCCAAGTCCCACTTAAGTTAAATAGGACTTACTTCCCTAAGTTAGGGATGCAGGTGGTGCTGTAGCCTCTGAGCCTCTTGGGCTTGCCGATCAGAAGGTCGGTGGTTCGAATCCCCACAACGGGGTGAGCTCTCGTTGTTCAGTCCCAGCTCCTGCCAACCTAGCAGTTCGAAAGCACATCAAAGTACAAGTAGATAAATAAGTACCGCTCCGGCAGGAAGGTAAATGGCGTTTCCGTGCACTGCTCTGGTTTCGGTGTTCTGTTGCGCCAGAAGTGGCTTAGTCATGCTGGCCACATGACCTGGAAAGCTGTCTGTGGACACACGCTGGCTCCCTCGGCCTGTAAAGCCAGATGAGCGCCGCAACCCCAGAGTTGACTGCGACTGGACTTAACTGTCTGGGGTCCTTTACCTTTACTTTTCCCCCTAAGTTAGCAGGTACCCCAACACAGAGATAGAAAGATGATTTATATTATAATGGAGTGGCTAGGGAAGCATTGTGTGTAGAAAGAGAGAGAAGGAGGGAAGGAGAGAATATACAAGCACACACAGAAATTTTAAACAGCATTGCTTCTGTGTAGATACATTTCTTCTGATTACTTTTTTACACTACTGCAACTTTTTCTGTTTTTCATATGCGTCTGGGGAGTCTAGTCGACTGCTTCCTCTCCAGCAACATATTTAAGGTATTCATTAAAAGCTATTTCTGTTAATGGGCTCTCGAAGAATGAATCAAATCGCGTATGCTGTAAATGAAGTTTAAACATGTTAATTCCAACAGTTTAACAAGCTCTGACATGCCTCCATCCCTTTGCAATATGCAATTTTCTGGAAACTGGAGAGCCCGCATAATAGATATTTTAGCTATGCATGCCATTTTGCTATTAAATTAGAATACGATTACCTCCCACAGCCAAAAGACTACCCTTGAGTCCCAAGTAATATGACTTTATTTTGCAAACAGATCAAGCCAACTTTATTAGATGGCAGTGACTGGGAAAGCAAAAACACTTCATTAACATTTTAGCATCTTGCCTCTTCAGTTTTATTATGTTTAATCAAAGTATGAGTTTGACAGCATTCAGCAGACATGTCCTAAGCTTGCCCGCTTCCTCAGCCTCTAGAAGTTTTTTAAATGCAGAAGCTGGTGTTGCTTTTCTTACTTCTGTTTTTTCCTATTCGCCTGATTCCTGAAATCCGGGTGTGTTCGAGAAAAGGCAAGTAAACTGAAAATTGCCTAGACTTGCACTTTCCATAGGAATATATGATCTCATTGGACCCTTTCAGCTAAGTGGAGTGGGATGTTTTCCCCAAGAATAATGCATATTTAGTGTTTGGTGGGGAGGGGGCTGAACCTGAGAGATTATCTGAGGGCCTCAAATTCCCCTTCCCTGCGTTATACTCTCTACTCACTATTGAACCAAACCTTAGAATGTGACCCAACGTCTCACCATCATATCACAATTAGGTAAAGGTAAAGGGACCCCTGACCATTAGGTCCAGTCGTGGCCGACTCTGGGGTTGCGGCACTCATCTCGCTTTATTGGCCGAGGGAGCCGGCGTACAGCTTCCGGGTCATGTGGCCAGCATAACTAAGCCGCTTCTGGTGAACCAGAGCAGCACACGGGAACGCCGTTTACCTTCCCGCCAGAGTGGTACCTATTTATCTACTTGCACTTTGACGTGCTTTCGAACTGCTAGGTTGGCAGGAGCAGGGACCGAGCAACGGGAGCTCACCCCGTCACGGGGATTCGAACTGCAGACCTTCTGATCGGCAAGTCCTAGGCTCTGTGGTTTAACCCACAGCGCCACCCGCGTCCCTTTACATCACAATTAGACGCTGCTAAATTGACTTTGGGACTGTACCTGCATCTTCCAGCCTGACACTGGCTCACCAACTGATGTACAGCATCAGCTTGTTGGGAGTTAGAGCAAGCCCTGATCATAAGACAGGATTTGGAACAAAGAGGCAAAGGAGAGAGAGGGGGAAAATGACCCAATTTAATTACTATACAGTGGTGCCCCGCAAGACGAATGCCTCGCAAGACGGAAAACTCGCTAGACGAAAGAGTTTTCCGTTTTGGAGGTGCTTCGCAAAATGAATTTCCTATGGGCTTGCTTCGCAAGACGACAATGCCTTGCGAGTTCCTGCGGGGTTTTTTCCTCCCCCCCCCCTTTTTCTAAGCCGCTTATCAGCTGATCCGATCAGCAGATAAGCCGCTAATAGCGCTAATCCGCTACTCCGTCAATGGGCTTGCTTTGCAAGACGAAAAAACCGCTAGACGAAGAGAATCACAGAACGGATTCTTTTCGTCTTGCGAGGCACCACTGTAATGTTCCAACCTTGTGAGTTCCAATTTATACCTTCCAACACTTGGCTCAGATTTTGCTTCATAACCTTGTGGAATAAACGAAGTGCGATACAAATCCTGTGAATAATCTAGGTAAAATTATTCACCTGCCTCCTCTGTGTGAGGTGCAGAGGGTGGCAACACGAGAACGGGCCTTCTCTGTCGTGGCTCCCCATTTATGGAATGCTCTCCCCAGGGAGGTCCGCCAGGCGAAATCGTTCCTCTTCAACCAGGCCTTGGGTGGATTAATATCCTACAGCCTTTTAAATGTGACTGTGGGAAAGGGGAGGGTATTGTTGTGCTGTTTTGTTTTACTTAATTGTTTTTATCCTGCATTTTATTCTGTGAACTGCGTTGAGATCTTATATAAATCTAAATAATAATAATAATAATGGCTCTGAGTGTCCAGTCCGTGGTGTATTTCCTGGGGCAGATTGCAGGGCTAGAAAATGGTACATTGGAAACTTATCCAAAATTGCTGAGGAAAAGTCTTCTATGCTGAGTGTCAACACATTGTACAGAATGGTTTGTGCAACATGCAATAACCGTTGTTGGGCCTTTGGGTCCTGCCGTCAACTTCTTACAGTCTGCTGAGTTATATTCCTTTGTAGGAATCATTTTGGAGGAAATCTGGCTCTTTTTTAGGTCATCCTCCTTTAGGTATCATTATATGCATCTTTCCCAGCCAGTCTGTTTCTTAATGTTTCTAGTCTTTCTAAAATTTCAGCTTGGACTGAGGATGGGAATGACCAGAATTGACTTATTAGAGTGTCAACTTCTTACAGTTCGTGGTGGCTTCCTCATGTTGAACTGTGACTTCTGCAGAGAGAAGAGACTTTGAATGTATTGGGGTCTGGATCATAATCTCACCTCTGTTGGCAACAAGGAGGAAAGCCTCCATGGGCAACAATGGGAGCTTTCCTCTCACCGTAAAGAGCAGGACGTTGTGTCTTGTTTAAGAGTATAGGGTGTGTGTGTGATTGCAGTCAGAACCATAGAGGGCGACAAAGACTTAAACAAACTTCCCATAACTTCACAGTCCTTATTCAGTTTATGGCCCATCCACTCCCAGTGGTGACTGTTCGTTAAACAGTAAGTGCATAAGGGCCATGCCTAATTTGGCCCACAATGACATAGATTGAAAACATGCAGAGAGAGCCACTGTGGCCATTTCCTGTAGCCCTGAGCAAGATCACTCTAGGAATTTTGACTTATGTTTTGCACGTTTTAAGGACTGCAGAATACAGGTCTCCCTTGTGCCACACGCGCTGCCTGACTTTAATTTGGTGATAGCTTTTTATATAGTAAGTAGCTTATTGTAAATAATGTAATGGACAGAGAAAATGGGGTCCGTCCATCCCCATCTTAAATTTTCCACATTGCCACAGTGTGTCCAGGATCTGCTGGTACCATCAAGGCTAATGATCCGGAACGAATCGTCTTACAAAAGATCTAGGCTATCCCTCTTAGAAATCTTCCATTTTCTCTTGTCAGTTTATCAGACCCAAGCGAAAATGAAACAGTTCTGGACTTAATGAACAAACAAGGCCAAAATATTTTAATAGAGGCGATAAACTCTACCCGTCTTTATGTCCCAGTGGCACAGCTGTGTATTGTTAATGGGAAAAAAGCTTTCACATGGATGTGGAAAGCCAACGGTGCTTTCATATTTATTCCAGACACCTTTTAACACTTTTTAATTGAAGTATTTTTGTTTGGGTTTTTTTAAAAGGATATTTCTCATTGCTATAAAGATGGAAAATTGGATCTGTATTTTCTTTATTATTTATAAAATGCATTTTATCCAAAAATGATCACAGGACAGGTCAGAATATAAAGCAGATCTAAAGCATCAATTCACGCATCTTCAAAATTCAGTCCCCTATAAAATTATTCATCAGTCTATGCTCAAATTATATAGTGGGGAACTGGATATCATTGTTTTTAGAAGGCTACAGGAACCACATTTGGGCTAAATTTTACTATTTATTACATTTGCATCCATCTTTCCGCCAACGAGCTCTAGGTAGTGCACATGGTCCCCCTACTGTATTAATTTTATTTTCACAACATCCCTGTGAAGTAGGTTCGATTGAGAGAGAGAAACTGCCCCCAGGTCACTCAGTGAGCTTCATGGCTGAGTGGAATCTGGTCTTCCCAGTCCTGGTCTAACGCTTTAACCACTACACTGCACTAGGATTCAGGAAGTGTGCATTGTGGATTGTATGAAGGACCCCCCACTTCACCACAGTAATCTGGGTAGTGACATGCAGCCAAGCTCACGAGGAGCTGAAATGCACCACACCCCAGCGAAACAGAAACCAGAATATGCAACACTGGAATAAATCTACAGGAGAGTCAATCTGAAATCCAAATCATACTGAAGGCCAGCGTCTATGGCATAGGTCGCCAAAATGGTACTTTCTAGATGTTGTGGACTCCAGCTCCCATTATCCAGTCCCCTGCCAGCAAGGTCAAGGATAAGGCTAATGGGAGTTGTAGTCCGCAGTGTCTGGAAAGCACCATGTTGGCTACCCCTGGTCTTTGTGAAGGGAAACTGAACTTTTGTGAAAGGAGAATGTGAGCCAGCAAGCCAGCAGAAGAGCTTGCCCATGGGAAGGGACATATAGGGCACATAAGCAGGTTGGCAGGCTGGGGCATCTTCTGCTCACCTGGGTGGCACTGGCTGATTTCCACTATGGTCACAGCAAGTCTAAATATAGATGAGCCCGAGGGCTGCCCTGCTGGCCATTAGCTCAAATGCAGTCATGTCTCATAACAAGACAGACCAGGAAGCAAGGTGTCTACTAGACCAGGCAGAATTTGTACAGTAGCTTCCATCACTTCTAACTACATAGGTTTGAGAGCAGGATACTTTGATCCAGCAGAGCTCTTATTGTGTGCTGAATGACACCTTGTGGGGGCAAATTGGTGAAGGTGTTGTGGAGTGTCTCATAAGACAGGCAAAAACAACAACAGCAACAACACACAGGTGTTTCCATTCCACATTCAAACACCGATAGGGTGTCAGTTACAAAATAGAAATTTATTTTCCATGGCCATTGCCATATGTACTTAAAATTCAGTATGTGAAAGTTGCAGTAAATCCATGCGCTCAAACATTTTCAGCAAGAGAAAACAGGAAAAGGGTTGCTAGCAACATTCATTTAATATGACAGCCTTTTACCAGCAATGTTTTGCATTTTGCCTCGTAGGTTTAGCGGCAACGGGGAAAGATTTCTAAATGTGCTCTTAGCTATGTCTCCGCTATATTCCCGCCCCCCCCTTACATGTGGGGGGATGCTCTCAGAGGAAGGCCTCATTAATCAAGCATAAAGCCTCTTTCCTTACGAGCTTCCCAACATCAACATTAAAACTTTTAATTTCCCATTTCACTTTAGGGAGCCTTGCAGTCCTAAGAGCATCTTGTCTGAGATAAGCAATGAGCCCATCATGCAAGCTGGTGGAGATGCTTAAAGCAGCTTCCATGAAGGGCTGTACAGAAGAGTCAAGGGCTGGGGCAGCCCATTGCACCTGCCGCCCCTTCCTTCCATCTGCTGTTCCTCCAATGCAGGTGAAAACCCAGAAGACCCAGTTTTAGCAAAGGGCCCAGTATGCATGTGTACAAGCCTGCAAGCAAAATGGGTTCCCTCAACAGTGGTACCTCGGGTTACATACGCTTCAGGTTACATACGCTTCAGGTTACACACTCCGCTAACCTAGAAATAGTGCTTCAGGTTAAGAACTTTGCTTCAGGATAAGAACAGAAATCGGGCTCCGGCGGCACGGCAGTAGCAGGAAGCCCCATTAGCTAAAGTGGTGCTTCAGGTTAAGAACAGTTTCAGGTTAAGAACGGACCTCCGGAACGAATTAAGTACTTAACCCAAGGTACCACTGTACTTCCCTGTTCGTAATTGTGTGTACAGAAAGCTGTGCCACAGGTCAAGCAGTGGCATAGCATGGGTTGCCCGTGCCCGGGGCCGTGCAAAAAGGAAGGAGGGAAATGGACACAGTACTCATGCGCATTCAACTGCCTAACAGGATCTGCATCACCCAGGAGACCGTAACCACAGAGATAAGAAAATAAGAGTTGTTCCATTGTCTGGAGAGGTCACTTCTTAGTTCACATGGAGAATTCTTTTTCAACGGAGCCCAACACAGCTGTACTGAGGCAGCACCAGGTGTTGACATTTTGCACCCTTAACATTTTTGCACTGGGGCAAACGCCCCTGCCCCACCCCATGCTACACCACTGAGCTCAAGTAATTGGGGCAGGGCCCACTCTGCTCACCTCTGCATTTTTATAGATCATGGACGCTGGCAGGGGAGGGGCTGCCGTTCGATTAATTTGCATATGCTGGTTTTTCTTCCCCGTCCTGCATTTTCTGCGTGCATGGAAAAAAAATCTCCGTTTCATACTAAGGAAGATTTCTGCCTCTGCACCAACAATACTAATTATAATCATCATCATCTGTTTATGGATTGCCTTCCACATGCTTCTCAAGGTCATGTACATAACGACAACTAAGAATAGCTTTTCGTACAGTACACAAAGCAACAATTAAAGGTAGAATAAACACATTGGAAAGAATGCAGAATGAACACCCAGCTGAAAAAGGGGGTCAAAACATAGGAGCATAGAAAGTTGCCCTATACAGAGTCAGACCACTCTGCACTCACTGGCAGCAGCTCTCGGGTATTTTATTTTATTTTATTATTATTTTCAGTTATTCGTTTTACAATGTTTCTACCACAAAAATGGCACCTAGACAAAATACAACATTTCATTCTACTTCCCTCTCCGCATTTCCTTATTTTATATCACAATCTTGCTTGCATAACCAATTCCGGCCTCTTTATAAATTTGATCTTTTTGCTCTCTATAAGTTGTTTTTTACTGCTTGTGTTAATGTCAGTCCTGCTAACATTTTTAATTGTTTGCGATGAGTCTTCATATATTCCACACATTTTCCCCATTCTGTTAAACAGAGTCTCTCATCATGGTCTCTTCTTCTTCTGTTTCACCATCACTGCGTACTCCCATCAGTTTTATTTGCCAATCTTATTTTGGTGGGACTGTTTCTTCTTTCCATCTTTGAGCATATACCATATCGGGCAGCTGTCGTCAGCTCTCTAGGATTTGAAGCAGGGCTGGAGATTGAGCTTCTGCCTGTAAAGCCATTGAGATACATCCCCACCAAAAACGTCTTCTGTGGTTTTGATAAAAGTGCAAATACCCAGCATCTGTTGTGTCTGATGCTGCTGAGGAATGAGGGGATATGGGAAAGGACTTTAACCCTCTTCAGGTGTTCAACCTAAAAGGCTGAGGGCACCAAGTGTGGGGCGGCAGGGGAGGGTCACCTGCAGCATTAAAAAAAAAAAAGTTTTTCAATTTCCTTGGGTTACAAAAGTACATACAGTGTGTCTGCTTTCAGTACATAGAGTCTACAGATCAGTTATATTTGATATGAGACACTAATGTTATAGAAAGTATAAAGTTTAGGGGAGGGAGAGGAGTGATGGTAAACTTTCATCCTTTCACATAGTGCATGTGCGATGTTTTTCTGTCAGCATCTCATGGGTAGGTTCTGTTTGTTGAGAATTCCGTTCCACCTTAAGGAACAGGCATGTGGAATTGTTGCATGTCACATGTCTGTTTACATTCCAGCACAGCTTGCTGGGAACTTCCGTTTTGTGTATAGCTTTTGCTTATGCTGTTTTGCTTTGGACACGAAGGAGATCAGACATGTTTTTTGGTCCTGATCTATGCTGAATAAACCTGCTCATGCTACTTCTGTTTGTGCAGTGTTTTCTCTGCTGAACAGATTGCACAGGCTTCTAAAGCCTGTGTCACAGATTTATGCTGCACCAAGGACTGGAGTTCGCCCGGCACACTGGCCAGTGGGCTAGAGCCAGCTGGGGGTCTGCCAATTGCCCTGTTTCCTTGGGTGCATGCCAACACTGTTTCTATTCGTCTGTTAGTTTTCATTGGTAGTGAGAGAGATTTAGGGCCCAGGGTTGGTTGCCTTCAGTGGACTGCAGTGAGTTTTGTTTGCATGTACAAGAGAGGATGGGGTTGTTGGGTCAAGCTAGCCATATTGATTTGAATGCTCTCAGTGGTTTCTTGTTGTCTCATTGGGCTGTGTATGTAATAAAGGGGAGCCACGCCAGGGCGAAGGCATCCTCTTTGCTTTGTTCCTGTACTGTTTTCAATTTGTTGCTTAGCTTTTCTAGTAGGGCTGTTTCCATATGGTATGTTACCCCTGGTTCATGTTGAGCAGGCCAGTGTAAAGGGAATTTCCTAAATGCAGTGGGCTGCATGTAGTCGCATGCAGCTACAAACCAGTACGTTTCCAAAGTGTTTCCAAACTGACCTTGAAAGCCCTAAATGGACTCTGCCCACTATACCCAAAGGAGTGCTTCCACCCCCATCGTTCTGCCCGGACACTGAGGTCCAGCTCCAAGGGCCTTCTGGCAGTTCTCTCACCGCGAGAAGTGAAGTTAAGGGAACCAGGCAGAGGGCCTTCTCAGTAGTGGTGCCTCCCTCCCATCAGCTGTCAAAGAAATTAACGACTATTTGACATTTAGAAGACATCTGAAGGCAGCCCTGTTTAGGGAAGTTTTTAATGACTGATGTTTTAATGTATTTTTAATCTTTTGTTGGAAGCCACCCAGAGTGGCTGGGAAAACCCAGCCAGATGGGCGGGGTAGAAATAAATTATTATTATTATTATTATTATTATTATCATCATCATCATCATCATTCCCCTTGCATAATTTGAAAAAATAATAATAATCCTCCTTGCAAATCTTGATAAGGCTGGTTCCCCCAACTGCAGCGTGTCTTCTAAGCGCGTTCAGCGGAATGTGTTTAAAAGCCCCCTTCAGACTTGAATAGGGCTTGCGATTCTTACTGCTGCCAGAATAGATGTGGGACCAGCAAAATAAAACTGTCAGACCAGCTTTGAGGAGCTTAATTGGTGCTGTGTGCGTGTCAGACTCTCATCTGATGACTGATGTATTACAGATATTTGCATCTTTGCTTCCTCGAGTCTTCCTGAAGCGATTTGCTCTGCGGGCACATTCTGCCGCACAGCTGCACGCTTCTTCTGCAAAGGATGGATGGATGGATCATCTCAGCTCCTAGCAGAGGATTTGAACAGATGGTCTTTTGGTCCTCCCCATTAAGATTATCCCTCCCTTTACATATCTTAGAGATCTGATCGGAGTAAGGGAAAATAAAACCAGTCTTCCTTTCTAAGGGCTGCTTTCAAAATGAAAAAATGTCCCGCACCAGAAATGTTTAGAAATATACACTACAACATGTACTTTGCATGGGTTAAACCGGTGTTTCCCAAACTTGGGCCTCCAGGTGTCCTTGGACTGCAGCTCCCATCATCCCTAGGTGGCAAGACCAGTAGTCATGGATGATGGGAATTGTAGTCTGAAAACAGCTAGAGACCCAAGTTAGGGAAACCATTAAAACCATTAAAATTACACACATAAAACTGCTGTTTGTGTGTGTGTGATTTATGTACATACCCTAATTAGGAACCTTCCAGCCATGACACCAAGATCTAGTCTAGCAAACTGGGACTGCAGGTTGTGGCTTACAGTAGTACCTCAGGTTACATACACTTCAGGTTACATACATTTCAAGTTACAGACTCCGCTAACCCAGAAATAGTGCTTCAGGTTAAGAACTTTGCTTCAGGATGAGAACAGAAATCGTGCTCCGGCGGCGCGGCAGCAGCAGGAGGCCCCATTAGCTAAAGTGGTGCTTCAGGTTAAGAACAGTTTCAGGTTAAGTACGGACCTCTGGAATGAATTAAGTACTTAACCCGAGGTACCACTGTATTTTGATTGCAGAGTAGGGCTCGGCAATGTCGGATTTTCAACATTACGATGTATCACCAGCAAAACATCACGATCTGGTGATACACCGCGATGTTGAAACAATCTGCATTGGCCCCAGCCAGTGACACACAGGGAGGGTGAAACTGGCACAGCTCTGACCACAGGTGCTGAGGCACTTTTGTCAGGAGTTCAGCCTACACTCGAGTAGGACCCTGGCAGAGACGCATGCCTGACTGGCATGTTCTCTCTCTCCTGGTTGAGCATTCTGGAGCTTCAAAAACTTTCTTCAGACCGAACATCACAGCGACTGATGCCAACAGACTTCGGCACACTTAGGGATCCGCAGAGTTTGCACATCTCACATGACAGAACTCAGCATTTTGGCTAATCTACTTTATTTACATATAAACACACATGGAGCACTGCAACATGGCTCCCCCCCTCTCTCTAGCACCAGACAGCAAAGAGAGAAAGAACAGTGGACAATAGTCCCACTTCACAGAACACGGTAACACAAACATCCTGTTTTCGTCACTTCCCACTCTGTGGAGTCGAAACATATACAGTCATGTGATAGACAAAAATCCCATGATTGCAATCACGGAGCCGGAATTCTAACAGTTTTCCCCCCAGTGCCTTGCGGGCTGGGACAACGCAGCTTCTTAGTGCTATTCAGCTGGGGGGCAGGAGAGTATGCAGGTGGTAGGGACCCCAGGGCTTCTTTGTGAGGCTCAGCTGGGGGTGGAAGTGCTCTTGCCCCACAGCTGAGCGAGCCCCAATGTCTCCTTTGAGGGCTAAGCAGCCGCACGCCCCTGAATGGAGAAGTTTAAAGGAGCCCCCACCTCACGTATGGCTTGCACAAGCCAGAGGGCAAGTTGGAGGCTCCATTGCACTTGAAGCTGTCAGGCTCCGTCCTCAGGGCTCCCTCCATCTTCTGAGAAGTGGGAGGCGAGTAGGCTGCTTCCTTCCTTCTTCGCTCAAAGGTGCCAGCAGCCCTGTGGATAAAGCTCTTGCCAGCGGGGGCAGGTGGGTGAGCCCTCTCTTTCTCCCAGGAACAAATGGCAATTTTCTGCAGATTGCTGTTTCTTCCAGTTTAGCATTAAAGAGCACGCTTTCCGGGGGGGGGGGGGGAGGAAAGGAATGAAATAAGAGCAATAAGAACTTAGGATTCATAACCTGACGGATCCCAACAGTTTGAAATATTACAGGCTCTGGTCTTATTTAAAGACACCACCAACCAAACCTAGGCCAAAGCATATTAACCTGTGTACATAAGAAAAAGGAACGGAAGGTCAAGATGGCTGAGAAGAAAATACAATCTAAAATAACTGTTACTGCCAGCTCCCAAGGTAGGAGACATTCAATAGCAGAAATTGATCCCAATGCAGATTTGAAAGATTTGATAGTTAACATGAACAAAAATAGAAATGATAAACTGGATTCAAATGAACAATAAGATTGAACAACATTTAATAATAATAATAGATCTCCAAGGTCAGCTAAAAGACCTGACAATAAAAAATGAGCAGCTGGACAAAATAGTGCAGGAATTAAAAATCAAGACAAATAAACAAGTGGGTGAGGCAAAGGCAAAACCCCTCGGACCCATTGCTTCTAAGCATGGGGCAAGCAGAAATGTGGAAGAGCCCTTAATGGCTAGGATTTGAACCAGAAACTTCCAAACCACTTTTTTTCTAATCAAAATCAGCTTAGGATGTATCAGGTAATTCCTAGTTAGGTTTGGGACTGAGATGGAATTTGAATCGGGACTTTTCTAGTTTGCAATTAGGCTTGGCACCTCTCTAAACAGTGCCAACTCATTTGGGGGGGGAGTGGCTTGGGCAATATGTCCTCAGTGCACCCTGTTAGAATTCCTGCTCCGTGATTGCAGTCATGGGATTGTTGTCTATCACATGGTGGTGTATGTTTTGACTCCACAAAGTGGGAAGTGACAGAGACAGGATGTTTGTGTTACTGTGTTCCGTGAAGTGGGACTATTGTCCTTTGTTCTTTCTCTCTTTGCTGTCTGATGCTAGAGAGAGAGGGAGCCATGTTGCAGTGCTCCGTGTCTGTTTATATGTAAATAAAGTAGATTAGCCAAAATGCTGAGTTCTGTCACGCGAGATGCGCAAACTCTGCGGATCCCTAAGTGTGCTGGTGTCTGTTGGCATCGGTCGCTGTGATGTTTGGGCTGAAGAAAGCTTTTGAAGCTCCCGAACGATCAACCAGGAGGGAGGGAACATGCCAGTCAGGCATGTGTCTCTGCCAGGGTCCTACTTGAGTGTAGGCTGAACTCCTGACAAAAGCGCCTCAGCACCTGTGGTCGGAGCTGCGCCAGTTTCACCCTCCCTGTGTGTGATGTTCGGGCAGAAGAAAGCTTTTGAAACTCCCAAATGAAAGACCAGGAGAGAGAGAAAATGCCAGTCGGGCATGTGTCTCTGGCAGGGTCCTACTCAAGTGTAGGCTGAACTCCTGACACATCCCTGCTCTTCCTCCTCCCTCCCATTTATTCCCCCTTTTCCTTTGAATGCAATCTGCACAGTTGCCAGAAGGGGCTAGGCAGACAGAGATGGCTGCTGCTTCTTGTTATATGAATGCTCATTCCTTGCAACACATGTGAATTGGTAGGAATAAAAGAGGAGGAAGATGCAAGGAGTTGGTGATGGGGTCCCTGCTGTGAGATGGGACTTGTCCGGAGCCTGGGAATACTGTCCATATCACAGGGAGAGGCTCCAGCCTCCTTGGCGATTCTTACTTCAGCAAATTTTCTCACTGAGTATTGTTTTTATCTGGTCTTCTCTAACTCCATGCAGGGACAACGGATCACAGCAACATCATGTTCCATCATTGTATTTATGAAATTATCCATACAGCTTATTTATAACTTGGCAGCTGCGTGCTTTCTTTTCTTCCTTCTTCAAGGAAAGTCACAGAGCAGAGGAACTTATTTGGGGATTGCATTTCTCCAAAGGGTTGTGTTCGTGTGTGTGTGTTTTGTGTGTGTAGCAGAGTGTATTTGATCAAAATAAAAGGCAGTAGGCAGCCGGCTTAGGGGAATTTTCTCTTCCTTCCTCCTCTTTGTACTCTGATTTCGAAACTATCATAAACACCAATGCTTTTATTACAGCAAAACACCACATGAAAGGATTTCTCACTTAAAAATATAAGCATTTGAAATACTTCCTGATGCAACAGGGTAAGTCCCTTATATTGAAGTTGCTGTGTGTGTGTTTTAACAGAAATGATTTTTTTAAAAACAACAAGTAATTAAAAGATCCATCATTCACATGCGCTTGCTGCAGGCTTGCTGCAGGTACGTATGGGATTATTTTAATTAATGTCAGTTTTCCTGAGCTGGATAGATTTCACTCTGATGAAAACTCAGGCAATCACAAACGAAATGCGCCATCCCATTATGTGCAGGCACTTCTGGTCTCCCTGTGCCTTTTGCAGCCTCTCTGTCGCCTACCTGCCTTTCTCAGTGGGGCTCTTGGAAGATGAAAAGAAAACAACATTTTGTGTGTGCCATTGGCATGGTATGCCAAGCTTGAGCTGGAATGGAGTGCTGCTGTTTGGCGGCAGTGTGAGCTGATTAAAAAGGAAATTATTATTATTATTATTATTATTATTATTATTATTAATTATTATTATTTCTACCCCGCCCATCTGGCTGGGTTTCCTCAGCCACTCTGGGCGTCTTCCAACAGAATATTAAAATACAATAGTCTATTAAACATTAAAAGCTTCCCTAAACAGGGCTGCCTTCAGAAGTCTTCTAAAAGTCTGGTAGTTGTTTCCCTCTTTGACTTCTGGTGGGAGGGTGTTCCACAGGGCGGGTGCCACTACCGAGAAGGCCCTCTGCCTAGTTCCCTGTAACTTTGCTTCTTGCAGCGAGGGAACCACCAGAAGGAGCTGGACCTCAGTGTCCGGGCAGAACGATGGGGGTGGAGACGCTCCTTCAGGTATACTGGGCCGAGGCCGTTGAGGGCTTTAAAGGTCAGCACCAACACTTCATGCAGGTTGATGACCACCATGGCCCCAAACATCTCAGGCAGCAAGTCCAGTGTGGGGTGGGGGGCTGTGGATGAGACTGATGTTTTAATGTATTTTTAATCTTTTGTTGGAAGCCGCCCAGAGTGGCTGGGGAAACCCAGCCAGATGGACGGGGTAGAAATAAATTATTATTAATTATTATGAGATACCTTGCAGATATGATAGACTCCAACCAGACTATGTGGAAGAGCACATAGCAGTGAGGATGTGCATTCAGTCTTAATAAAGCTGTATGTTCATGAAGCAAACAGGGTCTGTGTGTTCCTTGTATGATTCCTTCCAATACAATGTTTATTTCTCACCTGTCTGGAATCTGGCAAGGCGGATGCTTTCGTGAGGCTGCCATACGTCTGAAAAATCATTCCAGTTAGGTGGAAAACATGGAAGTTGCAGGCAGCTGTGAGTCTCCTCTTCAAATTGCTGGGGAATACAGGAATACAAACAAACAAGTGAGCCCTGGAAGGAAGGGCGCTTTCGGTAACCGAAACGTATGTTTTTGTCTCACATACCTCTGAAAGACTGAATGCTTTACGCAGCTAAGGGATGGGTTCGGATCCCACAAACAAACAATTCATAACTCCAGTGTTTTTTCCAGCTGCCCAAGGACAATTCTCGAAACCCAGGGCTCAGCCACTTCACATTCCTGCTAGTTTCTATCTCCAGCGTAGGACTTGGGAACTCAAAGGAGTTGAGTAGAGACAGTGACACCTAATGGTTCCCTTCCCTGACATTGGTGGACTATGTGGCTTACGGGTGGGTGCTGTGGAACATAGGGAACATTCCTGCAACATGACATCCCATTGGTCCATCCATCTCAGTACAGTGGTACCTTGGTTCTCAAACTTAATCCATTCCGCGAGTCCGTTCAACTCCCGAAACTGTTCAACAACCAAGGCATGGCTTCCAATTGGCTGCAGGAGCTTCCTGCACTCAAGTGGAAACCACGCCGGACATTCGGCTTCCGAAATCCATTCACAAACTGGAACACTTACCGTATTTTTTGCTCTATAGGATGCACCAGACCATAGGAGGGGGAGAACAGGGGAAAAAAAATTTCTTGTTCTTCCCCTCTAAAACAAGGTGCATTGACCCAAAGCCTCCGGAGCATAGCGGGAGTTCCCGCTGGGCTCCGGAGGCTTCAGGATCCTTTCGACCTGCTCTTTGGGGCTGGCGGGGGGGAAGCCCTGCTTTCCCCCATTGCCAGCCCCAAAGAGCAGGTCGGGGAACAGCGCAAAGGCTGCCCCCCGAGCTTGTGGGGCTGGCGGTGGGGGGAAGTGCTGCTTTCCCCCACCGCCAGCCTCAAAGATCCCTGAAGCCTTTGGAGCGCAGCGGGACCTCGCACTACGCTCCAAAGGCTTCGGGTTCCTTTCGCTGACCCAAAGCCTTTGGAGGGCAGCGCAAGTTCCCGCTGCACTCTAAAGGCTTGAGGCTTCGGGGACAGCCTTTGTAGCCTCCGCAGGGCAGCGGGGTGAAGGCACCCCACTGCCCTGCGGAGGCTTTGCGCAGCTAACCCCAAGCAAGAACAGCTGAACAGCGCTCCGTCTCCCTGTTCTGGCTTTGGGCTTAGCCGCGCAGCCTGCAGTCACCCTATAGGATGCACACACATTTCCACTTAATTTTTGGAGGGGGAAAAGTGCACCCTATAGAGCGAAAAATATGGTACTTCCGGGTTTTCGGTGTTCAGGAGCCGATTTGTTCAGGAGCCAAGCCATTTGAGTACCAAGGTGGAACTGTATTGTCTGCAGTGAGTGGCAGAATTTTAGACCGGTGCCTTTCCTAATCTTACTAGGGGATGGCGGAGTTTGAACCTGGAGGTTTGGCATGCAAAGCCCATGTTCTCTAACTGAGCTATGGCCCTTCCCCGCAGGAGTCACCCACTCAATGTTTATTTTACAGATTTATGCACTGCCTTTCAATCAAATTCTCTCCAAGGAGTCATGCAGCCGTTGATTGCAATACAATACATAGCCATTAATTTGTATCGCCAGGTGGTGGGGCAATCAAGAAGGAGATCGAGGGTGGGGACATTGATGCTAGAGCATGTTCTCTGATCTCTGGTATAGCTGCTGGCACTCTTGATAGTCTTGTGGAAGCTATAATAAGTCTAGGTGAAATTGCACCCCTGGTAATGTGTTTGCAGGTACCATCTAATGCAGGGGCCAGCAAACTTTTTCAACAGGGGGCCAGCCCACTGTCCCTCAGACCTTGGAGGGTCCGGACTATATTTTGAAAAAAAAATTAATATATGAACAAATTCCTATGCCCCAGAAATAACCCAGAGATGCATCTTAAATAAAAGGACACATTCTACTCATGTAAAAAAACACAGATTCCCGGACCGTCCACAGGCCAGATTGAGAAGGCGATTGGGCTGGATCCAGCCCCCGGGCGTTAGTTTGCCTACCCATGATCTAATGCGAGTAGCTGCGCTCAGATCCCTTTTGAAGCACTACATATTTTCCTTAGGAATCGCACTGGGAGCTGTCCCAGGTCCTGCACGGCCAATCTCAGCATCTTGATTGTTTGGCATCTATTTTCTGCTAGAGCTTCAGCACACACCTGTCTCCCGCAAGCCTTGTTCAGTGCCAGCAGATGGTGGGGTTTATAGCCTGGCCACAGAAGGGCAGCCTGTGTTTTTGGCTTCTCAGCCTACTTCTTGTCCAGAATCAGCAGTGTCATTACTAGTGGGTGCCGCACATCTATTTAGCCAAAAGCTTTATGGTTTTGTAGCTCTGGGAGGACCCAAAATGTCATGCAGTGCAACTCCCTGCAAGGCAAGGATAACCTTTAGTAGGCTGCTTTCCACACTACTCTCCAAAGCTTTGCCAGTTATGTGTGCCCTGTGTGAACATCTGAAGGCAGCCCTATTTAGGGAAGTTTTTAATGTTTGAAGTTTTGTTCTGTTTAATATTCTGTTGGGAGCTGCCCAGAGTGGCTGGGGAACCCCAGCCAGATGGGCAGGGTATAAAGAATAAATTATTATTATTATTATTATTATTATTATTATTATTATTATTAATTAAACATACAGAAAGCTAACTAAGTTGTCATTAGACCTGCATGAAAGCCTTTGTGTGTGTCAGCTATGAAACACCTTGTTGTGCTTGGTGACATCAATTGCTCAAGGAAGCAGAGTGCAATCTTGTTCTGTTTGCCCCAGTATCTCTTTGCTTTCGTTTGTCAGCAGCTCTCCAAGTTCTCTGTTGGACAACTTTTCTAGCATCCTACCTGAGATTCTTCAACTCTGGGGTGAGTGATCTCTTCCAGACATTGTTTGACTCCCATCAGTCCAAATCAACGTGTCTAATGGCCAAGGATGATGGGATATGTAGTCTTAACATTGTCCAGAGGACCACAACTTCCCCATCCCTCATTTGCTGGGGAAGCCTTACCTGGGATGTGTGGTGTGTGTGTGTGTGTTCTCCCATTCAGCCCTGACCCCTATAACGCCAGGGGCTGTGCAGATGGCAGGAAAGGCCGAATTGCCTTTCGCTAGTGTGAAAGAGAAGTAAAAGATACACACTCGTGATATTTTAGAACCAGTTCTGTGTTATCCAGTCTCTATGATGTGTACTCCCAGTTTGGCATGTTGGTTGGAATTTTTTGCAAACCCAAGATAAGGAGAATTGATGTGGCAGTACTTTTTTTTTCAATTCCACCCAGATTGCTTGCTTCTGTTTGGAAAGAAAAGCAGTTTCCTTTTTTCTGTTAGTTTTCTTTTCTTTTCTTTTCTTTTCTTTCTTTTTTGGTGGCTAACACCTCAAGGCTCATTTTATCTTTGCAAAACAATATGAGCTTGATATCAGCAACGTCAAAGCAAATTAATTCCCCAAATGTTTTCTAATTTTGAGCAAACGCAAAGGCGAAGGGGAAAAAAAGCATTTGGTGAAGGGAACGTTCCCTGGGAACGCATCAAGGACTAATGCTCATGTCTGCCAGGCGGGATGTGCAGTTGCCATAGCAGCAATCAATCTACTAAATAACTAGCAACATAAACTGATTCAAAGGCAAAAGACTGATTTAGGTCAGGAAATAACACTCCACGAAAAGAGTGGCTGTTTTCTCTGTGACTTGTGATGGTTGTGTTTGTTTTTATAAATGCACTTGAAATGCATATGGGAAGCATGCCTGCCTGCAGGAGCCCAAGTGTGGGACTCAAGAGCCCTTCAGCAGAGAGTGAAGAACCGACCCACTTAAAACTGATATGTGGCACTTCCAGCATATTCTCAGACAAAGACGCGGCGGAGGGGAGACGTTCCTGTGCATTGTTTGGTGCTATTTATGGGCGCCCATCGCAGTGACAGTTGAGAACTGCCTGCTGGTCGTGGCACGTGAACGCCAACCTTTGCAACTGAAAGCGTTGAGATCGTTGTGAGAGGCGCCTGACTGCCACCTGATATTGTCTCTCAACTGATTCCTAGACTACTGTCTAGGAGTGTCTGACTCAGTCTGGCCAGCAGAGTGTGAAGTCTCAGAGAGCGGCAGCTTGAGAAAAAGCCGACACGAGGGCACAAATCATGGTAGCCATGTGCTTTTTTGCCCACAAGGATGCACCAGCTTAGACTATTGATCCACCCAAGCCATATATCTTGTGGAACCTTTTTGGCATTCTTCATTGCATTTCTTCCTTCCATATTGTTTTGTAGCCCAGGTGTTGTGCAGTTTCAAGCAGCCAATAGCCCTATTCCAAACCTGTTCTTGATGGGGACCATCTTTTGGTCATATCGGTGAGGATGGAGGACATTTCAATTTCTCTTCCAACGGGTGAATAGAGACCCCCCATCCCCCTTTAAAGGCATCTGTTCACTAAGTGTTATTCCAAAGATTCCATCTCCTTTCATAAAACATCTGTCACATGCCACTGTGCCTTGGTTCCTGGGGGACACTATCTTGAATTTAAACCATTTACTTAAAATGGTTTAATTATTATTGTTTTTTTAAAAAAACACCTCAGATGAACAGACTAATTTTGTGCTGACCTTGACATAAGGACATACCAGCTGGACTTTTTCTTCTAATCCTTTCTTACAGCTTTGTCCCAAAGCTCCGTCCAACAACCCATTATTTTACACCAAGACTTGGTGATTCTTTCTGTTGCACAATTTGCAGAGTGCTGTTTCTGTTACAATGCCAGCCTCAAACCAGCAAACAAACCCACGATTGCCTATTTCCAGTCGTGACATGCTCTTTTCCACAACCAACCACCCTTCCATTGTTTTTGGGCCACTGTCTCGGGCTGTCGGCTTTTAAAATATTGGAGCACAACCCGAATGTATTTTTAGAGGAAGAGCAGTTAGCAGAATCAAGGGCGATTAAAAGGATGCTTTCTAAAGCACATGAGGATGATGATCCTGGAATTGATACAGGGAAATGAGCAGGAGAAAAATAAACATAAACCAAATGGCAAGAGATGAAGGCAATCTTCCTTCCCGTTTGGGTCTTCAGGCTGCCAGACAGCACATTATCTTGGCTGCAGAAGGGGCTGTTTTATGCAACCGCCATGCGTTGCCCTCCCCATCTCTGTTCATTGCTCTTGATGACTTCTTTGTGTTACAGTCTTCCTGGTCCATTTCTTTTTCTCAGAATTGCACAGTCGCTGCAGCGAACTTGTGTGCAAGTCCTTTGCCTCTAACATAGCTGTGCTGGGCCCGGGGGCAACCCGTGAAACTCGGTCCAGGACCAGCCCAGAATCCGAAGGTTCCGCTAGGAGTCAGTCCGACAAGGTCAAGGCAGGACATGAGGCAGAAAACCAGGCAAGGACAGGTACAGGATCTCAGGCAGGATCTGGCATACAACAATGTTGCTCCCACAACCTGGGGCGGGGTCCGGCAGCCTTTTATCTTTGTCGGGGCAACGGCCGGTCCTGATCCCCCGGTGACTCACCTCCCTGTCTTCCCGAAGGCGAGCACTGCTCCTGTGAGTACTCAGGTCTCTCCTTCTCTCAGACCTTAGTCTCTGCAGCTTGGGAGAAGTCGGTGGGTTACTAGACCCAGGGGCCACCTCAGCCTCCCCTGACCCAACCGGTAGTGGAGCAGCTGTAAGTGATTGCCCAGCTGGAGGCAACGAGGTCATCCCCGCATCTGGAGCCAGGGCAGGCTCAGGCCCCTGACTTGGCCCGGCTCGTGCTTGTTGCAGGGGAACCTGTGCAGACTGGGACTCTTCAGGATCAGGCCCCAGACTTGGTTCAGATGATGCCTGAGGCAAAGGATCCAGTGCAGACTGAGTCTCCTCTGGTTCCGAGTCCAAGCCCAAGTCCCAGGCCCTCACAATAGCACAGCTATTGGTTCTAACTCCAGACTGTCCTTCAGAAGCAGGCCCGGCCCTAGCATTTTATTGGGGGTGAGGTGTCCCAGTTTAGACTATAGATTCTGGGAGTACCATTAAGCAGCAGCTAATTGTCACTTTTAAAAAAACCTCAGCGTTTAACTTGGCTACCATCAATCATTTGGAGGTGGGTTTTTCTCTTGCCTCTGGAATCAAAATATCTTGGGCCACAGACATTTAATGCAGTTTAATTCAGGCAAGGACCTGCCATCCTTATTCCAACAACAGGCTGCTCCTTTTTTCTTCTCCATTACATTTGCTGCCTGCTATCTCAGCGAGGGAAGTTTGATTATTTTGTTCATTTCACATAATTATCCTTTGGTTTTCATTCCTACTCTGAATCTTCAACATAATTCTCTGCTCAAAAAAAAAAAAAGTAGCAAAATATATATGAAATTGTGCATTTTAGCTTAAAATATTTTAAGGGGAAATTTGTGTTTCATGGTACAGTGCTTTCCAAATGTATATTTTAGGATAACGTACATTTAAAATAATGTGAATTGTCAAGTGTATTTGAATTTGCAGATGAATGGGGAAATGGAATAGAATGGACTTACAAATGAATGAATCTGAATGTGGTGTTGATGGAAAATAGACTGATCCATCCAGCCCTAAACACAGCCCTCTGTTTCCAGCATGTGTAGTTTGGCTAAACAGCTAGAGAGAGGTAGGATGAGGTTTCTGAATGGAATCTTGAACACCATTTCCCCAGAAACTCATTAATAAATCTGTAAATATATAGCTGGCCCTATTCATGAGTCATCCATTCATCTCAAATTATCAGTCATTAATCTTAAATGATCAATCATCCAAATGGAAAGAAAGTGTCTTTCTTCACCGTCACCAATGAATATAAATGTATTTAAATAGTTGTTTTAGTTTTCCTTCTACAAAACCAGATCTAAATTTGTAATCATCGATGCTTCTAAACAGCATCCATATATTTCTGTCTTATCTTCTTTCCTTCTGCATTTCTTCCATTTCCTTTGTCAAGTTTAGACGGAGAGCCCTTGAGACAACGGATCATCTCTTTAGAACTTGATTAAAAATCTGTCTACACTGACAAGCCCAAGATCAAATGGCTCACAAGTCTACATGAATCATTAGGACCTGATCACACTCCTCCCTCACGAGTTCCCTTGACACGTGAAACACCCACCCCACAGGCTTAGCTCTCCATCTGCAGGAGGAACTGTGGTTTGAGGCATGGGGCAGGAATGTCCATGCATAGGAAGTGGTGGGGAAGTGCAGAGGATCTGTGAAACTGGTATGTAACAAATGGACCAAGTTAAATACTAGATTGGTTAATGCATGACGGGATATTGCTTTCTTATCACAATGACTCAATGGCTCTCAGATGAACTACCTCTGAGAGCCAGTGTGGTGTAGTGGTTAAGAGCGGTAGTCTCGTAATCTGGGGATCCGGTTTCGCGTCTCCGCTCCTCCACGTGCAGCTGCTGGGTGACCTTGGGCTAGTCACACTTCTTTGAAGTCTCTCAGCCCCACTCACCTCACAGAGTGTTTGTTGTGGGGGAGGAAGGGAAAGGAGAATGTTAGCTGCTTTGAGACTCCTTAAAGGGAGTAAAAGGCGGCATATCAAATCCAAACTACTACTACTACTCTTCTTCTTCTTCTTCTTCTTCTTCTTCTTCTTCTTCTTCTTCTTCTCTCTTAAAAATACTGTTTGTTAAAACTAGATCCACACATCCTTCCACATTGGGGACATAGGTTTCCAAGCGGGAGTTGATCACGGTATGGGTTTGCCAAATGTGCCTTCCTCTTATCACGTTTTTCCCTTTCGTCCTGAGTTTGAGTGTCTTCAAAGCCCATGACACCTCTGGCAAAGGCTGTTCTCCAACTGGAGCGCTTGCAGGCCGGTGTTTCCCAGTTGTCAGTGTTTATACTGCATTCTCTTAGATTTGCCTCTAGAACGTCTTTAAACCTCTTTTGTCATTCACCGGCATTACGCTTTCCATTCTTAAGTTGGGAACCAGCGAACGTTCATCCATAATTACTACCTTTGCAATATTTGCCCAGTGTTCCTTCAGAAGCAAATTAGGAAATGGTCAAGAATAGTTTGCTTAAAAATGATGTTTGGAGATGTGCTCGGTCACCCAACAGAGCCACTTCAGTGGATAAGGACGACTTCATCCAAAGTGTGCACACAAACACACACACAAAAACTATGTTATGCTCATGAGAGAGTGACACAGGGCTGGCCCTACCATTAGACAAAGTGAGAAAACTGCCTCAGGTGGCAGTTTCTGAGGGTTAGGAGCCTTGGCCATTCCCATTTATTGGAGGACATGGTTTACACCTCCCATAACCATTGTCCACTGCTTCGGTTGCAGTAGACGGTGACATCGTGTCCCTAATGCTGAAGTAAGATTCAACAGCCAGTCCTGTACAGTGGTACCTCTGGATACGAACGGGATCCGTTCCGGAGCCCCGTTCGCATCCTGAAGTAAACGTAAGACACGTCTGCGCATGCGCAGGTTGCGTTTCGCCACTCATGCGCAAGTGGCAAAACCCGGAAGTAACGTGCTCCGTTACTTCCGGGTCGCCACGGAACGCAACCCGAAAATACTTAACTTGAAGCTACTTCAACCCAAGGTATGACTGTACATCAAAAGAGGAGGGGGCGGACATCTTGTTACTTCACCTCAGGCAGCAAAAGATCTCGGGTCAGCTGTACAGCCACAGTTGGCTGCAGCTCCCCATTAACTTGCCCGGATAGCGAACCCAGCCTTGCTTTTGCGCAGTGTGTTGAAGTGGCAAGTTCACCCAGACTCCCATGCTCGAGGCTGCTCCATTCATCAAAGTACAGTAATGAAGGAAAGAGGCAGACGAAATGACAAGCTGGTATGCCCTGTCACACTTTCGGCTCTGCTTTTAAACGCATTTGAAAAGATGAGAGATTATATCCGGGGGGAGAGGAGGGGGGATGTTGTAAAAAGGAGACCGGCTGACACCTCTATCCGCCATCAGGCATCCTGTCACTGTGATGCATCATCCCCCTGCTTCTCACAGTCAAGTATGGGGAAGAAATATGCAGATTTGTTACTCTGTTGGACAAAGCAAAGAAAAAAAGGGGGGACTGTATTTTGCTACCCTTCGTTTCCACTTCTGTTTACCCAAGTATTTGCTTGTTGGTGCACGGACATTTCTTTTCCCCCTCCCCCCCTTTATTTATTCTTTTTTAAAAAATAAAGATTTTCAATGTCTTTATTGAAAGTTCAAAAAGTACATAATTATATGTGCACTAAACATTGTGAGGCGTAAATAAAACAGAGAAACAGAACCCGTGTAGAAGGGAAAACAAAGGGGGGAGGGGGGACCCCCCCAAAAAAGGTATACAGTAGTACCTTGTTTTATGAACAGCTTAGTTTATGAACAACTTGGGTTAAGAATGCTGCAAACCCAGAAGTAGGTGTTTTGGTTTGTGAACTTTGCCTTGGAATAAGAACATGTTTCACTTCCTGTTGAGTGTGTTGCATTTGTAAATTGAGTCCCCCGCTGCTATGGGGAAGCATGCCTTATTTTAAGAACGCTTTGGTTTAAGAACAGAATTCTGGAATGTACTACTGTATTTTAATACTTTGTTGGAAGCCACCCAGAGTTGCTGGGGAAACCCAGCCAGATGGGTGGGGTATAAATAATAAATTCTATTCTATTCTAAACCAAGGTGCCACTGTATTTTACAAGGTTATTATTGTACTTCACCAGATCCTAACCTATTACAGATTTGGAATCCACATTCAGAATCCATTTTTACAATTGCATGGATATTTTTAACATACAATGCAAACAATATGTTGAAAATACGTATCTTTACATTACTGAAGTCTGTAAAACAGCATTATTAAACCATAAAGCAAATGTATGTCTATATTTTTTTTACACACATTCTCCTAAGCATTCTTCTAAGACGTTATGAGTGGCCAGTGATGGGTTGCCCTATTTTGTGAAAATTAGGGAGGGAAGGAGGGAGGGAGACTGTGGAGGTGGGGAATTATGATGATGGAGAAACCTCATGATCATACCAAAAGGACAGGAAGCCCTTCTTTTAGGGATTATAGGAACAGAAGTACCAAAAAAAAGATAATTCAGCTGCTTATGTATGTAACAACAGCAGCCAGCATTCTCTACACACAAAAATGAAAGGGAAAAGTTTCCACCAAACAAGAATATGCTGAAATGCTGAAATATGCTGAAATGGCAACGCTAACAGCCAAAATAAGAAAATCTAATGGTGATTGCTTTGTGGAAGAATGGAAGCCCTTTTCGGACTATCTAAGGAATTTTTTGCCATTTGAGGAACTCGAGAGCAGGATTTGAAATATGAGCCACAGAAGGAATTAAGAGAAATACGGTATTGGTGTGTTGGTATAAGATATAGAATGTATTGTGCAGCAGGGAGAGGGGGAGGAATTAAAACTTCATGGAAAATGGGGTGGGAAGTGGAGAAAAGATAAATTATGTATTGAAGTATATATGCTGAACTTTTGAAAATTCAATTAAGAATTACTACAAAAAAATGAAAATAAACCTCTTTGCAACGGGAAGCCATCAAAGCAGTTTGTATTAAGATGAAGTGGAATAAAAGACCAAAGAGACAAACATACTCTTAAATCTGATGATCCCTTCCAGCTGTTCACAACCTGCTATGTTTCCTGACTATTGGCCATGGTGATCAAAAGTGGAGGCCAACATCATAGGAAGGACGACCAGGCTGTTGAAAGCTGACCTTCCCATTTTTAACAATTGCAGGAAATGCAAAGTAAGTCCAGCTCCATTCATCTATGCCAGTGATGACCAAACTTGGCCCTCCAGCTGTTTTGGGACTACAACTCCCATCATCCCTAGCTAACAGGACCAGTGGTCAGGGATGATGGGAGTTGTAGTCCCCAAACAGCTGGAAGACCACGTTTGGCCGTCATTGATCTATGCAATGGCAGAATCATGAGAAATATAAATATAAAAGTTGCAACCTTAGGAAGGAAAATCAAGATAAAACATGCTGTGATTGTAGTTTGGAATTTTGGCTGTTTCTAATAATACACCAGTCTAATGCCCACTTTGGTCAGCACCTCAATTATAGAGGTCTATGTATAGCCCAACAATGTTCTTTGCCCAAGCCAGTAGTGTCACCTTTAAAAAAGCGGAATTTCTAATGTTACTTAAAAGGCAGAGTTCTAATTTCATTCTTTTATCGTGCTTAAATCCTGGAGATGAGCTGCTTAATTTGATAGGCCTCATAATTTTATGTAAGGCAAGCCAGTCCTCCTTGCTTTTATACAGCATTTCTCATCTTTTCATAATTTATCCAAAGGCCTGCTGTTTTGTGAAATGCTATTCCTCTCAGTATTCCTGGGGGGGGGGGCAAATATATTTTTGAACAGTGCAAGTTTTTTAGGTCAGTGGGTTTGTCAACAGTGTAGTTGGTTAAGCTTAGTAAGAATGAGAACTACATTTACTTTTCTTCTTCTTTGAAATTGGATTTTTTTCTTAAACCTGTGTTCCTTTGCCGCTGGTTTTAAGACTTGTGAGAAGAAAACCAGGAGTAATCCCTGAGTAAAACTGCATTAATTTGATGCAAAATATCAAATTAATGTTTGCAACAACTTCTTCTGGCTTCACATGAGTTCCAGTTCCCCTCCCCCTGAATTAATTGAACTTCCTTGGGATGCTTTTATCCTCTGAAATCAATGGAGGGTTTTGTTTTATTTTGTCATGCTGTTTAGTCTAGTGCATTTGCTAAGCCTCAAAACTCGCCTTCCTCATGAATTTTAGGATTTTCCAATACATGCAAAGCATTTTCAATTAGATCGATGAAAATGGTAGCAAAGTATAATGACACACTTGACTACGCAGAATTGTATGCTTTGTATGAAAACAAACAAAGGGACAGATGGATCATCAAAGTCCCTTGGTGCTTCTTACATTATAATTGAACACTTATTTGACTGATCACACCTATTTCCTGTCCCAAACAAGGGCTAATGACTGGTTCCTGCCGGCTGGGGGGCAGGGAGCAGTGGCTATAGTCCAGCATGTCTATCATGGTCCAGTTCACGGGTGATCAAAGTCCCGGCTAGGTACGTCGGGACTGGGGGCAAGATGGCGGGGTGGGAGCAGAAACGGGAGTCCAGGAGTCAGGAAACCAAGGGTCCGAGGATCAAGAAGCAAGGAGTCAAGGAGCCAAACGCAGCAAGGCAGGGAATGTGTTGCTGTGGCAGAGCCAAAGGGAAATGCTGACCTTATATCTGTTATGTACTGAAGTTCTCACCCTGGGCCAGCAGGGGGATACAGTAGATAGTTCAGGTCCACATATGCAAATAAGGGATCGAAAGTGACGTTCAGTGATTGGATAGTTACAGAAAATGGTTACTGTTGCATTCTAGTGGAGCTCTATATAAGTAGGCTGGCTGAACCCTTCAGTTCAGTTCTGTTCTGTGAATAAACAAGAGCTGTTTGAAGAATTGCTGTGTCGTCTGATATGTTCACCCACAACTTAACAATATCCCTTCCTGGCTCTGGCCACCAGGTGCTGTTAGTTACCAATCGGCCTCACCTGTGCAGCCGCACCTTGCCTCCTCAGAACAAACTTAGGAAGGCCCCAGTCCTGCAAAGTCCTACTGGTCACAGGGCCTGGCTGCTGCACGCACTCCTGACAATGGCTGTGGCAGTGTGGCAGCCTTCTAGCTTTGATTCAGACAGAAGAAGACATCACTTCCTCCTCTGCCGGCTGCGCTGTCTTCTAGGGCTCACCCTAAATTGCAGCCAGTCACTGGTGGGCTTGGGAGCACGGCTTAGGGAGCAGACCAAAGGGAAAACTTTGTCCCTCTGGTCCACTCCCTGGCTATAAAAGCCAGCCATGCCCAGGCCACCTGACCCACCTGACACCTTATGTGTAGGTTTGCCTGTGTAAGGTCTTGCTATGGAAGTCTTCAGTCACTGTCTTCAGGTCCAGAGAGGAAGTTGCCTTGAGGCAGATTGGGTCTTTCTGGGAGTTTTGCTGACCTCATAGCAATTGTCACAACTTGATGGCAGTTAAGACATTGGGTTGGATCCTTAGTCTAGGTCAGTGATGGCCAAACTATTCCTATCTTGCTGGATATCTGCAAGTTTAGGAATGCATCCGAGACTCTTAACGTGTTCTGGTAAGAAATGAAAGTGTCCACCAAGGCAGAGTTTTATATTTGCTGTGATAAGTGATTGCCCTTTACATCGCAGAGGACGGCGAGGCCTCTAATTTAATTGCTAGATCACCTCTTTACATGACTAATAAAGCAAGGAGGAAGACGACTTGCTGGAAAACTTGAGGTGCAAAGAAAGGGCACATCTTTCTTACATAGGGCGTAGCTGTAGATGCACATGTTAACACTGGGTGCAGTATAGCAAAGGCCAATCGTCAGGCAACGAAAGAGAGAGAACGAACTGCTAAATGCTCTTCCATTTATTTTACAAGTTGTGCATTTCCAGTGGCAGTTTCTATGAGATTAGCATTTGAATCACATCCATCTGTTTCAGGATTATGTCGTATTGTCCGTTGAACCTACGCTATTGAATTGAGGCTCTGCAAAATGTTACTTTCCTGATTTATTTGCAAGGTTACATACAGCTTCCTGCCAGGGCTGTTTAACACAGACCTGCAGAAAGGTTTGGGCTACACATAAAGATCACACACACAAAATAATAAAGTTGGTAACACTTTAAACTAAGGCTAGCTTATTTCATCCTGAGAGCTTGAGCTTTCATAGACTTCAAAAGGTCCAGCCTTCACCAAGTTGGGGCCCACTAGATAATGGGATCCCAAACTGTGTTCTGTGATCCACCAGCAGTCCTCAGGCTTCGCTCCAGTGGTCTGCAGTGTGGGGGGGGGTTTGTGGTTCAAGACAGGATTAAATATTTGCATTGAATATTCATTCTGATTTTTAACTGCATTTGTCTTGCTTTTATTTCTTACATTGCATTTGTTTGCATTGCAGTTTGAATGCTGTGATTGTAATGCAATAAAATGCAGTATATAAGAAATAAAAGAAGCAAAAAAAATTCAATTAAAAAGCATCCAGCACAGTGCATTGCAATTGAAACAACAGGAGGAAAAATCATTGAGTGGTCCACAAGGACCCCCAGCAATTTTCATGTGGATTTTGGGCGAAAGGATTGGGAAGCTTCTGCTCTAGATATTTTGGACTAGAATTCCCATCAGCCGCTGCCAGCAGAGCCATTGACTAATGTAATCTATAAAAGCTCACACTCTCTTTATTTAAAAGAAACAACTATACTCACATGGCTTTGGACCTGGATATTCTACTAAAAGAATAAAAATATTTTTATTCTGCTGAATTTGGGCAAAGTTGGTGATGTCATCATACATCCCCTCTAATTCCACTTTTCTTACAGAATTTCAGTAGTTCTAGAAACGAGTATCTGTTTAGAAAAACGGAGCTGAGCTTGATCAAAACTAGATTACTGTGATCATCATATAATCTGGAAATGCTGATGTATAAGGAAGGCCTTTCAAGAAGTCTGCCTCTAGTAAATCTTACCAGTAGTTAACTTGAGAGCTCATCTTTTCAATATAGGCACAAATTGTGGGGCTTGTATTATGGCACAATGGCTGACAAATCTTACGACTTCACTAGTACTTATGGCAATTAAGCCCCATAATAGGAGGCACTTAAAAAAGGCTTCTCATTGTAGTTTTATAACCACCATTGTCACCTCCCCACCACAATCTTGGTGAATGATACTGTTAAATATTTGTATGATCTACACACACTTTTAAAAAAAGATGTCTTTATTTGAGGTATGAGCAAATTATTGAAAGCTGAACAGACTATTCTCCTTGATGGACAGAAGGCCAAAACAGATAAGGTTCTGCTTTCCTCCTGTGGATCTCATGTGAAACTGGGTTGTCCCAACTCTTCAGAACACTTGGTATAAAAAGGCAGGGATAATTGCCTGCAGCTCAGCAAAGAGAATGGCATTGTTTTGGACTTGAGTTCCCCTCTTCATTTGCTGAAAGCAAGCCGATCTTTGAGACAAAGGAATTCAGCTTAACTGGTAAAGGGTGCGTTTGGAGGGCTGGTGATTCCCCTCTGAATTACCTGGTGATTGAATAAAAATAGAAGAAGCCTCATTAATTATCCTTAGCCTGCCATTCCAAATTAAGGGCTAAATTACAGCTCTCAGAAGCGGGAGGAAGGCAGGGCCAAACTGAGCGTGCTGGAAAGCCAAGTAAATAAGTTCTGCTTGGAACAGCATACATCAAGACTGCAGTTCTTGCACATACCAAAGACTGTGGGCTCAGAAGTTGTGTTTCGTAAGAATCTCTATATTACACCCTTGTGCAAATTAATTGAAACAAATAATGTAGTCTATTGTACAAAACTCACATACACATGTACAAAACTCACATATACGTGCTTTAGTAATGGATATGACCGCTATTTTTAAGCAGCGTTTGAACATGGTTTGGCATGGAGTCTACTAGTTTTGAACAGTCCCTGTTGATTTTCGGATCCCTGTGCCACACTTGAATCAGCGCCTGAATGAGCTTCTCCACAGTCGTACAGTCTACAGCAAGGAGGCAACTTTTGCATATAGCCCACAAATTCTCAGTGGGATTTACGTCCAGGGAATTCCCTGGCCAATCAGGTACCTGTATTTGCTGCTCTGTCATGAATTTCATTCAATGTGTGACGGGGCTAGGTCCTGCTGCAATATCCCAGTACTGTCAGGATACCTCTTTTCCAGCTCTGGAATAACTCTCTTTCAAAGAACCTCAATATATTGTGGCGAGCGCATCATTCCTTCTATTGGCTGCAGACATCTGACACCATAATGATCAACTGACTTTCCCTGTTTGTTTTGAGTACGGGACTACGAGTAAGATAGAAAACATGCTTTGTTTCGATTAATTTGCACAAAGGTATATTATTTATTTAGTTATTTTATTTATTAATTTTGTATAAAACCCTTTGTAGATCTTGCTTGGAATTTTTTAGTTATTTAAAAATGTTCTGTTTGCAGCTTTCATATTCCTTAATGTGGGCAGTTATAATGCAAGCAGTTCATACTTTTACAACAAATAACAGTGATGGCATTTTGTTACTCTCTTATTATGATACAGACTCACGCCTAGGCACCTACAAAGTCATGTTGTTAAATATGTGATGGTCCTGTTTCGATGCCGTCTTTGAAAAATGTTTGGATGTGCAATTGCCTCACAAGTCATATCCTCTTAGCCCTGTGACATCATCAAACTATCTGGCAACAGGAAGCTTAATCAAATGGCAAACATGGAAAGAGCAGCAGTTTTATGGAGCTAGAGTGAGTTCTAAAATCTGTAATGACTTTCCAGAGATTTTCCCATCCTTTTGGATTGCGGTATCTGCAACAATTTAATGAGCAGTGTTAGAGCTGATAATGTATAAAGTGAGACTAACTTCATAACTAGATTAAAAGTTAATTGTACTTTTGGCTGAGCAAGTTCAGAAGATTTGCACGATGCAAATGATATGGCACTCACAAGGCATATTTTATCAGCCCAGAATCTTAAACAGATGCTGGTTTTTGTTAATTAGGGGCCTTGATTTTATACAAACAGGGTGCTATTTCATACATGCAGACAATCTCGTACATTATTTGCATGTATAAAGTGCCAGCTGAGATTAACTAAAAAGGGGTTCGATGCAGCTCCCTCTAGCACAATAAATTATTGCGGATTTAAACACACTTTCAGATTTGTTCAGTGACTTCAATTGGCAGACTACACATGCCAATAAATAAATATGGATGTGTTATGACAGTTCATTAATTTGGGGGCCTGTGAAGTTTCCCACTTCCACAATAAAAAGCAACTGATAACAGCTGGGCTCCAAAGTCATGAGATGAAAGGTAATGTATTTGCAGTAATCATTCTTATTTATTTAATGTTTGTTTTCTGCTGTGAAATTAGGTTAATGTGCATGTGGGAATAAAGCAGAGCTGAAACAAACAGGTTGTCTTCAGTTTGCAAATGGACTGATGGCTGGAAGCATTTGATGAAATCTTGGGATTTATATTTCAGTTCTTTGAGAATGCCTTGCTTTAACTTTCTCTCATATGTTTTAATTATTTTTCCAGATCAACACAGTGCCACATAAGCATATTGCATCAGAATTCGTATTTTTGAATGCTGCTTCCTCCAGCTGTTTAGTAGAGACCATTAAACAATTCTAGATTAAGACTGCAAACTTCAGGGTTCCAAGTCGTTAAGAGACCCAAAATAGAGACCCAAAGCTCCATGTGTGGGATAAACTAGGGTCACCTTGTTAAATAATAACTTAAGGACTGCATTGGCACCCAGTATGCAAGCCTCTGGAACCACTAGTCACTTGAAACTGTTGCATGGTACTTGCCATCTAAGTCCACCTCTTTCCTTCACATACACCTGCCAAGTGAGCAAATAATTTAAACCAGTCAGTCTAGATTATCAACATCCAGTGCATCTATTCCCTGCTGCCTGCCAGTTGCAGAAAGAAATGAAAAAATCCTACTTGACCCCCAATATAGAGACCAGTTAAGCTCACACTGCATACCAGGTGGAAGAACTGGGTGCCACATTCCAGAAGGTGAAGGGAAGTGGCAGGCAATGACTGGCTCTTAAATACCCTCCAAGTGCCATTCATTATATCAAGGATCAGGAACTTTGGCCCTCCAGATGTTGGCAAACTACAACTCCATCCTTTTTCATTGGCCGCATTGTCTGGAATACAGATTTATCGAGGCAGACGTATCTTAATGTATGTTTTGACATTCTAGTAATTATCTGTTTAAGAATGGACATCAAATTGCAAACAAATGTTCTGAAACACTGCGTACCTAAGGCTGCAATCCTAACTTGGGTGTAAGCCCTACTGAATTCAACAGGACCTACTTCTGAGTAGACAATGTTAGGATTGCATTGTAAGTCATTAACAAAAGTCCCCACACAAGAATGGGGCAGGGGCATATCTTTTTAATGGAGTGATACCACATCACTCTATTCCTTGAAGGAAGAGGTGTATAGAACCACATTTGCAGATCTCTGTGTATTGCAGAGTTGGCCTGCCAACAGGCCTGGTGCCCGAAGCCAGCTCCTTGTAGAATGTGTCCTTGGGGGACCCCAAATCTTCTTGACACAGTGCATCAGGTTTGGGGCCCACATTCCCAGCATGTTCACACTCCTGTCTCAGCGCCATCGATGCTGGATTGGCCATACTCACATAATGGAAGATGACAGGATCCCCCAGCTGGCTTCAGGCATCAGGCCCATTGGCGGACCAACTGCAATACACAGAGGTCTGCAAACATGACATGAAATCTGGCAACGTTCACTGCGCTGTGTGGGAATCCCTTGCAGACTATCTCAGTGCCTGGAGGCGATCAGTCAGGTGGTGTGTCCACAGCAGTGACCAGAGGAGGGATGATGTCAGGGACTGGCTAGATGAAGAGTGGTGGAGACTGCCTGGCCTGCAGAAGAGGATAGGCTGGACTCAGGTTTGTGGTGGTGGGAAACAGGACACACCTCAGAGGAGGAGAGCTGGGAAATACTGGAAACTAGGAGTTGGGGTCACCTCATGAGAAGAGAAGAGAAGACTCCCTGGAAAAGACCCTGATGTTGGGAAAGATTGAGGGCACAAGGAGAAGGGGACGACAGAGGATGAGATGGTTGGACAGTGTTCTCGAAGCTACCAACATGAGTCTGACCAAACAGCAGGAGGCAGTAGAAGACAGGAGTGCTCTGGTCCATGGGGTCACCAAGAGTCGGACATGACTGAACGACTAAACAACAACAACAACAGGAGTCGGGGTGGGGGAATGAGGAACAGGAGGGAATAAGTAGAAGCCTCAGCCCTGAACAAGAACAGGAATCAGGTTTAATAAAGGCAGCACCAGCTGATAGTGTTCCATGGGTAAACGTAAAGGTGAAGGACCACTGGGCGGTTAAGTCCAGTCAAAGGCAACTATGAGGTTGCAGCGCTCATCTCACTTTCAGGCCAAGGGAGCCAGTGTAGTTTTCCGGGTCATGTGGCCAGCAGGACTAAACCGCTACTGGCGCACAGAGGACCGTGAAGAGTGCCAGAGCGCACGGAAAGGCCATTTACCTTCCTGCTGCAGTGGTACATCTATTTATTTACTTGCACTGGTATGCTTTTGAACTGCCAGGTTGGCAGGAGCTGGGACAAAGCAATGGGAGTTGACTCCTTTGCAGGGATTCAAACTGCCAACCTTCCGATCAGCAAGCCCAAGAGGCTCAGTGGTTTAGACCACTGTGGTTTAGACCACACCCATGTCCCTATAGCGTTCCATGGACAGTCTGCCAGAATCACCTCCCACCCCTAAAACAAGATGATTACTCCACATAACAGAACAGAAAACCAGGCAGAAGCAAAGAATGCCCATGGTGACTCACCGTAGGCAGAGGGAGGGATCTGAGACATAGATAATAGACTGTATGGGAGGGGGCAGATATTCTGAGCAACAGCTCATGATATAGGAGGATACTTCATGAATCTGTGTGTGTTTCCATGTTGACACTAAGAGCTGCTAGTTGAAACGAGCTGTGTGTTTCCTTCTGCTCTTTGTCAAGAGTGTTTGCTGCCAGCTCCCCTATGACAAATGGCCGCTGGGAGGAGCACCGAAACAATAAACACCATGGTGCACCTGAATCAGCACAACAGGATGCCTCCATCTGCCCCAGCTGCAGCAAAACATGGCTCTCCCATATCGGTTTCTACAATCACAGCAGGTGCTGAAACTCTCCAATGGTTCGATTTCACCTCTGATGGTACACTCCTCCGTTGTCTCCCGAGACAGATGGATGTAACTGATAACCGTGCAAGGTTGAATATTGAAATACTTTATTGTCACTTGTACAACTTGTATACAGTGAGATAACACGAGCACCCTCCACTCAGCTCTCTTAGTCTTAATTCCCCTCATTTCCTGATGCACACCCACCAAACCTGAAAGTCAGTTGCCCTGTTGTTATCTTTTCATTCAGCAGCCTAACAGCCCACGGATAGAAGCTGTTCTTTACCCTGTTAGTGCGACTAATCATGTTTCTATATCTTCTGCCCGAGGGCAGGAGATCAAGAAAGTTCCGGCCAGGGTGTGAATCATCCCTGAGAATTTTCCTCACTCTCCTGAGGCAACGTTCTTCCGCTATTTCATCCAGTGGATTCATGGGACAGCCCATAATATCTTGTGCTGTATTCACCACCCTCTGTAGGCACTTCCTATCAGATGATGTCAAACCAGCATACCACACCGTGATGCAGTATGAAAGGACACTTTCTATATTGCTAGGAAAGGTGGTCAAACTCAAAATAGGACAGAACTAGAATTATAAGAGGAATTGGACTTGTTTTCTGGGCCCCGGACCATTGATTTCCATGTTTGCAATGCACACAAAATCTAGCCAATAGGACCTGTTTGTTTTGACGTTTGATAAGAAATGCTCTATGCTCAGAGCTGGAGTACTTGAAATATTAGAAATGGCTGGCTATTTACAGTTGACCTCGTGTTAGAATATATCAATATCCGCTACGTATTTCATTCCCTTTTTATACTGACGATGATATCAGAACATTTAATGTTGTTTGAAGAGTATTCCATTAGCCTGGTGCATTAAGAATGTCATCCCACTAGCTTTGAACAAAACAAACATACCTGTAATGAAAGTTATGATAAGAGGCTCTTGGAGGCAACATCAAAGGATTGCCATGGCTACTGAACACTGGCCATAGCATTTGAGCCAGCTCTGTCGACTGATGGAAGTTCGCAAATAACTGGCTCAAAATCCTCGTTTTTATTACAAGTGAAGCACATACATTGCTCACAATGAATGATTTGTACTTTAAGCTGCTATCCTGTTTCTGTACTTGCACAGCCGCAACTCACTGTTGGCACATCCTCAAAACCTGATTAAATTAATTTCTTGCTCAGTAAGAAGCTGGGCTTCCTTCCTGACAGCTTCATTCTAGTCTAGCCTTGGGCCATGTTTGCACCATGCATCTGGACACGGGTGGTGCTGTGCTCTAAACCACTGAGCCTCTGGGGCTTGCCAGTCATAAGGTCAGCAGTTTGAATCTGTGTGACGGGGTGAGCTCCCGTTGCTCTGTCCCAGCTCCTGCCAACCTAGTATAGTGGTAGCTTGGGTTACATATGCTTCAGGTTACATATGCTTCCGGTTACAGACTCCGCTAAACCAAAAATAGTGCTTCAGGTTAAGAACTTTGCTTCAGGGTGAGAACAGAAATTGTGCTCCGGCGGTGCGGCAGCAGCAGGAGGCCCCATTAGCTAAAGTGGTGCTTCAGGTTAAGAACAGTTTCAGGTTAAGTACGGACCTCCGGAACGAATTAAGTACTTAACCCGAGGTACCACTGTAGTTTGAGAGCATACCAGCACAAGTAGTTAAATAGGTACTGCTGCGACAAGAAGGTAAACAGTGTTTTGGTTCACTCTGGCACTCATCACGGTGTCCCATTGCACCAGAAGCTGTTTAGTCATGCTGGCCACATGACCTGAAAAAACTGTCTGTGGACAAACTCGGCTCCCTCAGTCTGAAAGTGGAGATGAGTGCCACACCCCATAGTTGAATTCAACTTGACTTAACCTTCCAGAGATCCTTTACCTTTACCTTTTTCTTTTCACCATACATTTAAAGCATCATGATACCACTTAAAACAGTCATTGCTTCTCCTGAAGAATTCTGGGATCTGGCATTTGTTAAGGGTGCTGGGAGTTGTTAGGAGACCCCAATTCCCCTCAAAGAGCCACAATTTCTAGAGTGGTTTAATTCCCCTTCTTAGGGAACACTTGCAGAGGTTTTTGTAAGTTGCTGGAAGAGGGGAGCATTAAAAAAAAATAAGTGTATCAGCTGGTGCATTTATTTATTTATTTGAACACCCAAAACCTCAAGAGTGGAAACATTTCTAAAAACTAGTCAAAATGCTTCAAGAGATCCGTAGAACATTGCTTTGCTCATCACCGCTGCAGAACTGGAATGTCCCAAATTAATTTTTCACTGTTGAATGTTACTAAACCCTGGGGGGGGGAGGGGTTTTCCAAACCTAGGAAGTGGCTCCCATGAACACTTTGCCATCCCTTGCTGATCTGAGTTGCTCTGTGGAGGGTATCATTAAACGTGTGGTTTTGTGTAGAGATTTTGACAGGTTGTTACCCATCTACCCTGCCAGTTCATCTATCTTGGGTTCCCTGTAAATGAGGGAGACCTTGCAACAGTAAGAGGACCATAGGAACCAACTCCTAGGGGCGGATGTCCCTTTGTCCTTCAATAAAATATTTGAGGGGGGCAGCTCCTCCCCCCAAGTTGATGGGCATTACCATTCAAATGGTGTGCACACACCACGTCTTGTGATCGATTATGTGGGGTGGGGCTTACCTGCGCCCCAATATTTTCTTCAAGTTGGCACCCCTGAAGAGGACATCTGGCTGCTACTGAGAGCCCTTTCTTACTATCACGACACCTAGTGCAACGTGTGAGGTGTGTCCTGTCTTCCACCCTTCATCCATCTTATGTGGGGAAACTAGCCCTTGACCACTTTGCCTTGAGAATTGGCCCCATCTCTATTTGCTGCAAAGAGATTAATCATGTTGATATAAAATATGATTACCCCATTTCTTGGTGGTGGTGGTGGGGGGGGGGAAGGAAACTGACATTTTAACAAGAACCTTCCTTTCTGCTAATTGCTATTACTGTTTCTCCCCAGGCTGTTCTCACTCTCAGCCCACGTAGGAAGTCTGATGATTTTCAAATTAAGCTATAATGGGTAGAAATTTAAAGCACAAAAAGGAGGAGATGAGACAGAAAAGCATTCTGACTGTTAGAAATCTTGGCTGGAAATATGTCAAGGAGGGTTGCATCCTGCATCTGAATATATATATATATATATATATATATATATATATATATATATATGCTTTCGTAGATTTTCACGGGTACAGGAATGCAGGTTTTGGTGTCTTCGGGTGTCTTCCCGTGTAAGAGTTGGGGTGTCTAGGCGACGTTTCGACGAGGTCTCACTCGTCATCTTCAGGCTGGTGCTTTCGGCTTCTTGTTACTGGAACCTGAGATCCTGCTCTGTTCCAGTAACAAGAAGCCGAAAGCACCAGCCTGAAGATGACGAGTGAGACCTCGTCGAAACGTCGCCTAGACACCCCAACTCTTACACGGGAAGACACCCGAAGACACCAAAACCTGCATATATATATATATATATATATATATATATATATATATATATATATATTTATGGGGTTAAGTGAATGTAGCATATTTCTCTACAAACGCCCAGGTGGTGTTGAATCTGGTACAAAGTTCATAGCTCCACCATGAATGTGTAGACAACCTGCAGCCATTCAGATGTTGCTGCACTAAAACTCCCTTGGTCAGGCTGGCTGATGGGAGTTGGAGTCCAAAAAGAGCCCCTGAACCTGTCATCATAGAATTGAAGAGTTGGAAGGGACCCCAAGCATCATCGATGTCAACCCCCTGCAATACAAGAATCTCAAGTAAAGTAGCCATGACAGACAGCCATCCAACCTCTGCTTAAAAAACCTCAAAGAAATGAGGGTTTATCACCTCCCAGGGGTCTCCTTTCCAGTGTCGAACAGCTCTTACCGTCATAAAGTTTTTCTGGAATCTCCTTTCTTGTGACTTGAAACCATTGAGTACTGAAACCAATACTCATTTTGAAATGAACTTTTGGGGTTCTTAAAAGGATGATTTAAATGAGAGGTGAGCTTCTAACCCTTCTCCTGATCCATTACCCAGCCCATTGAGTCTCCTAAGAAGAACCCATGGTGCAGCATGTCAGGAGGAAAATAGAAGCAGGAAGGAAGGAGAAGAAGGAGAGAGAGAGAGAGAGAGAGAGAGAGAGAGAGAGGGAGATCATGGGTAGGCAACCTAAGGCCCGGGGGCCAGATCCGGCCCAATCGCCTTCTAAATCCAGCCTGCAGACAGTCCAGGAATCAGCGTGTTTTTACATATGTAGAATGTGTCCTTTTATTTAAAATGCATCTCAGGGTTATTTGTGGGGCCTGCCTAGTGTTTTTCCATGAGTAGAATGTGTGCTTTTATTTAAAATGCATCTCTGGGTCATTTGTGGGGCATAGGAATTCATTCATTTTCCCCCACCCCACCCCAAATATAGTCCGGCCCCCCACAAGGTCTGAGGGATATTGGACCGGCCCCCTGCTAAAAGAGTTTGCTGACCCCTGTGATAGATGATAGATAGATGATAGATAGATAGATGATAGATAGATATAGATAGATAGATAGATAGATAGATAGATAGATAGATAGATAGATAGATAGATAGATAGATGATGATAGAGATAGATAGATAGATAGATAGATAGATAGATAGATAGATAGATAGATAGATGATATATTATAGATAGATAGATGATAGATAGATAGATGATAGACAGATAGATGATAGAAAGATCCTTTTCACTGTTGCTGCTACCACCAGAAAGAAAGGAGTTCATTTCCAGATCAGTCAGAGCAGAGCCTTTGGGCATTTGCTGCCAATTTCTATTCCTGGGAAACTGAAATAGTCTCATCAAAACTCTTTTGGCTTCTTACGAAATTCTTCTGAGGAAACCTCAAAACTCATGTCAAGTGTTGCTTTTGGTGAAATCAAGTGGTACGCATGAGGACTGCCCTTCCCCATTAATTTTATTAATCCCATCCAAACGGTTCTGGTGTCAATGAATTCCCAGGTTTATGCAAAGGAGGTTTGCTGTTTCCTTCAAGAACTTTGGGGGCTATTTTGATTTAGTCTTGCACTGCTGAACTGAGAGAATAGTAGTTGGAACTTCAGCCTTTAAGGCCAGAGATGAGGGATCTGTGTCCCTTTCCAGATGCTGAAGGACTTCAACTCCCAGCATTCTTGATAATGGGTTGGGTTTGTTGAGGCTGCTGGGAGTTGGTTTCTAACAACATCTGGAGAGCCACAGGTTTAGGGGAAAGCCATTAGAAGTGTCTTGGGTTTTCAATTTTGCAATATTCTTTCCAATGGAAATCTATCTTAAGTACAGCACAGTTTTATTCCGCGCAAATAAAGGAGTGCTTTTGTAGTACAGAAACTAAGGACAGGAGCTGTGAAGTTACAGATTCTTGGTTCAAATATGAGCTCAGTGATGAACACAGAGGGTGTCCACAAATAAGCTACCATCTCTCGACCTTAGCATCTCATTGCTTGAAATCTATAATATAGGGGGGAAACTGATCTGCCTTCCTGGGTATGGGGAAGACTTGCTATGCTTTAAAAGCATGCTGAGTGCAGTGGATCGGATCCAAGTCTAGTCCTATTCAGAGTAGACCCATCAAATTTCTTGGACATGACTAATTTAAATTCATTCATGTCAGTGGGTATGCTCTGAATAAGACTAGCATTAAATCCAACTTTTGCACATGCTTGGGACAAACAAATTGCTACTAATTGTCACAACTCTGCTTTTAGATTTCTTTTTTGAGAACTTGGAAAGAAACCTCTCCATCAAATTATGTTCATCTTTAATATTCAGAAAAGATATGCCTAAGCGGTTCAAATAATTAGAAGTTCATCCCCTAGAAAGCCTTTAAAGGGATGCACACATTATATTGTATTTCTGCACCACTGCAACGATTTGTGTACCTGGTCAACGCTGTTTTTAATCATTTCCAAGCCCAAATTATCTTGTGGCTCAGCTTATTTTCTCAGGGGGATAGCTAGTGGGATGAGGAAGTGGATGTGATGTGCGCCTTAAACTTTGACAGCTTTTCCATTTTTGTTTAGTTTTGCAAGTGGCATATTATTTACTTGTTAATTTCTCATGAGCCCAGGTTGCAATAACTTTGGATGAAGAACACAGCCCCCCCCCCCATGCTCATGAGGAATTTGCAAGCAACTAATATACTACACTGAAAGAAAATACTTGAACTGCCTCATAGGTGAATTGCCACCTGTTCCCTCAAGGGATGGGGATGAAGAGAAGTTATAAAGTTATTTTAATGTCAGCTCGGGATATTTGAATTTTTATCTCCTGCACTGAAAACACCAGAAAGCCTTAATCACATTTTGACCTTGCATTTTTGGATGCTCCTTTTCCCTCCCCACATCTGAATAATTGCAACTCGCATATTTTAACCTCGTAACTTATTTATTGAAACTCACACGCTGTTTTCTCCAACAATTCTCAAACATAGTAAACACAAGTGTTGCATCCCTGAATCAGGGCAAAGTTGGTGTCTATGTGCTGTGATGATGATGATGATGGCAACAACAACAACAACAACAACAACAACAATAATTTATTTATACCCCGCCCATCTGGCTGAGTTTCCCCAGCCACTCTGGGTGGTTCAAAATCAAGTGTTAAAAACAATACAGCGTTAAATATTAAAAACTTCCCTGAACAGGGCTGCATTCAGATGTCTTTTAAAGATAGAATAGCTGCTTAATTTCCTTCACATCTGAAGGGAGGCTGTTCCACAGAGTGGGTGCCACCACCGAGAAGGCCCTCTGTCTGATTCCCTGTAACCTCACTTCTCACAATGAGGGAACCGCCAGAAGGCCCTCGGCGCTGGATCTGAGTGTCCGGGCTGAACGATGGGGGTAGAGATGCTCCTTCAGGTATACAGGACCGAGGCCCTTTAGGGCTTTAAAGGTCAACACCAACACTTTGAATTGTGCTTGGAAACGTACTGGGAGCCAATGCAGATCTCTCAGAACTGGTGTTATGTGGTCCCGGCGGCCACTCCCAGTCACCAGTCTAGCTGCCGCATTCTGGATTAATTGCATGGCCATGAAGATGCCTTTGGGGTACTCACAAGCTGAGTAAAATGCAAAGAGATGGGAATATTTAATGCCACAAGAAGAGACCTGCTGGATCAGGCCCATAGCAAGTCCATGAGGAGGACCTGAGCACAACAGGGCTTTCCCCACTTGCAATCTCAGCAACTGATGATCATAGGCACACTGACTCCCAAAGTGGAGGTGTGTGCTGGGCCCGGGGGTAACCCTTGAAATGCGGTCCAGGACCGGTCCAGAATCTGAAGTTTCCACTAGGAGTCAGTCCGACAGGGCCAAGGCAGGAAACCAGGCAAGGACAGGTACAGGATCTCAGGCAGGATCTAGCATACAGCAATGTTGCTCCCGCAACCTGGGGTGGGGTATGACAGCCTTTTATCTTTGTCGGGGCAACGGCTGGTCCTGATCCCCCAGCAACTCACCTCCCTGTCTCACCTGAAGGCGAGCACTCCTCCTGCCAGTACTCAGGTCTCTTCTTCTCTCAGAACTTAGTCTCTGCAGCTCGGAAGACGTTGGTGGGTTGCTAGACCCAGGGGCCGCCTCAGTCTCTCCTGACCAAACCGGTAGTGGAGCAGCTGTAAGTGATGGCCCAGCTGAAGGCAATGAGATCATCCCCGCATCTGGAGCCAGAGCAGGCTCAGGCCCCTGACTCGGCCCAGCTGGTGTTTGTTGCAGGGGAACCTGTGCAGACTGGGACTCTTCAGGATCAGGCCCCAGACTGGGTTCAGATGATGCCTGAGGCAAAGGATCTGGTGCAGACTGAGTCTCCTCTGGTTCCGAGTCCGAGCCCAAGTCCCAGGGCCATCACAAGGTAGAACATACCCACTATGACTGCTAGCAGCCATTAGCCTTATCCTCTAAAAATTGTTTAATCTTCTTTCAATGCTACCTAATTTGGTGGTCATCACTACCTCTTCAGGAAATAAATTTCACAACTTAACTATGTGCTGTGTGAAGAAGTCCCTCCCTCCCTTCCTCCCTCCCTTCCTGCCTTCCTTCCTTTTTGAGTAATCCAACATGAGACTGGGTATAGGGTGGTTTATAAGTTGAATAATAATAATAATAATAATAATAATAATAATAATAATAATTAAACATACATTGCCCTATACCTGGAGGTCTCAGGGCGGTTCACAACAAGACCACAACATATAAAATCAAACCAAAAGCAGTAACCCAATACCCCCCCCCCAAAAAAAGCCACATTCTAAAAGGGTATTGGATGACAATAAGATCAACCAAAGACCTGGTTAAAAAGCAATGTTTTTGCCTGGTGCCTAAAGGTGTATAATGAAGGTACCAGGCAAACTTCCCTGGGGAGAGCATTCCACAGTCGGAGAGCCACTGCAGAGAAGGCCCCATTCCCATGTTGCCACCCTCCGGACCTCTTGTGGAGGAGGCACACGAAGGAGGGCCTTAGAAGATGATCTGCCCTATCTGTTAGAGATATTACTACCACTTAAATTTATTAGTTGCTTGTTGCCGAAATCACCAAGTGGCCTACATCTTAAAGCATAAACATTAATGCATCAACTATTCATATGGAATTTTAACCTTCTCATACAAACAACTACGATTCTCACACACACACAGAGAGAGAGAGACACACCACAACAGCCACAGGAAGCTGTGGGATCATGGTAACAGAACAAGCCCCTCAAAAGCCTGGGGGGCAGGAGGTGAGTAAATATGCCTGGTGCTTAAATATGTCAGTGCTTAAATATGTTAAATTTGCCAGGTGGGCCTCACCAGGGATAGCATTCCACAGATGGTGGCTACGGGTGAAAGGGCCTTCCCCCTCTGAAGCTCCCTTGGTAGGCAGCAGTGCTTGAGAAGAACCTCAGAAGAAGATTTAAATGCCCAGGTATGTTCATATTATAAGGGACGCGGGTGGCACTGTGGGTTAAACCACAGAGCCTAGGACTTGCCGATCAGAAGGCCGGCGGTTCGAATCCCCGCGACGGGGTGAGCTCCCATTGCTCAGTCCCAGCTCATGCCAACCTAGCAGTTCGAAAGCACATCAAAGTGCAAGTAGATAAATAGGTACCGCTCCGGTGGGAAGGTAAACAGCGTTTCCATGCGCTGCTCTGGTTCGCCAGAAGCAGCTTAATCATGCTGGCCACATGACCTGGAAGCTGTAAACTGGGTCTCGGCCAGTAAAGCGAGATGAGCGCCGCAACCCCAGAGTCGTTCGTGACTGGACTTAACTGTCAGGGGTCCCTTTACCTTTACCTTTATGTTCATATTAGGAGAGGCATACCAAGAGATACTGAGGTCCTAAGCCATGAAGAGCTTTATAGGTCAAAACTAGGATGCTGAATTGGACTTGGAAGCACATCCCATAATCTTGTATCTTGTTTCGTATGTTAATGAATGTTTATGTTTTACCGTAGGATCTGTTGACTGGGATGAGAGATTTGTTTGCATTGTTCCTGATCAGACATTTCTGAAGGGGAGAGGTAAAACAGCTTTCCAAAATCACTCTTTAATAAGTTGACTAGGTAAACCACCTGTGCCCTTTTTAAATAATCAAAAAACAAAAACCCAGTAACATTCACTCTGTTATGGCTTGTCTATTTTACTTCACATACTATAATGGTCTGTTTACAGCAATTTATAGGGAAGTTGATTTTCCCCTGGCTACGGAATCAGGCACTGTTATACTGGAGTAATGTTCTGCAGGAGACCATCCCCTCTCCATCATCTAACCAGGACCTAAAGAAAACCTCCCTGGATCATACAAGGTTCTATCTCAGGGGTGGCTTACCTGAGACCCTCAAGATGTTGCTGGCCTACAACTCCCATCATTCCTGACTTATGCAGACTAGGGCTGATGGGAGTTTGAGCCCAGCTACATCTTGAGGGTCACAGGGTCTGTCTATTCTCGCTTTGTTTCCAACTGCAGATATCTTTGGATGGTTCTTGAGCAGGCAAATGACACCGATGGACATTCCTTATTTGCCCCCCAAATGCCACATGCCTGCTTTTCCGGTGTGTGTATCATGTTCTATGATTTCCCCTTTTTGCACAAACATCTTCATCTCCAAATGCTCTGAACGTGTCCCAGTTCTTGCAAATAATTTTAGCTCTGTGATTCCGGTGACCTTAGAGCGAGCGAGTGAGCGAGCGAAAAAAAATGAAATGTTCCTTCCATATGAGCCTGCATAAATATTTCATATCTCTTAAACAACAGGATATGATTTCTTCAAGGCAGGAGAGAAGAGTGTGAGGGATCTATTTTAGAAAGAAATGTAATCATTTCCCATTTCCCTCTTAGCTACGCTGGGCATGATGCATTGACTTGGAGGAGTTGCGGCGATGGAACTGATACAGAGAATGTGGCCCGCTTTGTATTCTGGGGTGCAACAGACTGAAAGTGCAATAAAAGAGACTTGAATCAACATTGTACCATTTTTGAAAGGATGTGCTTTTTATCAGAAAACAGTGTGTGCTTTTCATGTCTGTTAGAATGGCTGGATCCTTATCTCCTTTTATCGGGTAAAATAAAGCCATTTTAGTATTTGCAGGTGCCTTGCATTGTTCTGTGTAAACAAACCTCCCGGTTCTCAATGAGAAGCCATGTTTCTCGGTTTTTATCGGATTCCATCTTCACAGTGAAAGAGGGATGCCGGCGGAATTAAACAATGCTCAGAGGGGGTTTGCAGCTTGGTAGCGTGGTTTGAGGCAAGCCCACGCCCACAACTGGTGAATGGAAAAGACAATTCAGAAGGGATGGCAATTTGCTGCATATTGGCCTCTACTGTCAATCGCCTCTCCTAGGCAGTGTAAACCAAATGCGGTAATTTGCTACATTCCAAGTTCCATTGTGTGTGTTTGTTTTTATTTAATCAGAGCTAAATGATATTACGCGAAGTTTCCTTTGCCCTCCTGAGGAATCTAGATTCAACACTTTCTGAGTGGCTCGGTGCCGGAGACAGAAGAAAGTGTAACCATAGTGATGGAATGGAAATGATTTCCTTTGTTCTGAAGGCTTCAATATCCAACAGACATTACAGTTTTCAAGGTCAAAAATATATTAAGAGATAAAAATTAAAGGGAAAAAATGTGCTAGCTTAGCGACAAAAGCTAATTTAGTTTATGCATTATAAATTATGTTTAAAATGACTAGAATGGGATTTCTCAGCAAGAACTAAATGTGTGGTTTCGCAAAACTAATTTCCAGAGATGAATGTGATTATGGAATTTAGCGTTTAAAAGCTTTTTCAAGCCATCAGAGGAAATGGCAAAGCTATCAATTATACAACTTTTTAGTGGTGCCTCTTGTCAGAAATATCCTGGTATTTTTAGCCCGCTCCTTGGCATTTACTAAATTAAGGATGTCTGCAAACAAATCAGCTAATTGGAATGTTATTTAATTAAATAAAACTTGGTGTCAGTGAGCCTTAGCTGGGCTATTAACCACTGCAGGGAATCTTGTTCAGTGCAAGAGCAGTTTTGAGAGAGCCCAGGCATGGGGAGAGTAGTGCCTTTTCACTGAGCCAAAGCCTTCTGGAACTGTACCCAGTTGCTTGGTATATGGGTGGGTTGCCAATTTGCCATCCGTATAACACCTTGCTAAGTTGTTTGCTTGCATTGCATTTGCTCTTAGTGGGTTTGTGTGCTTCTTCACAAACCCAGCGTACATCGCATTTACACCGTGAATTGCATTCAGTGCGGCGCTACAGTAAGTACCGTATTTTTCGCCCTATAGGACACACTTTCCCCCCTCCAAATATGAAGGGGAAATGTGTGTGCGTCCTATGGGGTAAATGCAGGCTTCAGGAAGCTATCCGCAAGCCTTGGGAGACCGCGGGAATTCCCGCCGGGCTCCCAAGGTGTGCTGGTCCCGGGAGGAAAGGTACTAATACCGTAGCCGAAGTTCAGTCCAGAGTCACTAGCAGGGTAGACGATCACTAGATGAGACGCGAGGTCCGAAACAGGGAGCCAGGTGGGGGAGCAGGAACGCTGGTGGGTCAGCAGCGGGCAGCCGGGCGAGGAACAGGAACACCGGAGAGTCAGGAGCAGGAAGCCGGGCGAGGAAGAGGCACACCGGGAGTGCAGATCTAGGTCTGGGTAAAGCAGGTACTCCACAACGACGTTGCTCCCGCAACCTGGGACTGGGCTGCCTGACCTTTATCTTCTTCTAAGGCCGGGGGCGGTCCCGGCCCCCAGGAGCCCCGCCTCTCCTGGCCTTAAGGCGAGCACTCCTCCTGGGAGAGACCAGTTCCCTTCGCCTCTCTGCCCTAAGCCTCTGCAGTTCAGGAGAGGCCGAAGGGTTACTGGGCCCCGGGGGAGGCTCACCTGTAGCCACTGAGTCTTCCAGCACCTCTGGGGCCAGAATGGTCTCACCTGGTGCCTGCCCCTGAGGATCTGGCACAGGTGCAGGCTCCTCAGCATCTAGGCCTTGCCCCAGTTCAGCCGGCCCTGGAGGCGGGGACTCCTGTGCCGGCTGGGATTCCTCCGATTCACTCTCAGACTCGGAATCCCAGGCCATCACACAAGGCTTGCGGACAGCAGCCTGCAGCCCGAAACCTGGGGAGTGCAGCGGAGCTCACCCCAGGCTTCGGGCAGCTCTCTGCAACCCTTGGGAGCCCGGCGCAACTTCCCACCGAGCTCCCTAGGCATGCGGATAGCAGCCTGTTCTGGGGCTGGGGTCAGGGGAAGCTCGAGCTTCCCTCGCCCCAGCCCCGCACCTGGGGGGGGGGGAATATTATTTTTTTCTTTATCCACCCCAAAAAACTAGGTGCGCCCTATGGGCCGGTGCGCCCTATGGGGCGAAAAATACGGTAAATATTCCATCAACACAGGGCTTTCTCTTTGTGCGATGCAACATTATCCCAATTTCTCAACCTGTGCAACCCTTAAATCTCTTCCAGAGTTTTCCCCAACCCCTGGGAGGAGAACTGAGGGTGGACTGTGGTGCACACAGGGGAAGGAGGGGAGCGAAATCCTCTTGCACTGGGACTCATCTTTGCATTAGCAGAAAAGGTTAGTTGAATGCTACTGCATACATTTGAAGTACAAGAAATCTCAGGAATTGTAGTTTGCCCCTCACAGAGCTACAGTTCCCAGCACCCTTAACAAATTATGCTTCCCATGATGCTTTGCGGGGAAGCTATGTGCTTTAAATATGCTTAAAATATACTGTGTGAGTAGAGAAGTCAGAGTCTCTGATCACGAAGGCAGGACAATTCTACCAGTCATTAAGGATGTTGTTGTTTAGTCATTTAGTCATGTCCGACTCTCCGTAACCCCATGGACCAGAGCATGCCAGGCACTTCTGTCTTCCACTGCCTCCCGCAGTGTGGTCAAACTCATGCTGGTAGCTTCGAGAACACTATCCAACCATCTCGTCCTCTGTCGTCCTCTTCTCCTAGTGCCCTCCATCTTTCCCAACATCAGGGTCTTTTCCAGGGAGTCTTCTCTTCTCATGAGGTGGCCAAAGTATTGGAGCCTCAGCTTCACGATCTGTCCTTCTAGTGAGCACTCAGGGCTGATTTCCTTCAGAATGGATAGGTTTGATTTTCTTGCAGTCCATGGGCCTCTCAAGAGTCTCCTCCAGCACCATAATTCAAAAGCATCAATTCTTTGGCGATCAGCCTTCTTTATGGTCCAGCTCTCATTTCCATACATCACTACTGGGAAAACCATAGCTTTAACTATACGGGCCTTTGTTGGCAAGGTGATGTCTCTTTTTTAAGATGCTGCCTAGGTTTGTCATTGCTTTTCTCCCAAAAAGCAGGCGTCTTTTAATTTTGTGGCTGCTGTCACCATCTGCAGTGATCATGGAGCCCAAGAAAGTAAAATCTCTCACTGCCTCCATTTCTTCCTGTTCTATTTGCCAGGAGGTGATGGGTCCAGTGGCCATGATCTTCGTTTTTTTGATGTTGAGCTTCAGCCCATATTTTGAGCTCTCCTCTTTCACCCTTAATAAAAGGTTCGATACCTGAGGAATTTAAGCATGGCCAATTTGGACCAAGCTGTTCCACATCTCTGAACAAGGTGAAGACCAGGACTCAGCTGTTCACCAGATTCCATACTTTGGAAATAAAGCACACTTTTTATGCATCGAAATATATTTGGCAAAGCCTGTTTAAAAACAGATAGAAATGCAATTTTGTGTGTGTGGATAATTTTTTTTATAAAAAAATGCAGATCAGAAACAGGATGGAATGGACTTGTACAAAAGGAAAATGGGCTGAAATTAGATGATTCAGTTATTTTTACTATTCACTCAATTTTATTCCAAATTCTCTTTGAAATGGCTTTGCTCTCGTGGAGCTACGTGTATATGAACAAGCTGATAAAACAAAATTATTTTTTAAGTGGAAAAGGGACGAAATGCCACTAAAAAGAGAATGGGGTGTTTTGTTCGTGTGTTCTCCTTCCAGTTTTTTTTATTTTATTATCAGTTTTAGTGAAGTGAAAGAATAGTGCAAGGTTGACCGCCTATTACTCAAACAAAGCTGTGATAAAGCATGGGGCGCTTTTCCTCATTTGAAATCTAAAAAACCATTTGCATGTTCCTCAACAGTGTGACAGTTTGTATGCATAATAAACTTACTCTTGTGATTCCTTGTCTCTGATGAAAGGAACAGTGGTGAGTTTGTGGATCTTGTCCACATTCTAAAACCTAACTGTCACCTTATCCTCAGAAACAATTAAGATAGACACCATTTCTTGGTCTCTTTACCCCAAAGGTATAAAATTGGCTAATTGCCATTCAGATGATTCTAGACTTTTACTGAGTTTGAGTTACAAGATAACATCCCACCGGAGTTACTTAGAGAAGCTTAATGACTGAAAGACGGATCGGTCCCTGGTTCAGCAAGGGGGCCTTGAGTGATCTATTCTGTCTCATCCATCACCAACAATACTGGAATAATCCCAATTTCCTTTATGTGGTTGTAGCAAGGATCACCCAAATAATGTTTCTGAAGGAGTGAGGGACACGTCTACCTACTTCAAAATCTAAACTCAGAAAGATCTCAGTTAAAACCTTTTCTACAAATGGTTTTTTTCTTTTTATTATATCGGAGCTCATTCCAAAGTTTGGCCCATTGCCGTTCTCATGAAATTACCAGAAGGAAAATGAAGACCAGTGGCTTCCCCACAAGCCTCCTTGTTGCTGACTTTATCTTCTTTCACAAATGTACCTGTCACTGATAGTGCCAATGAAGGAGCTCACAGTTCAGAAGACGATGACAAAGGTCTTCATTTGCGGCTGGCAGAAACTGCAGTAACATCCTGGCTGCTGGGGCCTTGGGAAATACAGTTTCCAAGGACTCCTTCAGTTCCCAGGACTGAAAAAGACAAGGGAAACCTCTGGTTCCAACATTCTGTCATCATTCTAGGGATCTCAGAAGCAGTGGCAATAGAACACCTCCCAACGTTCAGAACTGGCATCAAAGCACCTTTCTGACAGCCCAAGACGTCTCTTCTCCCAACCCTTCACTGGAGAAGGAGGCAAGTACGGGAGTGTGCTTCAGACCAGAGACCTGCTGAGATCTTGGAAGAGCAACTGCAACCAGCTCTGCTACAAAACGTTTAGTTGAAAGGTGAGACCTGCTGGTCTCCTAGCAATGTAGGAAAGTCCCTGTCCCCTTGCAACCCATCTCCTCCTTCCTATGTGTGCTGGACAGCTCCTGTGCTGGTCCAGACTCCTCCTGCATAAGTAATTTGTGTGGCAAGTTCCTGACCCCCCCCCCCGGTGGAAAAAATGACACATGACACAATTATTAAGGCTAATGGGCTAAAAAAGGACACAACTTTATTGGTTACAGGTGAAGAGTGGTATTGGCTTAGGCATTGGTCCTAACCAACTATATCCGACTCCAGCCCGTCTGCTTGAAGTCCGGGCAGGGTTAACCACCAGTAGGAGGAGTCCTGCTGATGCACATCAACTAGGAACTCCCCTGGGGTCACCGCTAGGGGGTGTGCCTTGGGCCCTCACCTCCTTAGGCTTTGGACAGGGCCACACGCCCGGAATCCTTTAACGGAATACCCTTCAATATGTGGGGCAGGTGATGGCGCTAATTCCCCTCTTCCATCTACAGAACAATACCAATGCCTAACTGCCAATACCCAGAAAGTTGTGACGATTTGCTACGAGGTGTGCGAAAACCAAGGGGCTGCTGCCAATTTGCCAAGTGGAAAAATTCCTACCAGGCCCCTTAACGGCGACCAACCAAGGTCCATAGCAAAGTCAAGGAACGAAAACCTTATAGGTCGGGAGGGTGGGAAAAAGCAGGAACAGCTGGCGGGCGGCAAAGAGGGAGATCCCCGGCCATGTCCTGCCTTAAATAGGGCAGGCCATGCCCCCCGAGCCAGCCGATTGGCCGGCCAGGGGATGATGTGGCCGGGAATCCCCCCAATCATGTGGGGCTGCCTCCGCCCCCGCGCACGTGGAGGGGCCGTGAAGCCCACAACCCCACCTCCTCCTTAGGCTGTAGTGGCTTTCTCCTCCCCTGCTATCCTGATTCAGTTGAACACTTTGATTCCTTCAGTGCATAGCCTCTGATTCGATTCTCTCCATGTGCGTAATAGGATTCAGAAAAGTGTTTTTTTAAAAAAAAAAAAAAAATCTAGATACGCACACATTCTTCATGGCTTTGTGAGTGGTGGAATTAGATGCTCCATATACGCTTCTTTCAAGGTGCTCATCTTAAAGGGCTCCTAATTCATGTATGGTTTTGTCATGTTAACTGCCAGTACTTTGCCAGATAAGATGTTAGATAATATAGTGGTTTTTAGTGCACTCTAAACACAGCTTGTAAAAGCCCTACATTCTTTGGGCTCAATAAGAGAAATGGGAAATGCAAGTACATAATCCTTTCATGGTTTAATTAAAGTAGCTCTCCTGCATTCAAATCATTTGCCACTGTTCTTATCTGTTAATCCCAGGATGAATGCAGGGATGGGGGAGGGGCCACGAGGAGAGAGAATTTGACCCCAGAGAGTCCCTGTTTGCTTTCTATTTCTGCTCTCCTCCTTTATGCAGAGTCAGTGTATATGGAGGCCCAAAAATTTCCACACTGAAGTTACTTGTTACTTTATTTCACGGGTGTCAGACACAAGGCCTGTATAGTTAAAGCCATGGTTTTCCCGGTAGTGATGTATGGAAGTGAGAGCTGGACCATAAAGAAGGCTGATCGCTGAAGAATTGATGCTTTTGAATTATGGTGCTGGAGGAGACTCTTGAGAGTCCCATGGGCTGCAAGAAGATTAAACCTATACATTCTGAAGGAAATCAGCCCTGAGTGCTCACTGGAAGGACAGATTGTGAAGCTGAGGCTCCAATACTTTGGCCACCTCATAAGACGAGAAGACTCCCTGGAAAAGACCCTGGTGTTGGGAAAGATGGAGGGCACAAGGAGAAGGGGACGACAGAGGACGAGATGGTTGGATAGTGTTCTCAAAGCTACAAACATGAGTCTGACCAAACTGCGGGAGGCAGTGGAAGACAGGAGTGCCTGGCGTGCTCTGGTCCATGGGGTCACGAAGAGTCGGACACGACTAAACGACTAAACAACAACACTGAAGCTGCAAGCTGACCTCATGGCCAAATCTTTTTCCATTTTGTGTGTGTCCTTTATTTGCCCCACTCCTTTGCTTGCAATATTTTGTGATATCTTGGTTGATCGTAGTAAGGGTATTGCTGTGTACTATAGACTGTTAGGTAAATGCAAATTGTGGCCTAAATCTCTTGATGGGAGAGATTTAAATCCTCACATTGAAATCAAAAGGACCTGAGAATTCTTGAATCTGGCTATATCTCACCTTAATACTTTATTCATCATTCCCCAGATGTACGTTGGGTGCCCATTCTGATTTGTCATCATGGAATTTTAGTATGAAACAGAATTAAAAACACAGGCAACACACACAAACAGAGCCCACTGCAACAAGATCAGGAACAAATAAACTCAATAATTTGGACAACGACCACACTAACTATGTCTAGATCTACACAGCTGTAAAAAACAAAACAAAAAAAAACGCTCTGAAAACGCTCCGAAAAACAGCCATTGTAAAGTATGCAATGGAAAATATCATTCAAGTTGAGATTTCAGATCTACAGCACTGGGGGACTTCCGGGTTGGTGCCTCCGGCAATGGTGGAATTCCTCTGATCAGGAGGAATTTGCCCCGTGGGAATTTGGGTCTGTACCACCACGGCGAAGGCGGAGACCTGTAAAAATCACAGGCGGGAGAAGCCTGTGAACGTGGGATTTGGCGGGCACCTTTTGCGCCTCCCCTACACGCGGGAAAACCCGGTTACGGGGATCCAGAGCGATGTGGGGTGAGTGGCGTGGTGCTTCGAATCGTCTGCTTCTTCCACGGAGCGAAGCCGCATAGCTGTTGTCGGAGAGCACTGACTTTTTCCTGTGGACAATTTGACTCTAAAGTAATTACCTGTGAGTAGAGCTGAATTGGGAAGAATTGGTTTTTAAACGTTTAATCTGGCATCGAAACGGGGAGGTTCAATACAGGAAGTCCGTCTCCCCCTTTTGTAGATAAACTGAAGCAAGGAGGCTGCAAGCTAAAGTCTTGGAAAGCCTTTTGTAAAAGACTAAATTTCCATCGGTAAAGAACTACCCCCCCTTTTGGAGACAGGAGAAGGGGGGGGGAGTGGTGGACTGAATATGCCTGTAAGAGAGAGTTAAGAGAGTTAAAATACCGCCGCTCTGACCCTGGAAACGGGCTGCTAGCAGGATTGATGTTTTTTGGAACGTCCATTGACAGCGTTTAGAACGTTCATTGACAGGTAGCTAAACAAGAGAATACATTGTTTCTACTGTCTCCGGTTGTTGTTTTTAAAAAGGAGGAAAATAACTGAAAATTGAAACTATGGATTATTGAAACTGTGTTTAAAAGAGGACATACTGACCGATACAAATAGAAACTGTTTTCCCCTAGTGGAAGCTTTGGAAATTGGTTACTGTACAGGAGCTGGGCTAGGGGAATTTCCAGCTGCAAGATAAAAAAGTGTGAGACTTTGGAATTGACCTTGAATCTCTTAAGTGTTATGGCAAACGGAAAGGAAAAAACAGACGGGATGTTGACAGAAGAGGCCTTAGTGGCTGCATTATTGAAAATAAACGATTCGCTGGAACAACTTCACAAGAAAACAGACATGATAAATGTGAAAATGGATGCTGCAAATATTGAAATTGACTTAATCGTAGAAAGTTTAAATAACTTGGGACAAAAGGTGAATACCAATTCAGAAACCACCCAGAAACTGACACAGGAATCTACTCTGATACGGCAAACTGCAGATGAAGTCAGGGAAAAAACCCTTGCTGCTGAATTTAAAGCAATACAACTGGAGAGGAAAGTCCCATCCATACAAAGACAACCTGATGAACATAAGCTGACATTCGTTATGATTGAACTTAAAGAAGAACAGATGAATTTGAGGACCAGAGCCCTATCTGAACTGGAAAAGGAAAGCTTGACAGAGTTTCAGGAGGCGACAGGACTAACATCGGTTGAGAAAGAGAGGTATTTGGGGGTTAGTATGACCGCCAAAAACGTGAATCTGTTTAAGGATAACTGTGAAGGATGTTGGATTGAAGAGAAGGGGAATTTGGAAATATGGACAAATCAGAAGTTGTTACTGTTGGGCCGAGTTACTGTGGTGGGGATGAGGGCTGCTGTGTTGCTGGGGATGTTGCTTTTGTTTCAAACATTGCAAGCTTTGGATGGGATGGATTGTTTCAGGAGGTGGCAGAGGGATGTTTTTAGAGTTGTTTGGCAGAACAGGAAGCCTCGAGTAAAACTTAAGATATTGATGGATGCCAAAGAAGGAGGTGGACCTGCCCTGCCAGACCTTTAAATTTCGTTGTGAACCATCTGCTTTTTGCTGGTTGAGAGAATGGCTGCTTCTTGAAAACACTGAAGTGTTGGACAATGGCAGATGAAGTTGATGGACTATATGGAATTGGCGGAAATGACTGGCAAGATCCGAGACCAGGGAGAAGAGTCGGTGGAAGAAGATTGGAAAAAGTTTAAAGACTATTTATAGAAATATTGTAAAATTAAGGAATGTTAGAAAAATGTTGGAATGAAGTTATATGGCTTTAGTAGAAATGTCATAAGGAATTAAGTATAATTAGATTAATAGAAAATTAAAGGAAAAATAAGGCAAGAATGTGTTAAGATAATTATAGGATAGAAAACAGAGTAAGATGGAAAGGAATTGCTGAAACAATTAATAGAAGTGGAATACAAAAAGGGAGGTGTGAGGAGGTCGCTGGAAATAAGTGAATGAAATATAAGATATTGAAAATGTTTGAGGTGTTTTTAAATTGTTTTTGTTGGTTTTTGCTTTGTTTTGTTAGTCCATGTAGCATTTTTGTATTGTATTTGTATTGTTTTTTCTCTTTTCTTTTTTGTTTGTAGTGTTGTGTTGAAAATGTTGAAAAAGTAATAAATATCATTTTAAAAAACAGATCTACGGCACTGTCTGGTGTCACAGTGTTATAACACATTTATAACGTTGTAATTTGACTAATGTAGCTGAGTCTATATCATATGTAAGTTATATATGATGTTTATATTGGGGCTGTGTATCATTTCTGGCCAAATCCCGGATTGTGAACTCAGACCAATTTGATCTGGGATCTGGATAGGTTGGGTGAAGGCAACTCTGGATTGGGCCCACCCAGCAGGCTGCCTATGTGTAGAGCCTTCTCAGCACCTCTTAACCCCATGTTGAATTAGGGTTCAGGCCGCACATCTGCCCCAGATCATTCTGGGTTGGATCAAGACTGCTCAGAAGTGTCCCCTGGGCCCTGAATCCGATGTGGGTGGGGAGGAGATGTTCACAGCCCTAGTTTACATCATAGTCAGAAGAACTATAGGAACCTATACTTGATTGGAATGGCATCACAAGCTTGAATGGCTTCCACCTAGGAAACAGAAACCATGGTGCCATAATACCTTTAATTTTCTATTTTTAACTAATTTTCTCCATATCTGCAATCTGGACGGATTACAACTGCACATAATTCTGTTTCTTTGCAATGCAGGCTTAGAGGATTTAACAAATGAGGTCTAATTTTCATTTCCTGAGACAAACATGAATGAGCATGTGGTAAGAATATGTAAAAAAACAAAAAAACAAGACTTGGGTTCAGACTCTGTAACCCTTAGTAAAATGTTTTAACCCTGTAACTACTCCCCTCCTATTCCCAGTTCCATTGCTAGTGCTTTAAAAAGCCTGTTAAATGGCATTTTAATTTCTTCCACTGGAACCTGCCAGGTATGCTTGGCAATGCAGGAGATTCGTAGTTTCCAGATGTTTCTTATGCATTTGCAAGTGAAATGATAAATTAACTTCTGTATTTATGTTTTCAACTTGATTCATAATCCTGATTGGCTCACTCTGGTGGCTGATTTACATGAAAGTTCCTGGGATTGTATTACTGAATAATTAATTTCTACAGTAGAGTGGCTAATTCCACTCGGGTGATCCTAGGGTGCTGCTCATGTGATAACAGATGAAATATATATTCTGATCAGCAATGCAGTGAGCCAAAGTCACGTGGAATGTTAATTATATATCACTGATCACAGAGCTGGGCTGATAGCAGAGGATGAAATGAGAATTTTGCTTATTAACCTTCTTTCTAAGAGGTAACCGAAGGTCTACTGTAATCTGAGAATTACCTTGGTGAGATTATCACTGGAGGTCATTCACAAGAATCCTGAGGCTATCCAAATCCATAGCTGTTCTTGTCATTTGTATATATATAATCTCCACGATGGAGTGAGGTCCTGTTGCTCTGTCCCAGCTCCTGCCAACCTAGCAGTTTGAAAGCACACCAGTGCAAGTAGATAAGTAGGTACCTCTGTGGCAGGAAAGTAAACGGCATTTCCGTGTGCTCTGGTTTCCATTACGGTGTCCCATTGCGCCAGAAGCGGTTTAGTCCTGCTGGCCACATGACCTGGAAAGCTGTCTGTGGACAAACGCCGGCTCCCTCGGCCTGAAAGCGGAGATGAGTGCCGCAACCCCATAGCCTTTGACTGGACTTAACCATCCAGGAGTCCTTTACCTTTACCATATTCTGGTCCTAACAGAACAGTCATTCAATAAATGGCTTATTAGTTTAATGGACAGGTAAATTAGTCGAAGTTAAGTGGACTTAACTTGCAACTTTGGCACAACGAGATGCCAGTTGATGGCCCCTGATAAAAAGACTATGTACCGTATTTTTCGCTCTATACGACACACTTTTTCCCCTCCAAAAATTAAGGGGAAATGTGTGTGCATCCTATGGAGCAAATGCAGGCTCCTTGGCTTCAGCGATAGCAACGCGAAGCCTCCGAAGCGCAGAGGGAGAGCTCCCCCTGCGCTCTGGAGGCTTCGCGTTGCTTTTGCTGAAACCGCCTGAAGCCCCCGGAGCGCACTGGGAACTCCCACTGCGCTCTGGAGGCTTCAGGCAGCTATCCGCAAGCCTTTGGAGCGCAGCAGGAGTTCCCACTGTGCTCTGAAGGCTTGTGGATAGTCTCCCGAAGCCTGGAGAGTGAGAGGGGTCGGTGCACACCTATCCCTCTTGCTCTCCAGGCTTCGCTTCGCTGGAGAGGTGCTGCATAGTTTTCCCTCTCTGCGCAGCGCCCCTTCATCGAAGCGGGAGGAGAAATGGAAGGGGCTCCGTTTCTCCTGCCGCTTCGCTGAAGGGGCGCTGAGCAGAGAGGGGGAGAAATTTTTTTCCTGTTCTCCCCCTCTAAAACAAGGTGCGTCCTATGGTCCGGTGCGTCCTATAGAGCAAAAAATACGGTACATTTTGTACAGCTAGCTTAAGCCAGGAGAAACAAGACTGAGCTAAAAAGAGGGAAACAGAATGAACTGTAGCACGCAGCATGCCTAAGGTGACCTGAGCCAGATGGATAAAGTGACAGATAAATCTTCCCTTCGTTTCCATTCTCTGCTCCACCTGCATTGCCGCCCCTGTGACCGTTTTCAAAGTGACCCTTCAGAAGCCCTTCTATAGATCAGGTTTCCTTCTCGCCCTCCTTTCTCTCTTTTCTTATTCCTGCTCCCCCTGCTCTCAAAACACACGCAGGGGCCTTGGCATCCCGGTTTCTACTGGCTCCGCCTGGGTGGTTCTTTGGCAGACTTCAGAGCTGTCTCTGCATCTCACGTCAACATGGCCTAGAAAGGAAAAGAAACGGCCAAGTCAGCCCAGGTCATCAAGAATGCTATAACCCTCTCTGAGATCTCCTGTCTCCCTGAGGTTGTCCTAAATATATACACTCCATTTTCTTGAGCAAAGTAGATCGGGCTTTATCTCTCCCCCCCACCTCTTCTTGCTTTGTCAGGACGGATTATTGCAAACTTTGTGCACTGAATGCCATGAAGCTCATTAGGGCTATGGAGCCAATAAACGTAAGGTCAGAGCGGGAGGGAGGGCAGAACTTCTTCTTCCTTTGGGGAAGTGCTCAGTGGTCGATCATCTGCCTCGCTTGCAGAAGGTCCGAGGTTCAATTGCTGGCATGTCAGGGTAAAGCTCAGAGAGGAGGAGAATGATGCATGAAACCCTGGAGAGCTGCTGCCAGTCAGTGTAGGGAATACTGGCATAGATGGACCAATGTATCTCACACAATGCTCCAATGGATCCAAGAGCCCTACTTTTTTAATAATAATAATAATAATAATATTCAAAATTATAACAAGACATATTATCCAAAAACATATCATCCTTGTGTCCCCCCCCATATTTCCTCCCCCCTCCCACACAAAACCCACCCACCCCCCGACTTCCCTCAGCTCCAGTCTTTGGTTTCTCTAAGAATGCTGTTTTCTGCATGTTACAAAGTTGTATAGATCCTCAAACTATTTAGCTGATTATTATCAATAAAAAGTTTGTGAATGTTTATTCAAAACCTGCCAAGGAGTCCAGTTCGCTTTGTTGCATCTTCAGATACGTTGTAAAGGGTTCCTATTCATCCTTAAAGTCACAGTTATCCTTGTCCCGTAGCTTGTATGTCAGTTTTGCCAGTTCTGCATAGTCCATCGATTTTTCTTGCCATGATTCTTTAGTTGGGGTTTCTTCAGTCTTCCATCCTTGTGCTACCAGAACTCTCGCGGCTGTTGTCGCATAAGTGAAGATGTTTTTCAACTTTTTTGGCAGGTCTTTCCCTACAACCCCCAACAAAAATGCCTCGGGGTTTTTTAACAAATGTTAAATGGAACATTTTCTTCAATTGGATCTTCAAGGAAAAGAAAATGTTGAAGATCCAAGAGCCCTTCTGCCTCCTTCCCAAAGCCTGCTTGGCTTTAGGAAGGAGGGCTCCAGCTTCCTGTCAGAGCCCTGGCAGCTCCTTCCCAAAGCCCAGGAAGTTTTTGCCCAGTTTAGGGAGCAAAATGTGATTCTCATAAGTGCAACATCTCTTTCGCACACACACACTGCCCTCGCCTCTGGTCCTAACCGTTCCCCTATGAAAAACATCACTGCATGCCACTGATTATCATCAAAGAAGGCAAAGCATGGCTGGTTGAGTGGCGCACTCCTGCTAGGATTAGAGTAAGGTAAAGGAACTCTGGATGGTTAAGTCCAGTCAAAGGTGACTATGGGGTTGTGGCGCTCATCTCACTTTCAGGCCAAGAGAGCCAGTGTTTGTTCACATACAGCTTTCCGGGTCTTGAGGCCAGCAGGACTAAACTGCTTCTGGCACAATGAAACACCGTGACGGAAATCAGAGTGCACAGAAACGCCGTTTTCCTTCCCGCCACAGCAGTACCTATTTATCTACTTGCACTGGCATGCTTTCGAACTGCTAGGTTGGCGGAAGCTGGGACAGAGCAATGGGAGCTCACTCTATTGCGGGGATTTGATCCGCCGACCTTCTGATCGGCAAGCCCAAGAGGCTCAGTGGTTTAGACCACAGCGCCACCTGAACCTGTGGCCATCCAGATGCTGGCTGCTGGATTCCAGCCACCATGGCCAACAGTCAGGGATGATAGAAGTTGGTCAACAGATGACGAAAGAGTCCAACAACATTTGGAGAGAGGCAGGTTGCCCATCCTTGTTGATGATCATAAACAACAACTTTTTGTTGCAGGCCCCACTTGTAAAAGCCTGTGATATTTGGCTATGCAGGTCTGTTGAGAGATGTGTGCCTGAGGTTTCAGAGGGCTACTGGAGTCAGCGTAGACAATTCAGGTGTTAGTTGGACCAGTGGTCTGATTTTGTATCATATCTCCATTTGTTTGCCTACTCATTCTACTTTCAATAAATCTCAGTTTACTGCCCCTCCTTAGCGTTCAGAGATTATTTGTATATTTGCTTTTGCTACTTGTTTAAACAAACTTCTCTGGGCTATGCCAGGCTTGGGCACATCTTAATGTCTCTGATTTTTATCATCTGAATTCCACTTGCTTTTTTGGCACGAGAGAGAAAGGGAAAACTCCAAATGAAGTTGTTGTGTTGATCACCTGAAGGCAATTTAAATAATGAATGACTAGGACCCGATGATTCACAAAGTAATTATAATGAGCAAATGAAGTATAACCAAAAAAATTAACAGCATGAACTCAGTCTTTGAGGCACTTTGGGCTATTGCTGTACGGTGCCTTTGCATTATTTTGTTCAGAATGAAAGAATAGCTCCAAAACAGGAGAAAATGCTTTAGATCTAGCATATGTAAAATGCTTTAGATATTGTGATGGTGTGTTTAGCAGATGTATATGCAGTAGGAAATTGCAGAGTTCCATTGATCTTCATTCTGAAATGAGAATTAACAGGCGATCCCTTTTCTATAAAAAGAGCTTCACACTTTCCCCTGCAGCAATCTGAGAGATAAACCCCATCTTGAAATCTAGAGATTTCGATGTGGTCCCACGATCCAAGAACTATTTGGCAAAACACAGTGGGGGAGGAAAATATCAATTTTATTGTCAAGACTGACAACACAGCTATACTGTTGTGTTTAGAACAAAGAGTTCTCAGATGGGGGCATAAACCATTTGCTGTAAAAGTGCTTCCTTTATATCATGCATGCTCACATCTCAAAGCTTAAACTGGACAAATATTTGGTGGGGGGTCTGCCCTAATTGGCAATAATCATGGCGGCTTCATACTAAGCCATACTTTTTGCAGACAGTTTTTTGTCTGTAACTGTCTTTTTGCAGACAGTTACAAGAAGTCCATAGTGTGTGATGAGATAAAAACATGACAAAATGTTATTTTGTTTCCTAAGCTCCATATTGCGCTCCTGTGTGTTGCTTTTTATTATTATTCAATGGAACAGGGTGTGCCTGGTATTCTGAGGAACCTGTTGAGAGCTGTTCCCACCCATTGAAATACGCCACAGAGGAGCTTATGCTCATGCCACAGGTTTATTTGTCTATAATCTGCATTGGGAAGTATTGATGTTGCTTTTATAATATACACAGTTGCATATATGTGTATAATTTTTAATTGCATGATTGTTTTATTTTGGATTGTGACAACCTTTGGCTACAAGCAATACCCTTTTCCCCCCCAGATCACACAAAAGTGATGTTCTACTTGTCGCAACAGGAAGCATGTAATCAGTTTTTGAAACAAAGTTTTCTTGGGCAATGTCTCCAAAGGCCTGGTTAAAAAGGAACGCTTTTGCCTGGTGCCTAAAGGTGTATAATGAAGGCACCAGGCAAACTTCCCTGGGAAGAGCATCCCACAGACAAGGAGCCACTGCAGAGAAGGCCCCGTTCTCATGTTGCCACCCTCTGGACCTCTTGAGGAGGAGGCACATGAAGGAGGGCCTCAGATGATGAGGTCTGGGTAGGTTCATATGGAAAGAGGCGATCCTTGAGGTATTCCAGTCCCGAGCCGTTTAAGGTTTTATAGGTGAAAACCAGCACTTTGAATTGGGCCCGTAAACTAATTGGTAGCCAGTGCAGTCGGACCAGGATCTGTTCTGTTATGTCTTTCTGTCAAGGTCATGCTGACTATAATAATAAGGCCAGAAGGAGCCTGAGTTTTACTTTCTATCTCTCTTTCCTTCTGGCATGGTGTTCTGTATATAGTATGCTTAGTGTTAAGGTTTTAGTCTTATTGTAAGTTTAAGTTAAGTCTGCTGCAACTAGATTTCTTATGGACAGTGTCAATCCTGAATGTATTGGATTTGTGACCATTATGATCATTTGCCTTCAGTAGCAAGAAAGCTCTGCTGGATGACAGATGGATTGCCTCTGGTCTATTTTTTGGGAATCCTGCAACATGTTTAAGTTTTGACTCTGCTAACTTTACGTTGGAATCTGCTCTGGATCGGCAAGATAGCGCAGAAATGGAAGCAAGAAGAGGGGGCCACCAGGGAGCGCATTGGAAGATGGCCGACAATAATATCTCTCCGACCCACACGAGGTAATTAAGAGGCTGCTATGGGAAGTATGCAGCCTTCCCGCCCCCCCCAAGGGGATGGGGGGGACTGCCTTGCCAGCGGTGTCCATAATTCACCCCCGGATTCAAAAGAAGGGGGTGCGGACACTTGGCACAAGCTCTCATGTGAAGTCGGCTCTTCCTGACGCTATCTCCAATCAGCGCACTGGTTCGCTTTGGCTCGAAATATATAATTGGAAATACATAATTGGAAAGAAGCTAAAGCACATACATCAAGCGAAGATCGGGAGTTAAGACTGCTGATTAATGGATCTCTGTGAGTGGAGCGATGGGCGGGACAAATAAATCAAGTGATGAATCACCATTAAAAGACTGGTATGTTTGAAGTGAAATGGAAAGGGGGTGGAGGAACTCTTCTTTCTTTTTGCCTTATGTGATATTAATAACCCTCCACCCCAGAAAGAAGAATCGTTGAAATTTATTAATCAGAAGCAGGAATTTAAGAACTGTGTGGAGTGAATTATTGATCAAAGAGAGGATTGGTAAACATCGGAGAATGGAGGAAAGTTTTATGACGCGGTTTCAAATGGCGTCTCGCCAAGACAGACTGGCCTAAGAAGGACGGAGGGAGGAGGACCAGGGTCATTGGAATGCGAATGATTTTCAGAATGTAATCTAGACCTGGCAGAGCCCTCTGAGATATGTTTGGCAAGCCTGGGGAAACCAACGGACAGACTGAGGGAAAGTACTTTACGGAGGTGTGGAAATGGAGTCTGTCCTTATGTGATATGATTTTTGGAGAGTGTAAAACCCACACAGAGGATGTTTGTTTTTAACCCGCTTGTGAAGATTATCAGAGATCGCAAAGAAAGGAATATATGATAACAACAAGAGGATGAGGAAAGTAACAAAGAGACTATCTGGACAGAACTGGATAGAACTGTCTAATTAAAGCAGCAATATAAGTGATGTTTGGACCCCTTTTCGGAGCTTGAAGTATGGGTACCCCCAACAAAAATTTAAAAATCTGGCTGTATAATTTGGAACTAATATGATTTGGAAATAATGTGATTTGATTGGCCTGTTAATAAAAATTATATATAAAAAGATAAAAAGAAATGGAAGCAAGAAGAAGTTCCGATGAAAGAAGAATGGCAGACGAAATTAATGGACTATGCAGAATTGGACAAAATGACAGGAAGGATTCAAAACCTGCGGGACCAGAGATTTACAGAAGATTGGAAGAAGTATATGAATTATTTGAAGAGCAACTGTAATAAACAAATTACGCTAGTAGGACTACAAGAAGTTTTGCAAGGAGAAATATACGAAGTGTTACAAAGTAGAAAAATACAGAGATATTGGTTATGAGTTTGAAATGTAATAGGGGAAATAAGAAATGCATACTAAGAGATTAGATTGGAAAATTTTCAGACAGGACTGATGGAAGTCAAAAAAAATGAATACGATGTAAAAGTATGTTTAATTACTGTTGAAAATGATATGTTAAAACACACACACACACACACACACACACACAGATAGGAATCTGCTCTGGATCAATATGGGTAGAATTCATGATGGTCTCCCCCACCAGTGAAGAAGAGTCTACTCTTCTTCACTGGTGGGGGAGACAATCATGAAGATCTACCTCAGTGAAGATCTACCTCAGGAACAAGGGGCAGGGGGACTGAAATCAAAATCAACATTAGGAACAGGGGGTGAGAGGAAACCAGCTGTGCCTTCTGTTCAACCAAGAGTCTGAACATCCAGCCTCCATGGAGTGCACTACAACCGTCATGGCCATCACACCAGCAGTGGTGAGCAATGAGTTCCTTGTACAGGAAGCCTACCCAAGTAGAAAAAGCTACCCATCTCAGAATGCATGCATGTTATTTATGTTATTTTTGCATGGAGGGTGACAGTGATGATAATGGCAAGGGTGGAACTAGCACACTCAGACCCACTCTCCATCATGTGTGAGGTTTCGACTGCCTCAACAGAGCTATGCGCTCTTGAAAATCAACAATCACTTGACCCTGCTTTCCTCCAATATAAAGTTGCACACTCTTGATCTGTGACTATTCAACGCTAGCTGTGGAAAGTGATGTAGGGAAGGGAGGGTGGAGAGCCCATAAAGTAAACAATGGAAAACATGTTTGTATCAGAGCTGCTGGCTTCCTTCGCCCTGCCACCACCCAAGACTCATAATGTCAGGGTGACCGTGAACAAACCATACCAGCAGACGCTTGTATGAGACTGCACAAAATGAAGGAAAATGCTGTGAGGTTTCTGAATAATTACATCCCAAATGAATAGAACTGCCTGCCTAGAATGTTTCTGACAAGCAGGCTGGCAAGTCAATTTTCCAGTATGTCGTGATGCAGAAGTGTGTTCTCGAACATCATAAATTTGCATGCACTCCACAGATGGCTTAGGCTGCACTGTAGAGGTCTTTTCAGCCTTTTTCGCTGTCAGAGCAACTGGTTGCTTCACAAGAAATTTCAACTCCTCTGTTGCGTGGCGAGTTCCTGCCTCCCCCCCCCCCGGAAGAAATAAAGACACAGGACACCATGTTTTAGGTTAATGGGCAAAATAGGCCACAACTTTATTGATTACAGAAATGAGCGGTATTGGCTTAGGCATTGGTCCTATCAACTAGCCGGCTTCAGCCCGATTGCGTGAAGACCGGCAAGGGTTAACCACCAGTAGAGGGAGTCCTGCTGATGCACGTCAACTAAGAGCTCCCCCGGGGTCACCCCTCGGGGGCGTGCCTTAGGCCCACACCTCCATAGGCTTTGGACAGGGCAACGCCCCCCAGAGTCCTTTATTGGACTACCCTTTGCTTTAGGAGGGAGGTGATGGCGCTTCCGCCCCCCCCTCACATACTCTTAACCCTCCCTTACCAATGCCTAACCGCCAATGTTGAGGAGTTGTGACGAGTTGCTACGAGGTAGGCGAAAAACCAAGTGGCTGGAGCCAATTTGCCAATTGGAAAAAATTCCTACCAGGCCCCTTGCAGTGACCAACCAAAGTCCATAGCAATGTCAAGGAGCCTGCCTAAAGGGAGGGAGGGTGGGAAACTGAATCAGCTGGCTGGCGCAGTGAAAAGAGGGGAAGCCTCGGCCACGCCGGCCCTAAAGAAGGCAGGCCATGCCTCCCCAGCCACCCGATTGGCTGGCTGGGTGCATGATGCGGCCTAGGATTCCCCCGATCTCACGGGGGCTGGTCCCAGCCCCCGCGCATGTGGGGTGGGCGTGAAGCCCACAACCCCACCTCCTCCCAAGCTCGGAAGTGGCTTTGGATGAGGCCTTAAAAGATCTTCAGCAATCTACTGGTTCAACACAGGTCTACTAATAACCCGTCCATAATCCATATGCAGAGAACCAGCCATACATTAGGTGACCCATACGTTGGTCATTACAACATGCAAATGGTGCTATCAGTCATCTGGAAGGTCTTAGTACTTAGTTTGCAAATCCAGCAAGGCTACAGGTGCTACAGGTTTCCTAGGCCTGCTTTTAACCAGGAAGCTAACGTTTCCATTTTTGTATCCATACTGAGTGCTTGATCACCTTTTCACTAGCTGCTGTACCACATTTCCACTAGTTTCTTGCAAGTTCTTGAGCTGTTCTCGAGAACGTCACACATGGACTGTTTCAAAAGACTTGTCTTTTGAAGGACCTGCAAGGAATAGCATGGTCAGAGTTGCCTTCATTCATTCATAGGGTTGATCACAGGTCACAAAATGCTCAGAACATGCAAGAATAATATAATGAGTATAATGATCCTTTGACGACAGCTGTTATACTCATCCAACAGGAAACGGGCAAGCTGGTTTTAGCCCCTTTCTTAGTTGTTACTGGCAGATGGTCACTCAACAGCAACAGTGAGGGCTATTCTCGGTGCATTTTTAATTCTGGTCTTTATTCAATGTAATTTTTAAAGCTGGAGTGAAATCTATGCTCTTTGTCTTTGGAGCCCATCATCATCATCATCATGATCCCTTTCTAGGATTATGGTGATAATAACTGATGAGGTAAATAGAGAATGAGTGCAACTTGCAAATTGAAGATTAGGTATATAACCTAACACCTGAAAAGTCCACCTGCAGCACTGGTGTCATAAGTGGCAACAGGTAACAGGTGTTTCTGGCACACCTGGACAGGAGCAGGCCTTTCCCTCAGCTGAGTGGATTAGAGGAAAGTCCCACCAAGAGCAAGGAACAGAACAGGGTTTCCCAAGTTGGGTCTCCAGCTGTTTTCGGACTACAATTCCCATCATCCCTGACCACTGTTCTTGCTAGCTAGGGATGATGGGAGTTGTAGTCCAAAAACAGCTGGAGACCCAAGTTTAGGAAACACTGGTACAGAGATACACCCTCCCTCCCTCCCTCCCTCCCTCCCTCCCTCACACACACACTTGAATGTGCACCCAGCTGGCACTATCTCATATTTCAAATCCAACATATGCCAGGTTTGCTGAAAAGGCTGCCCACTGCATTTCGGCATCTCCTTTTAAACACCAATCTGGTTCAGTATATGTTTCAAAATGCTACATTTTTTATGCTTGGATGCTTTTCTTGAGAATGGAGCGGGGCTGCATTCAGGTGTCCGTTCAGAAGCCGCCTCAATGGGGTCTGGCTCGCAAGGCAGTTCTGTACACCTAGTCAAAATGCAGCCAGGCTTAATTGAATCTTAAGGGTAATTCTAATGATACAAGGTTATAACTCTCCCCTTATCGCCCCCATTCGACTCATCTCCTTGCTTTGGCTCCCTCCCCCCCCCCCTCGCTTCATACAGACAGCCTACAAAAGTAATCTTTCAAAGAGAAATCCTCTGCTGGTGTGGTGTTGAGATATTATAACTCCCTTTTTAACATTGCTTCTCTCTGTTCATCTCATCTGTTTTGTAGGTTCAATTACAGAAGGTGTAATATAATGTTATTTTAATGAAATGCTAAGTAGACTAGAGAGGCCATTAGTTCAAACAACCTGAGCTATATTCTGGTAATCTCGCCCGCTCCCACAACTTTTGAATGCTAGATGAAGCCTTTGAAGTGAAGTGTGATAACTTTAGCCTTTTGTAGAAATCTCTGCTTTGACTCCTCTCGGATTTATTCCCTTTTACAGCTGCATTATGGATTTCTGACTATTAGCTCAAGCTTGCAAGTATATTATGATTGTGATCATTTCTGTCGCTCCCTGAATGTGCAAGAGACTTTTTCTATGGATTTCCTTCATTATCACAACTGTTCAAAAAAAAAAACATGAATTTTTCACCATCCATGTGGACCATGTGGCCATAACTGTCTGATACTCCTCACTGAATGTGAGCACTGAAACCCAAGGGATTTTTCCTGCATAATGTGTGTCCAGCTGAACTCCGCAACTCTTTTGTCCAAGTATAAGGACTTGAGAAGGGATTTGCTTCACTCCCTAGTTCCTCAATGTATTAAGGGCCAGTGGTGTATTGATTTGATTTGCACCACAGAAAACCAATTTCCCCCTGTGTACATACTTTTATATAAAAAGCGTAAGTATGAATGCAGCTCATGAGAAACTAGCATTTTAATACATTTTGAGAAACTTTGCTTTCAGTTCCAAATGTCTTTATGGCTGTCTGCATTATACCTTGTTGGACTGGTCATGTTGTGCCTGGTTATTGTCTTCCAAAGCAACTACAGTACTCTATTCCAAACTTAAAAATGGAAAGCGTAATGCTGGTGGTCAACAAAAGAGGTTTAAAGCCTCTCTTAAGACAAATCTTTAAAAATGTAGTATAAACAGCGACAACTGGGAAAACACTGGCCTGCGAGCGCTCCAGCTGGAGAACAGCCTTTACCAAAGGTGTCATGGGCTTTGAAGATGCTCAAACTCAGGACGAACGGGAGAAATGCGCTAAGAGGAAGGCACATTTGGCAAACTCTCACCGGGATCCACTCCCACCTGTAAACCAATGTTCCCCACTGTGGAAGGACGTGTGGATCCAGAATTGGCCTCCATAGTCACTTATGGAATCATTGTTAAAACCATGTCTATGGAAGACAATCTTACTCGGCTACGAGTGATCGCCAAAGAAGAAGAAGAAAAACTTTTCTGTATAATTTATGTACAGTGGTACCTCGGGTTACATGCACTTCAGGTTACATACGCTTCAGGTTACAGACTCCGCTAACCCAGAAATAGTGCTTCAGGTTAAGAACTTTGCTTCAGGATGAGAACAGAAATCGTGCTCTGGCGGCGTGGCAGCAGCAGGAGGCCCCATTAGCTAAAGTGGTGCTTCAGGTTAAGAACAGTTTCAGGTTAAGTACGGACCTCCGGAATGAATTAATTACTTAACCCGAGGTACCACTGAAGGGACGCGGGTGGCGCTGTGGGTAAAACCTCAGTGCCTAGGACTTGCCGATCGCATGGTCGGCGGTTCGAATCCCCGCGGCGAGGTGAGCTCCCGTCATTCGGTCCCAGCTCCTGCCCACCTAGCAGTTCGAAAGCACCCTTAAGTGCAAGTAGATAAATAGGTACTGCTTTATAGTGGGAAGGTAAACGGCGTTCTGTGTGCTGCTCTGGTGCCGGTTCGCCAGAGCAGCTTAGTCATGCTGGCCACGTGACCCGGAAGTGTCTGCGGACAGCGCTGGCCCCCGGCCTCTAGAGTGAGATGAGCGCACAACCCTAGAGTCTGTCAAGACTGGCCCGTACGGGCAGGGGTACCTTTACCTTTACCTTTACCACTGTATTTGGGGCATGATCAGTGCTATTTTTCTAGAAAAGATGTGCCGGAACTCACCATGAACACCTCCCCTTGTTATCTTATAATGGCAATGGTGCCTACCTGAGAGTTGTTGGAACTGAGTTCCAGTGAATGAATGAAAAAGACCTAGGTATGATCCAGCCAATGTGAAGTACTTTTAAGCCTCACTGAATTACAGTGGGAGAGTTGGGCTGGGATGTAAATAAGCAGTGATGCTTTAATGCTGCAATGCTGTACTCACTAACATGGACGTAAGCCCCATTGAACTCAATGGGATGACCTTTTGAGGAGATGCTCCTGTTTAGACAATAATTCCCCTAATCTCCTAGACCATCTGTTTTTATTGCTGCTTAGCTGTTTGAATAGTTATGCTGTTTTAATGGGTTTTCATTATTGCACATTTTAATTATGGCTGTTTTAAACGTCTTGATGAAATTCTTTTGTTATGTATTTTAATTATGTGCAGATATATTTCTACAGTTGGTTTCACACTTGCAAACAGCTTAGAAGACATATAGACATCTAAGCGGTATATAAATCAGTAAATGATAACAATTATAGTAAGCCCGTTGGATCATGCAGGTGGTTTGTGATTTATATAATTTACTGGCAGAACTAGAGAACAGCTAGTTTGCTTTATTTCCTATCTCTATTGACATTTATGCACTGTTAAATTTTTAAATAGTTGTAATTAAAACTCAGTAAACTATTTGTTTAAATAAGGTAGGTGGAGGGCAGGATTCCTATTGGGACACTTAAATGGAGATGCTGTTTGTACTGGAAGCAAAAGACCCCCCCTCTCTTTAATGTGTCAGGTTGCAAATGGGGCTCATTTTGGACATTTCGGTTAATTTTTGGACTTTTATCTGAAAAGAATTCTGAAGATTTCTGTCGAATGGTAAGAAAGAGCTTCTGCAAATTAGAACATTAGATTTTTGCTTATCCTTCCACCCACTGAGTATTGATCTGTGGAAGAGAATATGCTACGGAGGACTTCAGTTAGGGGTAGGGGTAGAAAAACCTGCCAACTTCTATTTCTCTGAGTTTCTGATTTATTTATTTTTTTAAAAATCCTTTTAGTGTGATTTTTTTCTCTAATATACATATCTTTGCCTACTTTAATACATTTTTATATACTTATTTTTCAACATATACATTTGTGTGACCCTTTGCCCCTAACATCCAGCCTGCTGAAATTTGTGTTTCGTTTGTATTCTCTCTGGGTGGGGTACAAATAATAAATTATTAAGATTTACCTGTGAAAGAGGACTCTGTATGCCTTCTTTCCCTTTGCTCTTGTTTTCAATTAAATTGGATTTTTAATTGTAATGTATTAATAAAATCTTCAGAAAATATATATTAAAAAAGAGAACTGCACCAGAAAATTCAGAAAAGTGTGAATTTTGAAGGGCAGTTGTGTTTCAGCTCCCAGATTATTTCAGGTAGTGCGAAGGAGGTTGAAGCAATCTCTCCCCCATCCTGAGTTGAAATAGGCAGTGCAGAAATGGAAAGCGTTGGTTGTGTTGCCTTGTGCAAACATCAGCTCCTTATTGCCATAAGAAAGGCGCCATTGTATACAGCCCTCAGATAATTAACTTTTGGGCATCTGTAGCTTGGTATTGTTCTGTGCCTGCTATTCATATAACTGGGTGTTGTTGTTGTTTTAATAGAATTTTTAAAACTTTGGATTAATTTAATTTGGTTCAGAAATAAACAGAATACAAATATGTTGTCAGGACAGCTGTCACAAGGTACGAACGCAACAATGATTCTAATTATTAATGAAGGGAATAAAACAATAATCATAAACGCTGCCACACTTCAGTGTGGCTTGTGAGAGCTTAGCATTTATAATGAGGATTGCAATAATAGTGTACAATTTCTTTTTTCCACTGTGATAATTGTGTGAGCTTTAAATAGCTGTGAGTATGCTGCTTTGCCTAATTTTGACAAACAGAAAATTGCTTGTTTATGGGTATTGATGTTCCAATCAACCCAGGAGATACAGGTTTCAACATAGCCCAGATTATAGACATCTGTGACTGTGAAGGTTTTCAGCCAAAGATCTGGTCAACAGCTGCTACGAATGATTATGCGAAATTCAGGCTGTCAACACCCCCAGCTACTCATTTGGCCTCTTTTGTCTCTCTGCTCCCTTTCTGATGATAGTCTTTGAGAGATTCACTTCCAGGCCATATTTCTCCCCTGGCCCATTCTCTCTTCGAACTCCATGCTTCCTCTACAAACCATGGCCTCTGATTCCTCTTTTTCAGCCTGCTCTCTATTTAGTCCTGCTCCTTCGTCGATCCTGATGGGATTCTCATCTCACACAGATTTCCTTTTTCATCCTCTCTGCCAGCTCAATTTGGGCACTTTCAGATTATCTCTTCACTGAACATTCAGCCCAGAGGTTTGCAGGGGTCTTGAGAGATGCCGGCTGTTTGTTTGTGGGGAACAGAAAAAATGTTGCCTCATGCTTGTGTCATCCCACCCGTTGTCAGGAGCTCGTCCTACACTCGAGTAGGACCCTGGTAGAGACACATGCCCGAATGGCATGTTCTCTCCCTCCTGGTCAATCGTTCGGGAGCTTCAAAAGCTTTCTTCTGCCCGAACATCACAGCGACCGATGCCAACAGACATCGACCACACTTAGGGATCTGCAGAGTTTGCGCAACTTGCGCACCAGACCTCAGCAACTCAGCATTTTGGCTAATCTACTTTATTTACATATAAACATACACGGAGCACTGCAACATGGTTCTCTCTCTAGCATCAGACAGCAAAGAGAAAGAACAAAGTCCCACTTCATGGAACACAGTAACACAAACATCCTGTCTCCATCACTTCCCACTCTGTGGAGTCAAAACACATACCATCATGTGATAGACAAAAATCCCATGACTGCAATCATGGAGCAGGAATTCTAACACCCTTCCCAGTACATTTCCTCATCACTTTCCTTAACACAAAACATCCAATCGCTGAGGAAAGCAGCTTTGTTGCACGGGGCCTCCTCTCAATGGTAATTGCGTGACTTGAATCGACAAGTCCAACGGCGCCCTCTTTCTTTCCCTCTCTTAAGAAGATATATAATGCAGCCACTTGGATCTCCAGGCCACAAGTGACATTCTTCTGAACCTCCTCATTAACTGCTAAAGGGTTTTGCAAGGCATGGCACTTTTGTATTTGAATAAGCAGAGTAGGATTGTGTGAAGTTCTACCACTCAGTCCACAATTCTCAGCTGGTTGGCTTAGGGCAAACAACTCTTTGCAGTGCTTATGTTGGAACAGTACTACAGTGGTTTCCTTTAAGGCTTCAGGCCGCATAGCTCTGCCCTTCTTTGAGTAAATTTTGGAACCTCTGCAATCATGGATTTAAAAAGTAATTTCCTGGATTTCTAAGGATTAAGATAAATATGGGATTTAGAGACAAGTTGATTATGTACACCTTCAGATACCAAGACTTAAGAACCAGAGTTAAAAGTATTCTCTGGAGTCATCTAGTTTCCTTCCGTGTCTTTTGCATTGTTCCTAAGTCTGCTGCCTGTGTTCCTTCATTTAGAGTGCACTTCAGTGGTCCCTGGGAAGGGTATACCAGGAACTACAGGAACTAAAGCAGGCCGCCCTGTCCTCCCACTGGCCCACCTCCCACTGGTGGTCCATGATGGGAGAAGGCATGGGAAACTCAGAGGTCCAATGGCTTAAATCCCAGGGGCAGATGAGGGGTGACTTTTGCTCTCTGGATTCAAAGCCCTCCTGTTCCCTTGACAAATTCCTTGAGACTTATTTGAACAATAAGCAAAATGCCAGTGGAAGTGAGAAACTACCGTTCCCCACACACCTTCCTCCCTGCCAGCACAAACCAAGTACAACTGTGGATTTGATGCTTCCTGCAGCCTAGGACAATTGTTCTGCCCAGGTGCAGAAGTTGGGAAGTGTTGTTAGGGCTTTGCTCACATCGCCCTTACTACATCAAGGCTTGATCTACAAATGCACTAGAATGAGCTAGACAATCTAATGGTGGCCTGCAGGCATGAAGTGGCATCTACAACTCACAGCAAACATTAAAGAACAAGCACATCAGGGATGGTCCCGGTCTCCTTCCTGTGATACTAATTATCGACTTGCGGGGAGTTTATTTTATGCAGAGGTGCATTCAGGCATGTGCTTCAACATGAAGTCAAAGTGATATGCTGTAATGATCTCTGGCTGGCAAGCAAGCCCCGATAAGTAAAAACTCTCTGGCAATTTTATGTATGTTTATTTACAAAAAGACACATCCACTGCCCAGCTTCTCACCTGCTCACATTTATGTTTGTTGGTCAGTCTGAAGTTTCGCCCCTCCAACAGCAGGAAGGATGCTAGACTCCCGCCTTTCCCCTCTTGCCCTTCCATTGCCTTTTGATTTTATCCAAACACCTAGAACGGGGACTGAGAGGCTGACCTCCCTGCTCTCACTTGACACAGACTCAGACCTCTGCTTATCTGCTGATTGCCTAGCAATGCTCGGCTGCCTTCCAACTCTTCCTCTTCTTGAGAGCTAATAGAGTCTTCCCTGGAAAGGGGGGTAGGGCTGCTCTCTCTCGATTCTGTCAGCCAGTTCTCATCTGCAGAGTCGGTCCCTCATTCACTTAGCTCAATTTCTGAGTCTAACTCATCCACTGTGCTCTGGGAGGCCATGTTCCTGACATATGATCCATTCTACTAGGTCAGGACTCTGTCTTGTGTCCCAGGTTGCGCCACAGGCACAACTCTACAAAGGAGGGTTATCTATGGCCCTTTCCCTGGACTTTTGATGGAGAAGTTTGCACATCCACCGCTTTTCTCTGTTGTTGCTTTCTCTGATTTGATTACTGACATTTGTGCCGTTTCACAATTAGATGTCTTGTTGGATTTGCTTTGAACGTTGACTGAAAAGCAGGATGTAAATATTTTAAAGGAAATTAAATTTAAAGAGAACCGTCCGTGCAAAAAGGTCCGATGGAGAATTATTCCGAATGTGTCCCTGGGATGGATTCAGGAGGCAAATATCTGGTGCCCAAAGTTTCAGACTTGGGCTGTGAATGTTAAGCATACATCTCTAATAACAGCCTAACAGTGAAAGCAACCCTGGATAAATAGCTTTGTGTTGGGGAAATGCTCAGATACCTTGGAGTTTATTTGTAATAGTCAGTCCAGGCTCTCTGACTGACAGAAGTCTAACCTTCTTCATATCTCTCCCTATTACTGATAGAACTCGTAATAGCTTTTTAAAATGAAATTTACCCAGTGTCAGGAAAGAGCCAGGAGCTAGGATGGAAATGCATAAAAGGAGTGCCAATGAAAATTTGTGTCACCCTCAGGCTGTTCAGAAGAACAGGCGAGGTTTGTTCTCAGGCTGGCAGTGTGGGGGGGGGGAGGCAGACAAAAACACAAGGGGGTAAAGGGGGGGATATGCAAGGACCAGCAGCACAGAATCATATGTGGCACACAAGACATCTAGCAGGGGGTCTAGGCAGGGCTGCGAAGACAGACAAAAAGGCCTGCCTCCAACATGAAAAACCAAAGAGGGGCAGCCTTTTCACTATAGAGGGGCCGCATTGCCTAGGAGTAAATCTGTCAGGGGCCACATACCATTGGTGGGCATGGCTGAAGTGAAAGGGAATAAGACAAAAAGCAAAGCTTGGTTGGGTCGCCCCATCTCTCTCTTTGTGCCTCCCTTCTAGGGATGCGGGTGGCGCTGTGGGTTAAACCACAGAGCCCAGGACTTGCTGATCAGAAGGTCGGCGGTTCAGATCCCTGTGACAGGGTGAGCTCCCGTTGCTCACTCCCTGCTCCTGCCCACCTAGCAGTTTGAAAGCACATCAAAGTGCAAGTAGATAAATAGGTACCGCTCCGACAGGAAGGTAAACGGTGTTTCCGTGTGCTGCTCTGGTTCGCCAGAAGCGGCTTAGTCATGCTGGCCACATGACCTGGAAGCTGTATGCCGGCTCCCTCGGCCAGTAAAGCAAGATGAGTGCCGCAACCCCAGAGTCGGCCATGACTGGACCTAATGGTCAGGGGTCCATTTACCTTTACCTTTATAGCTCCATACCCTCCAACTGTCAGGGACTGGCTGGATGAGGAAGAGTCATGGGAACCGCTTGCGCAGAAGGTGACAACTTAGATCCTGGATCTTGGTGGTGGGGCACTGAAGAGCACTCTGTGGAAGGGATGAGCTTGGAGGTGCTAGAAGCAGGGGTGGGTGGGTCACATGATTAAGGGGGCTCAGGAGAAGGAGGACCTTCCAAGACAGGGCTAGAGAGTCACAGAAAGGAGTCTGTGATTGCCCTTGCTACCCAGAGGAGGAGCCCATGCTCTTGACGCAGCCTTCGTCTGTTTGGGGAGGATGTAGAGTGAAAGGCTAGAGTGAGAAGAGCAGAAATAGTTGTCAGTTTCAGCAATGTCTCAGCTGGCTTAAGACAGACCAGGGGACTCTACTGCATTATTTTCTGTCGATAAACAGCCAATTGCATTCTGTGCCTCCGGTGTGTGTGCCGGCCCTGGCTTGCTTGTCAACTCCTTGACACCAACATACCTCAAATAAAAATAGTGCTCCCCTCTCTTCTTACGAGGCTGGGTGTGATGGCCTTGGACCAGAGGAGACTCAGTCTGCACCGGATCCTTTGCCTCAGGCAGCAGCTGAACCTAGTCTGGGGTCTGATTCTGAAGAGCCCCAGTCTGCACAGGTTCCTCTGCAACAAGCACCAGCTGGGCCGAATCAGGGGCCTGAGCCTGCCCTGGCTCCAGATTCAGGGATGACCTCGTTGCCTCCAGCTGGGCAATCACTTACAGTTCCTCCTCTACCAGTTGGGTCAGGAGAGGCTGAGGCGGCCCCTGGGTCTAGTAACCCACGACATCTCCTGAGTTGCAGAGACTGAGGTCTGAGAGAAGGAGAGACCTGAGTACTCACAGGAGGAGTGCTCGCCTTCGGGCAAAACAGGGAGGTGAGTTGCCGGGGGATCGTGACCGGCCGTTACCCTGACAGAAATAAAAGGCTGCTGGACCCTGCCCCAGATTGCAGGAGCAACGTTGTTGTTTGCCAGAATCTGCTGGTGATCCTGTGCCTGACCTAGCCTGGTTTCCTGCCTTTGTGTCCTGCCTTGGCCCTGTCAGACTGAATCCTCGCGGAACCCTTGGATTCGGGACTGGACCTGGACCGTGTTGCTTGGGTTATGCCCGGGCCCAGCACACTGGGGCAGGGATGCAGAAGCTGAATGAACAAGTCGGAGCCAAGACTTTATTTCCCCCCCCCCCAAAAAAATACTTTTTATTGCTCTTTTGTAACAATAACAAATAAAATAAATACTCTTACATTCAAAAATTTGTATGTCTTCTTATTTACCCGGTGCCTTATTGCGCCCAGACTTCCTTCCATCCCTTGAACGGTTTTCATGTCTCAAATCTTTTCTTACAGTTTCTTATTTACACTCCATCCACATCACAAGATTTACATTAATCCTGCTACAGTTTTTAAATTCTTACAATTACTCTGTATATATTCAACAAATTTACTCCAATCCTTTTCGAACTTTGCTTCTTTTTGGTTCCGAATCTTATAAGTCAATTTCACCAAATCTATGTATTCAAAATTTTTTGTCTGCCACTCCATTAAAGTTGGGATTTCTTGGGATTTCCATTTCTGAGCCACTAAGATTCTAGCGGTGGTCATTGCATACATGAATAGTTTGCAATCTTCCCTTTTTAATTCATCCCGTTATGCCTAGCAAAAATGCTTCTGGTTTCTTTGGGAAAGTGTATTTAAATAGTTTTTTCATTTCGTTATATATCATGTCCCAATATTTTTTCATTTTTTCACACGTCCACCACATGTGAAAAAATTCACCGTCTTTTGTTTTGCATTTCCAACACATTTTCTTACTTACTCTATACATTTTTGCTAGTTTAACCGGGGTGATATACCAACGGTACATCATTTTCATTAAATTTTATTTTAGAGTGGAGCGTGCCGTGAACCTCAAACCTTCTGTCCATAATTTTACCCAATCATCATAATCAATATTATAACCAAAATCAACTGCCCATTTTATCATAACTTTCTTTGTCAATTCGTCTTTTGTATTCCATTCCGACAAATATTCATACATTGTTGATAGAAGTTTTGTCCTACCCTCTATAATTTCAATTTGATATCTTGATTTTTTGCCAAGACTTTCTTAAGGGCATTCAAGTGACCCAGAACCACAGGCAGAGGAAGAAGGTGTGGTGGGTGTGGCCCACCCCAGGTGTCATCCCTGAGGGGGGTGACATCACCATGCCACCCCCTGGGATGCTCCCGCAGGCGGCACCCCCTGGGACGCTAGCCCTGCCCCCGCAGTCAGCTAGCCCCGTCCCCGGGTGCACAGCATTTGCACTGCTCCAGGTGCTGGAGCAGCTAGCGCTGCCTCTGCCCAGAACTTATTTTCATAAAAACAGGAAGTGATGCTTATTGAGTCAGAGGGTGAGGAGCAGGAAGCATAGACCTAAGAATGCAAGGATCTGAACTCCCAGTATCAGGATGAAACACTGTACTGAAGGGATGGCTCCTTGTTTAATTGGGACTCTCTGTAACACCATGAGAAGCTATGATCGCTAGAGTGTTTTTGGGACGGTCCTGGCATTTTCAGGGAAGTTGGAGGGTATGTAGCACACACACTCTCGTCCCTTTGTCTCTCTCCCTCTTTCTGGTACCCTTTTCCTATTCCCTTCTTTCTTTTGCCACCCTGTTCTTTCTCCCACTCTTTGTAACTCTCCTCTCTTCCACTTCCCCCCTCTTTGCTGCCTGCTTGAAATTAGGCCACAGGCAGCAGATTGACCACCCCGGCTAAATGATGACCTGGTGTTACAAGAACATCTTCCATGTTTTCAAGGCGGAGATGGAAATCTTCGGCTGACAGGCCAGCCACGGTTTGGCATGACACCTGAATTTGGGCAACCATCCTGGTTTGTTCTGCCATTAAAACCATTCATTTGGGGATCGTGGGGGACTGTGGCTAGCTTGAAGCCACAGGCGTATGATCTTGTGAGCACAAAAGAGAACGAGAGGGGAGAATGTGTGAAGCTGAGGCTTGTTGCCAAAGCATGGTTTCTTATTAGGCTTAAATGGAGCCAGAAACTCTCTTGGGTTTGCTAACTCTTGAAATAGAAAATGAATGGCTGTGGGTGGTCTGGTCCATCACATTTCTGGCAACTAGCTCCAGTGGAGGACTATGGCCTAACACTTTTGTGCTTGGCTGGCTGCCAGCCATAGACTCCTGTGCATATTTACGCCAGACTTCTTACTTATGATCTACATGTTGCATATGTTAATGTATAAGGGTTTATACATGCAGAGGAAAAGGACAAGAAAGGTTTGATTTTGGTGTGCTGTTTAATTTGGGTGTGCTTTGCCCTGTACCTGCAAGCTAGTTAAGCATGTGGGAATGACTCAGTACAATCTACAGTCTAAATGCTGTTGTGTTTAAGGGCGTTTGGCCCCTGCCCTTGACCAGAGCCTGGTCTATGTTCTGTAGGGAAACTGGATCTAGAACCGTATGAAACCGAAACTGCATTGTACTGTCAGTAGAGCAACTGCCTCTTCCTAGAACTGTTTGGTGTTTCTCTGTTCTTTTGGCACACTCTGCTGGCATGGGGATGGGCACTCTGCACATGCTCCAACAGTATATACATATACCTTCTGGTCCTTGTTGTTGTTGTTTAGTCGTTTAGTCGTGTCCGACTCTTCGTGACCCCATGGACCAGAGCATGCCAGGCACTCCTGTCTTCCACTGCCTCCCGCAGTTTGGTCAAATTCATGCTGGTAGCTTCGAGAACACTATCCAACCATCTCGTCCTCTGTCGTCCCCTTCTCCTTGTGCCTTCCTTTCCCAACATCAGGGTCTTTTCCAGGGAGTCTTCTCTTCTCATGAGGTGGCCAAAGTATTGGAGCCACCTTCTGATCCACTGGCCTCCAAATTTGCTCCATGAGCCACGCCACCCTGCTCTGCACCTGACATCATCTATGGTATCAGCTGCTATAGTGCTGTCGCTTTGCATGTGCTGGTGGATTCCAATCCCTGCAGGCAAAAAACCCCCACAATACCTGATGTCATTGTGACACCAGGTGATTGACAGGTGGGCAGCCCATGAGGGTTGGGAAAGATAAAGCTCAGGCTTGCCGGCCAGATTCAGTTTCCCACCCCTGGGTTCAGTTAAACACTGAGCATATCTGTCAGAGCTGCTTGAAGATCCTAGCTCACAGAGGATCACGCTAGCCAGCGATCATTAAGTAAAAGTCTTTATTGAATTACAGTTTCCATTCTCACGCTGCTGCGCGCAACTCTACGTCTAGTAGCTAGATCGGCGAAGCTCCGTCTGAGTCTCCGCCCCGTGTGCACCAACTTAATATCCTAGCCTTGCTCCACCTTTTCCGCCTGACTGTCCTCCTCTGGGTCCCTCTACCCCCCGGGGCTTCTTCCTTCCGGGATTCTTCTGACGCTGACCCGGACCCTCCTGCCTCCTTGCGCCGGGCTTTAGGACCTGGCTCCCTTTCGGGGCTGCTTACTGCGCCGCCTTCCTCTGCATTTGAACTTGGCGCGCGCGCCCAACCTTCCACTTTCCTCTTAACCGTTTCTTCGCTCCCCGATGGAGGTGTGGCCACTCCTGACTCATGTCCTCCCTCCTGTGGTGAGCTGCCAGCGCTTCCCCCCTGGCTCCCTTCCTCTTCCCTGCTTCCTGGCGGTGACGCTGGTCCCGATTTCCAGCTGCTCCCCCCTGAGTCCCCTCTGGCTCTATCTTCCTGGGGTGCCCCCCTAGACTCCCCCCTTGCCCTGGCCACTGGTGCTCCTTTCTGTGAATCCTCTGATTCACTGGAAAGACTAGGAGATCTCGGGTCGTCGTCATCACTCATCTTTTCTTCTGCCTCCTCCCCTTCACTCTCTGTTTCCTCCCTTGCCCGTGCCTCTGCTCCTAAACCCCTGACATCCATCCCCCCCTCGAAGCCCCCCATTCCCCCCTCCCCTCCTTCCGGTGCCGGAGCTGGGGGCTGCTGTTGCAAAGGGACGAACGTCGGATATCGGTCGCTTCCCGTGGCGGGCCTCCATCTGAAGTCTCGCGGGTCTTCCTCCCTGCTCTCGTCGACAACGGTCACCTCCGCTTCCATCTCTGTGCTGCCGTGCTCGAAACCAGGGTCGTCCCCGAAAACGTCCATGTCCGTCTCTGCCTCACTTCCTCCTGGCGGTGTTGCTCGTCCTGGGCCTTCCAGCCACCGTCTGCGGAACTGCTCCTCTGGTCTATCGTCCCACCAATACGAGGGTTCTGATGCAGATCCCGAGGGTGACCCCTCCGGGGAACGGACGTCTTGTGTCGAGTCCTCGTCCGAGTCGAACCCCCGGAAAGTGCTGGCCGAAAGCGTGGGCGTGAAAAGCCAGTCGTCGAAAAAGTCTGCTGGCATAGGTCTATGGGGAAAGAGGGCATGAAACTCGTCTTTGAGGAGAGGTTCGTCCAAGGCGTAGCCCGGCACCCAGCTGTTCGCACTGGCCGGGGTGCCCTCCTTGGCGAGAAAGTATTCTACCCCCTCTTCCCCCCATCTGGAGTCCAAAATCTCCGTGACTTCGTTGATGCGCTCCTTCTGTGCCACTCCCGCGTGCCCTGTTCTGTCTCTGACCGGACTCGGCGCCGTTCCGGGTTCCTGGAACCTGTGCGGTGCCTTGTAGGGAGTGAGCACCGATCTGTGGAATACCGGATGCATTCTGGAACCCTCCGGAAGTGCCAGTCTGAAAGCTACCGGGTTGACCTGCTCTTCGACTTGGTAGGGCCCCAGTTGTTTATGCCCTAGTTTCTTCTTGGCCAACGACCTGGCCGGCACTGCGTGGGCTGCTAACCAAACCCAGTCTCCCACGTGGAGCTCTTCGCCAACCCTTCTGTGCTTGTCCGCTTGTACCTTGTATGCGTGTTTGGCCAGCTCCAGGTGGCGCCTCAGCTGATCGTGGACTTCCTGCAGCTCCGACGCGAACGCATCTGCTGTCTGCGGCTCCCCCTCCCCCATTCTTTCCAGTCCCGGGAAGGTTCTGGGGTGCCTCCCGTTGTTGGCGAAGAACGGCGTGACCCCCGTGGACACGTGCTTCGTGTTGTTGTAGGCGAACTCGGCAAGCGGCAGGTAATCCACCCACGTCGCAGGCTGTTGATTTGCATAACATCTCAGGTACTGCTGCATGATGGCATTGACCCGCTCTGCTTGCCCGTTGGTCTGCGGGTGTCTCGCCGACGCCAGGTTGATCTTGACGTTCAGGAAGCCCATCAGCTTCTGCCAGAAATTCGAGATGAACTGCCGCCCCCGGTCGGACAGAATAGACCGTGGCAGACCGTGAACCTTGAACACATGGTCTATGAACAGTTTGGCGGTTTGCTCCGCCGTGGCCACCTTAGCACACGGAATGAAATGCGCCATCTTGGAAAACAGGTCCACCACCACCAGCACTGCCGTCTTGCCCCTCGAGCTGGGCAGATCCGTGACAAAGTCCAGGGCCACCCTTTCCCAAGGTTCGACCGGAGTTTGCAGCGGTTCCAACAGTCCGGCCGGCGGTTTGTGCACTGGTTTGGCCCTCTGGCAGGTGTCACACCTCGCCACGTAGTCTGCGACCTCCCCTCTCATTCCAGGCCACCAGAAATCCCTGGCTACTAATTCCACCGTCTTCTCCTTGCCAAAGTGCCCGGCCGTGGGCGCGTCGTGCAGCTGCTGCAGCACCTTGGCGCGAAGGTCGTCTCCCGGCACGTAGATGGCCCCCTTACGGATGAGCAAACCATCTCGTAGCTGGAAACCGTCGGCCGCAGCCGTGCCCCTTTGCACCTCTGCCATCTTTGCTTGCGCGAAGGAGTCATCCTGCAACGCTCGTCGCACCGCCTCCAGGTCCACAGTGGCCGCGGCGCACGCCCATACTGTTGGTGCGAAGATGTGCATGGCGGCCGCTGGCGTTGCGTCCTCCAGATACTGTGGCTTACGGGAGAGGGCGTCCGCCATGATGTTAGTGTCCCCCGGGACATACTCTATGCGGAAGTCGAAGTTCGCAAAAAACTCAGCCCAACGTATCTGCCTCTGGTTTAGGAACTGTGCCGTGCGCCAGTGCTCCAGATTCTTGTGGTCCGTGCAAACCTGCACCGTGTGCTTGGCGCCGATCAGGAAGTGCCTCCACGCTTTGAACGCTGCATGAATGGCCAGCAACTCCCTGTCCCAGATGGTGTAGTTCTGCTCGGACTTGCTGAGCTTCCTGGAGTAAAACGCTGCCGGTCGCCACACCCCCTGCTGGTCCTTTTGCAGCAGGACCGCCCCCACGGCTCTGTCCGAGGCGTCTGTCTCCACCCTCATCGGCCTGCTGGGGTTGACGTGAAGCAGCTGCTCTTCCGACGCGAAGAGACGCTTGAGTGCCTGAAAGGACTGCTCCGCCTCCTCTGTCCAAACGAACTTCTTTTTCTTGGAGCTAAGCGTGTCTGTGATGGCCGCTGTCTGCATCGTGAAGCCCTTGATAAACTTGCGATAGAAGTTCGCAAAGCCGACAAACCTCTGGACCTCCTTCCGGTTGCGTGGACTCTTCCAATCCAATACCGCGCGAACCTTGGCGCTGTCCATGGCGAGCCCCTTGTCAGACAACTTGTAGCCCAGAAAATCCACCTCCGTCACGTCAAATTGGCACTTCTCCAGCTTGGCGTAGAGCCTATGTTGCTTTAGTCTGGTCAGCACTTCCTTGACGTGTCTGTCATGCTCCTGCTGCGATTCCGAAAAGATCAGGATGTCATCTAAGAAACAGACGCACGTCTTGTAGAGAAGTCCCGCCAACACGTGATGCATGAAAGCTTGAAAAACGTGGGAGCCATTTTGCAATCCAAAGGGCATAACTCTGTATTCGTAGGTGCCCAGTGGCGTGAACATGGCCGTCTTCCACTCATCTCCCTCCCGCATACGAATGAGGTTGTACGCCCCTCGCAGGTCTAACTTGGTGAACACTTTTCCCTTCCGCACCTTCGCCAGGAGGTCGTCGATTCGGGGCATGGGGAAGTCCGACGGCTTGGTCCCATTGTTTAAAATGCGATAGTCCACGACCAGTCTTTTTTGGGGCGTGTCTCGCTTTTTAACAAAGAATACTGGACTGCCCCCCGCTGCCTCGGACTCTCGGATGAAACCGCGCTCCAAATTGTGATCTATGAACTGTTTGAGTTCCTGCAGCTCGTCCTCTGACATGGAATACAGTTTCCCCTTAGGCAGCGCCACCCCCGGCAGCAGGTCAATCTTGCAGTCATATGGTCTGTGAGGGGGCAGCCTGTCCGCCTCCTTCTCGCAGAAAACTTCCAAAAATTCTGCGTACTTGTGGGGAATCGCTTGCAGCGTGCCTAGCAGCAGCTGTGACTCCTCTTCCTCTCCTTCCTGCCGGGGCACGATGCAGTGTTCAGCACAAAAGGAAGAGCCGAAGATCAGCTGCCTCTGGTACCAAGCCAGCGTTGGGCTGTGCTTGTCCAGCCAACTCATTCCCAATACAATGGGCGTATCCGATAGTTGAGTGACATTGAAGCTGATGATTTCTTTGTGATTTCCAAGTCGCATTGCCATGGGCGGCGTCTGCTTCACCACTTGCCCCCCTAGCAACTCCCTGCCATCCACCGTGACAACCTGCAGGGGCAGTGTGGCCGGCAGCAACTGTATAGCGTGCTTGTCGACAAAGTCCTGCCCTATAAAGTCCGCGTTGCTGCCCGAGTCAATTGTGATGGGCACGTCAGTGGTGATTCCATTGGGCAGCTGGAGAGATGCGGTGAGCCTCACCACTGGTTTGGGCGGGAGGGGGTTCACGGGCTGTAAAACCTCTGGGGACTGCGTCACTAACACGTCTGGCTGGGCCCCAGGGCCTCTCGCTCCAGCCAGACTGCGTCGTTTCCCTGCTGTGGTCCCCCTTGCTGCGGTGCTGCAGTCACCATTGCCGAGGCTGCAGTAAGCTTGTGGAGCCTCTGGGGACACTCTTTTGCCATATGCCCTGGCTCCTCACAGACGTAACACTTCCTGTTCCCTCTAGGAGGCTTCGCTTTCACTGCTGCCGGTGCTAGGGCTCTGGTTGCTGACTGAGCCCTTGCACCTCCAACCTCCATAGGTTCGGCTCCTCCTCCTGGCGGAGGCGTGGATTGCGCCCGCGCTGCTTCTCTGGGAAGGAAGGAGGGGCCCCTGGCTGGTTCGCGCCCTCCACGCCCTTCGTCCCTGCTCCACGGACGTCCTTCCAGCCTCACCCCCACTGCCAGTGCCCTCTGAACGACCTCCTGGGTGGTTCGGGGTCTCTCCCCCCTCGCGATCTCATCTTTAATCGAGTTGTGCAGCCCTTCCCAAAAGAGGTCTCTTACAGGAGCCGAATCTCTGTCCCATTCCAGGGCACTGACCAAGGCGAAAAAGCGGGCATGATACTGCCTGACGCTGGCCCTCCCTTGTCTCAGCCCATGCACCTCCTTCCGTGCAAGATCCACGTCAATACTTGATAAAAAACACCCATCCATCGCTTTAATAAAGGCATCTGCATTCTGGAGCGCCGGATCCTTATCTCTCCATAAATTGCGTAGCCATGCTTTCGCATCCCCATGCAAATGGGACATGATGAACCCCACTCTCTCTTGTTCATCTCTAAAGTCTTTATGCAGCAGTTGCAGTGCGCACAGTACGTCGGCTCTAAAGTTGGGATACTGTTGCAGGTTCCCATCGAAGTGAGAGACCAGCCCGCCTGTCCGTCTCGCCAACCCAATTCCCTCCTGCCGGGGTGTCTGCTTTGTCAGCACGTCTAACCTGACCTGGAGATCCCTGCAGGCGGCAGCTGCCTCCTCCTCTCTCTTCCTGGATGCGAGAGCCTCGGCGTTCAGTTGTGCCACTGCTTTTCTGAGTTCCTCTATCTGCTGCTCAGCCGTCATGTCGTCTGCCGTTCGTGAGCTCGCTAGTAGGCACCTGTTTCTCTCCCCTCCTCGAGGCTGTAGATGCCCACAATCGTGAGACGGAGCTTACTGTCAGAGCTGCTTGAAGATCCTAGCTCACAGAGGATCACGCTAGCCAGCGATCATTAAGTAAAAGTCTTTATTGAATTACAGTTTCCATTCTCACGCTGCTGCGCGCAACTCTACGTCTAGTAGCTAGATCGGCGAAGCTCCGTCTGAGTCTCCGCCCCGTGTGCACCAACTTAATATCCTAGCCTTGCTCCACCTTTTCCGCCTGACTGTCCTCCTCTGGGTCCCTCTACCCCCCGGGGCTTCTTCCTTCCGGGATTCTTCTGACGCTGACCCGGACCCTCCTGCCTCCTTGCGCCGGGCTTTAGGACCTGGCTCCCTTTCGGGGCTGCTTACTGCGCCGCCTTCCTCTGCATTTGAACTTGGCGCGCGCGCCCAACCTTCCACTTTCCTCTTAACCGTTTCTTCGCTCCCCGATGGAGGTGTGGCCACTCCTGACTCATGTCCTCCCTCCTGTGGTGAGCTGCCAGCGCTTCCCCCCTGGCTCCCTTCCTCTTCCCTGCTTCCTGGCGGTGACGCTGGTCCCGATTTCCAGCTGCTCCCCCCTGAGTCCCCTCTGGCTCTATCTTCCTGGGGTGCCCCCCTAGACTCCCCCCTTGCCCTGGCCACTGGTGCTCCTTTCTGTGAATCCTCTGATTCACTGGAAAGACTAGGAGATCTCGGGTCGTCGTCATCACTCATCTTTTCTTCTGCCTCCTCCCCTTCGCTCTCTGTTTCCTCCCTTGCCCGTGCCTCTGCTCCTAAACCCCTGACAATATCTCTCTAACAAAAACAATGGGCTGCTTTCACATGGAGGCATCAACCTGATGAACAAAACTGCCGGGTGAATTTGCTACCTTTCTTTGTTCATATCTTGGAGATAAAGGGCTTCTCTGTGGAAAGCAAAGTGTATTATCCTTCTTCCATATATCTGCATTTTCTGCATTTTCTTGATTATTCAGAAATGCCAGTTGGTGTGTGTGCACGAGCGTGCATGTTTATTTCTGCAAGCAAAGCAATAACTGAACTATCCAAAATTGAATTAAATAGGATCAAAAGGCCCCAATTTTCACAACTCCATCAAACTCCTTTTACTTCTCTTTAGATGGGGAAAAAAAATCTCTCAAAAGACTTTGAAGGAGAGGCCTGATAGGAAGAAATCAATAAATACTGAATTGAAGAATAAAATATACAAGTGGAAAAAGCAACCAAACCAAAATAAGGTAGAATACCTGCTGAGGTAGTATGCGAGCCTTTAGTTGCAGATCCACAACAGAAGCTTTTTTTTATTTCATGAAATGGCTGATGGAGAAATGAAATTTCAAAACACATAAAACATAACACCCTATGGGAGATACTCTAGACAAAACTGCTGGGTTGTTTTCCTTTAAAAGAAATGAAGTTCTCTGCACAGCTTTAGAACCGTGTTTTCTTGCTTCGATGAGGATTTCTTGTTAAGTTAAGGTAGGGGACGGGGACGGGTCCCTGAGTAATGCAGATGAACCTTTGAAGCAAAGTAGGATTGGGGGGTGGAGGATAAATGAGGGAAAAACAAACAGAGGTGCAGAATGAGTAGTTCATATTGTTATGTGGACAGGAAAAATGAATGGCTGAGAGGTTCTTTAAGAGTGATGAGGCAGAATTCTGTCCTAAGCAGAATTCTATTCCCTCCAACATTTCTCCGATGAAAATAGGGACGTCCTAAGAACCTTTTGATGAGGGTGGAAAAGGAGAGCTCAAAATATGGGCTGAAGCTCAACATAAAAAAAAACGAAGATCATGGCCACTGGTCCCATCACCTCCTGGCAAATACAAGGGGAAGAAATGGAGGCAGTGAGAGATTTTACTTTCTTGGGCTCCATGATCACTGCAGATGGTGACAGCAGCCACGAAATTAAAAGACGCCTGCTTCTTGGGAGAAAGGCGATGGCAAACCTTGACAGCATCTTAAAAAGCAGAGACATCAGCTTGTCAACAAAGGTCCGTATAGTTAAAGCTATGGTTTTCCCAGTAGTGATGTAGGGAAGTGAGAGCTGGACCATAAAGAAGGCTGATCACCAAAGAATTGATGCTTTTGAATTATGGTGCTGGAGGAGACTCTTGAGAGTCCCATGGACTGCAAGAAGATCAAACCTCTCCATTCTGAAGGAAATCAGCCCTGAGTGCCCACTGGAAGGATCCAGATCGTGAAGCTGAGGCTCCAATACTTTGGCCACCTCATGAGAAGAGAAGACTCCCTGGAAAAGACCCTGATGTTGGGAAAGATGGAGGGCACAAGGAGAAGAGGGCAACAGAGGACGAGATGGTTGGACAGTGTTCTTGAACCTACCAGCATGAGTTTGACCAAACTGCAGGAGGCAGTGGAAGACAGGAGTGCCTGGCATGCTCTGGTCCATGGGGTCACAAAGAGTCAGACACGACTAAACGACTAAACAACAACAACATTCTATAATAATAGCCACAATAATAATTTTACTATTTATACTGTGCCCATCTGACTGTGTGGCTTCCAACATATATAAAAACATAATAAAACATTAGACATTTAAAAACTTCCCTCTACAGGGCTGCCTTCAGATAGTTCAGGGTTGGATAACTCCATAGCCTCCAATATTTTTCTGATGAAAATAGGGATGTCCTAAGGAAAAGTGAAATATTCTGGGATCAAATCAGAAACTGAGGCGGCTTCTGTAAATCTAGGTCTGTCCCTGGATTTACAGGGACACTTGGAGCGTCTGGAATACAGCCTGGCACTAAGACTTATGATGTTAATTGCTTACAATAGTCTTTTAAATATCGTGTAAATTTACTCCAGTCCTTTTGGAATACTTGATTCTGCTGGTTTCAGATTTTCCCTGTCAGCATCTTCAATTCTGCAAAGTCCATCATCTTCACCTGCCACTCTTCTTTCGTTGGTACTTCTTGTTGTTTCCATTTTGGGGCTAAGAGAATTCTTGCCGCAGTTGTTGCATACATAAACAGTATTTTATCTTCCCTTGGTATCTCTTCACCGACTATGCCCAATAAGGCATTTTCAAGCCTTTCACAAATAACTGTGCACATTTGTTTGTAGATGGTGGTCATTTTAAAGATGTTGCAGACATCGCAACCTACTGTGAATGAGGTTTCCCGACCCCACCGTACTCCACAGTGAAGCAATTATCACAGCATTTAGCATGAGAAAATCTTCCTTTCAGCTTTTACCATCTGCATAATGGGCTACATCCAGCATGTCTACTCAGAATTAAGACCTGCTGTGTTCACAGCTCTATGTGTTTAAGGCTGCAGGTTGATCGGTAAGAAGTGCATGCCCTCTCATTCTTCAGAAGGAGGGCAGGTTCATCTCTGCATTATCAACATAGCAGTGAGAAAAGGGGAGAATCGGAACAACAAAAATAGGGAAGGGGACACAGTTTAATCACACAGACATCCATGTAAAATGGCCCTGTGAAAAGTTGGGCATGATTTATGTGAGTATATGGAAAGTGGAATGATGATGGGAAGAAGGAACTTAGATCAGGAACAGCTGTGACCCTCCAGATGTTAATTGGCACCAGCTCCCATGATTCTTGACTATTGGCCATGCTAGCTGGGCTGGATGGGAGATGGGGTCCAACAACATTTGGTGTGCCATAGATTGCCCCATCCCCATACCTCGGTTTAAGAACAGCCCTGTTTACGAATGATTTGGTTTACGAACTCGGCAAAACCGGAAATAGTGTCCCAGTTAGTGAACTTCACCTTGGTCTACGAACGGAAGCTGAATGGTGGAAGGGCACCGGTGGCGGGAGGCCTCATTAGGGAAAGCGCACCTCGGTTTAAGAACAGTTTTGGTTTAAGAACGGACTTCCGGAACGGATTAAGTTCGTAAACCAAGGTACCACTATAGAATGCATGAGAAGAGGAGTAGGGCAGCAGCAACATATATTTTCAAACACATTGAAATTCACTCTCCGCTTATTTTTTTTTGGAAAAGGCGACATGTTTAAGCCACATAATTCAATTAATATTTAGGAGGACTAATCTGTATAAAGCATAATTGGCTTATTTAAAAGCTGATTAGATTAATACTATTATGATGATAATAAAGCAGTTCTAAGAATTTCCATTTTATTTTATTTTATTAAAAAAGTGCACTCTACAGTTCCACATTAAACAGAGCATGCAGATACCTAGCTGAACATGATGATTGAGTTATACCAGAGAAGGTGGTGAAATGTGTGAGAGAGAGACAGCTAGGTACTTGTATCCTGAAGCAGAATTTCTACTCTACTAACTGAAGAGAAAAGAATGCTTGCATAAGGAATCTAGAACTCTGAGTACATCCATCTTGATGGACTGGGGTAGCACTGAACAGGCAAAAGCTATGGAGTCTTACAGAAAGGCTGGCAATGCTAGGTCATGGGAATTTCTCTCTGGGAATGCATCTCCCTTATTGATATGGGTTTGAATCTGCATGCACCCAACAATGTGCTGGTGTCAGGAATGAGCCAGCTCCTAGTGGAAATTTACAGCCTGCTGCAGAACAGAGAGGCTTAGATTTGACGCAGACTGAGCAAAGAACACAGCACTCAGTGGTGACTCCTCTGGACACTGGAATGCCGGTTGCCAAGGGAACAACTGAGAGCGGGCTGGAACACAGCCAAAGCTCTCAGGAAGCTTAAACAGGCACAAACAGACACAGAGCTAGTCTGTCAGAACAGGAAGAGGCTGGAGCTAACCCAATAAGTCCAAAGAGTCGGTGAATGGGAGGGCTGCTAGATAGGAAGCAAAAGAAGAGTCGCAAGGGATGATGGTTCAATATATCCTGTAGAAACCAGAAGGAGTCTTCAGAAGGGTCATCTTGAGTGATAATGCCGGCAGCTGCGTTAGAGCTGTCCGGAGCTATCTGTTTGTTTTGCAATAAATCCTCCTTTTTAATTACCTACACTTACTGTGTTATCAAGCTGGGAACCTGCCCACCTGACAGCTGGTTAGGTGGGAAACAGTAGTGCTCTTCCAGAGTTCTTAGACAATCCATCCAAGGAGTGTGGAGGCTGGCCCTACTCCTGATGTTCCCACACAGAATAGAGATTTAAAAAGGGGAATTCTGAACATGTTTATGGCTGGATGCACTTATCATGCTCCCTGCAATCGGGAACTCAGCACAATCAGGATTCCAGAGTGCGGAAGGAACGTTCTTACAATCCCCCTTTAGACCTTCCCAATCAGTGAAGGAAGGTCAAGGTTCCACAATGGGCTTTAAAAAAAAACTGGGTTCCTAGAATCATAGAATAGAATCATAGAGTTGGAAGAGACCACAAGGGCCATCGAGTCCAACCTCCTGCCAAGCAGGAAACACCATCAGAGCACTCCTGACATATGGTTGTTAAGCCTCTGCTTAAAGACCTCCAAAGTAGGAGACTCCACCACACTCCTTGGCAGCAAATTCCACTGTCGAACAGCTCTTACTGTCAGGAAGTTCTTCCTAATGTTTAGGTGGAATCTTCTTTCTTGTAGTTTGGATCCATTGCTCCGTGTCCGCTTCTCTGGAGCAGCAGAAAATAACCTTTCTCCCTCCTCTATGTGACATCCTTTTATATATTTGAACATGGCTATCATATCACCCCTTAACCTCCTCTTCTCCAGGCTAAACATGCCCAGCTCCCTTAGCCGTTCCTCATAAGGCATCGTTTCCAGGCCTTTGACCATTTTGGTTGCCCTCCTCTGGACACGTTCCAGTTTGTCAGTGTCCTTCTTGAACTGTGGTGCCCAGAACTGGACACAGTACTCCAGGTGAGGTCTGACCAGAGCAGAATACAGTGGCACTATTACTTCCCTTGATCTAGATGCTATAGATGCTTGATCTAGATACTATTGATCCTGCTGGATCAGGCCAGATGGCCATTAAGTCCAGAGTCCAAATCCGCAATATGAGGATGATTATTTTGACCAACCTCATAGGGCAGTTGTAAAGGTTAAATATAACAGCAAAGTAGTATCAATTCCTAAACTTTACAAGGTATATTGAATGTCTGGCTAGCAGCCCTGTTTCTCATGGACCATGACCTGGCGGACATTAAGACATTAACTGTGCAGCCCAGCTCTCACCTTGGAGATGCCTCCGTCTCTTGCCAAACATTTATCCTTGACAAGAAATTAATATCACCATTAAACTATCAGCCGTTCCATCTGAGGGACAGCAAAGCTAAAGGCAGCAGAACTGATGGCAGCACAAAAAGTGATGAATTGTGCTTTTTCTTTTCTCTCTCTCACTCTCTTTTTACTTTATTTTCAGCTGGATTCTTGTCCAATATTGTCTTTCAACCGGTCTTCCCACTGGGCAAATTCAGGGCCTTTAAATTGTGCAAATCTTTGTTGTTCATCTTGTCCCTGAGACTAAACTACATCAAATATTTCTTCCTGTCTGTGTGGGAGCCTCTCTCTCCCTTCTCACCCCCCTCCAACATCAGAGCTCAGATTGGCTCTCTTGATATAGCCTTAGTTCAGAATTGTAATACCAGGCAGAACTCATTGTCTGTGTTTTTCTTTCTTCCTCGGATATTCAAGTGTTATATGCTGGCCCACTTTTGGGAACCATTGTTGGAAAGCGGTTCTGTAAAGGAGGCTGGCACAATTTGCAGCTTTCCTTCCCCATTAGTATTGTTTTATTATAAATTTATCGCATTTATAACCCACCTTTTTATCACATGAATTTGAGGTGGCATACCTGGTTTTCCCTCTCCTCCTTTGTGATCCCCCACAACATCCTTGTAGGTTAGGCTGAGAGGCAGTGACTGGCCGAGGCCGCCCAGTAAGCTTCCGCCATGACCCAGTGGGGATTCAAATCCTGGTCTACCAGGTCCTAGTCCAACACTCTAAGCCCTAGACCAGATTCAGGACCCAAGGACACTGTGATTCCCAGGAATGCTTGCACACAGGAGGTAGACGCCCCTACTGAAGGCAGTACCTTGTCACCAGTCCTATCAGGTACATTTCAGCAGATTAGGGAAAGGCATGTTGGTGGTGTGAACCAAATTAATTACAAGTACAGCTCAAACTTTTTGGGGGAATGCCCCCTTTTTGGAATGCCTTTGGCTACTTGAGTTGCTTCATGCTCGTTTGAACTTTTGTTATGCTTTAAAGGATTGCAATAATAATAATAATAATAATAATAATAATAATAATAATAATAATTTATTATTTATACCCCGCCCATCTGGCTGGGCCTCCCCAGCCACTCTGGGCGGCTTCCATAAAACCAAAAATACAGTAAAATCACACGTTAAAAACTTCCCTGAACAGGGCTGCCTTAAGATGTCTTCTGAATGTCAGGTAGTTGTTTATCGCTTTGACATCTGCTGGAAGGGCGTTCCACAGGGCGGGCGCCACTACCGAGAAGGCCCTCTGCCTGGTTCCCTGTAGCTTTGCTTCTCGCAATGAGGGAACCGCCAGAAGGCCCTTGGCGCTGGACCTCAGCGTCCGGGCAGAATGATGGGGGTGGAGACGCTCCTTCAGGTATACAGGACCGAGGCCGCCCCCAGTCACCAGTCTAGCTGCCACATTCTGGATTAGTTGTAGTTTCCGAGTCACCTTCAAAGGTAGCCCCACGTAGAGTGCATTGCAGTAGTCCAAGCGGGAGATAACCAGAGCATGCACCACTCTGGCGAGACAGTCCGCAGGCAGATAGGGTCTCAGCCTACGTACCAGATAGAGCTGGTAAACAGCTGCCCTGGACACAGATTTGACCTGTGCCTCCATGGACAGCTGTGAGTCCAAAATGACTCCCAGGCTGCACACCTGATCCTTCAGGGGCACAGTTACCCCATTCAGGACCAGGGAATCCTCCACACCTGCCCACCTCCTGTCCCCCCAAAAACAGTACTTCTGTCATGTCAGGATTCAACCTCAATCTGTTAGCCGCCATCCATCCTCCAACCGGAGGTTGGAATGTCAGCAATCTGGATTTCCAGATTGACCTAATGCCTGCATAGGTCTGCTATTGGAAGAGAACGTGTGCAGAATTTCAGTTCTCCAGAGAACGTAATGGAAATCCCTCCATTTTATGACGTCCTGGTTCCATGGCACACTGTGGATTATCTCCCTCACCCCCACCCAAAAAAACAGACCAAAAAACTGCCTTGGTTTTGAAAATCTCTCTCAAACCCAAAACTATTGGGAGCTGGTTGTAGATCTCCAAAGGACTGTGCCAGGTACTTGATAGGAACTAGAGATCTGCCTAATCACTGACCCTAAGTGAAATCAGCAGAACAAAGCCATCCAATGCAAAATATCATTTAGCTCCTTTTCTGCTGTTATTTCTTTGCTACATCCCCAGCAGTGATAAACATAAGCCCCCAGCAATGAACACGCGGTGCTTTAATGCCTTTGGCAAATCATTTAAGAAAAAATATATATCAGTTTTGAAATGTAAAGCAGTGCAAACGAAAAGTAACATCCCCACTTCTCTCTCACTGTCAGCGACTCCCAACCTCTTTAAAAATATTATTGGCAATGACTGTGAAGCTCTGTTGGCTGTGGGGCCTGCCTGTGGTGCATTAAGACAGCCATAACTCACGTTTGGCTATCCGTTCAAATGGAAGTGGCTGTCATTTCTTAACAGTGGCTTCTTTGGAGAGGTCACAACTTGAGAAAAAGCCAGTATTTCCAAGGTGAAACTATTTTGAGTGAGCTCAATCTTATTTTAGCAGAAAGGCAAGTGTTAAGGAGCCCTTGCAACATTTTTGGTGCTGTATCAGACAACAGAGGTGGGCAGAGTTAGGCTTTGGGGACCTACATTGCCTTTTATTAGAACTCTGAAGATCTACCAGCTGGAGCTAGGGGCAAAAGGGGCAAAATAAGTTAAGAGTTAGCATTAGGCTGCCTCTAAGCACTTTCAGAAGGGACGCGGGTGGCGCTGTAGGTTAAACCACAGAGCCTAGAACTTGCTGATCAGAAGGTAGGTGGTTTGAATCCCCACGATGGGGTGAGCTCCTGTTGCTCGGTCTCAGCTCCTGCCAACCTAGCAGTTTGAAAGCACATCAAAGTGCAAGTAGATAAATAGGTACCGCTCTGGTGGGAAGGTAAACGGAGTTTCCGTGTGCTGCTCTGGTTTGCCAGAAGCAGCTTGGTCATGCTGGCCACATCACCCGGAAGTTGTACGCTGGCTCCCTCAGCCAATAAAGCGAGATGAGCGCCACAACCCCAGAGTCGGTCACGACTGGACCTAATGGTCAGGGGTCCTTTTACCTTTTAAGCACTTTCAGAGGCTAGGGGTTTGCTTTTTCTGGTACATTGCCTGCAATCATCACCCAAAAATTCTGCCCCCACATAAGGTTATAGATGTTCCATTTAAAAAATAATAATCTATTCAAACGTCAAAGCTATCCATCACAAAAAACCCTGGACCTATTTTCCTGTGATTTGGCATTCTTTAACCATTCTGGAAGAGCTAATATGCCTGCAAATTCTAACCACTTCTGCTGCACTGGGGAAAAGATAGCGCTTTTAAAATTTATTGATAGTGAATATCTGGGGGAGAAATGAAGAGGACTCGGTTAGACCTTGAATTTAATCAGGCAACCCACAAAGCACCACTGAATTTTGTGGTTTCTTAGTTAACTGGTCCAGCAGGTGGGGAAAGATGGAGATCCCTAGGCAGCAATCACAGGCAAGTCCTGGTTTTGCCCCCAATGTCCCAACTGTGCTAATCACACCACTTAATTGCATCTCAAACTAATATAATTTATGTCCTGTTTGTGATTGTGGCTGGAGACCATGGTGCCATGGTGCTTATTTCTTTAGCAAGATTTTCCCCCTTCCCCAAATAACCCTACTAGATACATGTAAAATATATGAAACAGGAGCATAGCCATCAGTTGACAGTTTCCAAGCTAATGCAATGGTATCACCTTTTCATACATAACGCATTTAAATGTTCTTGCTGCTAGAGGAATAAAGATGTCAAATGCAGTTAGAGCTATGACAGTGTGTTAGTTGCAAATAAAACAAAAGCTATAGCTAAAATAAATGCTGCAGATAAATAGCCCGCTGTGAGAGGAGGGTTCAGCTGTGAAGCTTTATTTTAGTTTTATGGCTATGGGACATATCAAACTACTGCTTTGATTTCTCATGTGCGCCAGAAGGTTTCAGGGTAAAACCAGATAATAAACATGCGGCCATTACATTTATTATATATAATATTCAATTAGGGGGTGTTCAGTGTTTATATTATTATGAGTACTTACTTTAAGGTATAAAAAGGATGCAGCAAAAATGTTTATAGCTTATAGTTTATAGTATAAAGTTCAGAGGTGGAGGTTTTTTTCAGAGGTGGAAGCAGGAGGCAGAAATATTTTAATCATGCATGGGCTGAGTCCAATTAAACTTCAGTGCATTGGAGGATATTTTCTCACATGTGTGATGACAGACAAACACGTGTGCATGAAGCTGCCTCATTCTAGGTCCGATCATTAGTCCATCTAGTGCAGGTGGCAGAGAAATTTGATTTTGTTTGCATTTGAAGGTGAACCTACCGAATCCATTTTACCAAACAATACACAAGCCATCATTCGAAAACCACACTTCTCTGAATTTTGCAGTTCAGTTCTCTACACACACACACACTGTCCTTTCACTTGGCAGCTCAAGATGAGCAGGTGACAGCAAAGGCTTCAAGGATTTTAGCTGGGGCAATCAGAATAAGATCCACCATTTGACCATTGATTCAGAACCCTAAAATGTATTTTATATAACTGACTTTTTTATTTCTATTTTTGTATATCGTATTGCTGTTTTCTTGCTATGGCCAATAAAGATTCACACACACACACACTGTCCACCTGTAATTCTCAGCAAACTGTTATTCAGAGGCCTGCTGCCTTTGACAATGAAGGTAAAGGGACCCCTGACCATTAGGTCCAGTCATGGCCGACTCTGGGGTTGCGGTGCTCATCTCCCTTTATTGGCTGAGGGAGCCAGCGTACAGCTTCCGGGTCATGTGGCCAGCAAGACTAAGCCACTTCTGGCGAACCAGAGCAGCACACGGAAACGCCGTTTACCTTTCCGCCAGAGCGGTACCTATTTATCTACTTGCACTTTGCGCTTTAAAACTGCTAGGTTGGCAGGAGCAGGAACCAAGCAACGGGAGCTCACTCCATCGTGGGGATTTGAACCGCTGACCTTCTGATCAGCAATTCCTAGGCTCTGTGATTTAACCCACAGTGCCACCCGCGTCTACAATGAAAGTAGACCACAGCTATCATGCCTCATAGCCACTGATAATCACTCATGTTCCACAATTTAACTATGTGCCGTGTGAAGAACTTTCTTTTGAAATCCTGACTCTGCCAGCCTTCAGATCCATTGGAACCTGAGTTCTAATTTTAATTGGAGAGGGAGAAAAACTTCTCTTTATTAATTTCATCATAAACTACTCTTTCATGTTCCCTTTGCACTTGGCTCTCCTTTGAGAATGCCTCTCAGTGGCAGTCATGTGAAGAGCAACCCTGCTGGTAGCCTGTCATGCTTTGGTGTCAAGCGTTTCCTCAAAATGGGAAGTGGCTGCACAGAAGAAGCCGTACCACTCTTGTGTACAAAATGACACCCGTTTTCATAACCAGAGGTTTAGGGAATAAGGAGCCCCATTTGAACATTCTGCAAGAGCTCCATGGGCACGCTAGAGCAACATATGAGGTTCAGTGTGGTGTAGTGGTTAAGAGCAGTAGACTCGTAATCTGGTGAACCGGGTTCGCATCTCCGCTCCTCCACATGCAGCTGCTGGGTGACCTTGGACTAGTCACACTTCTCTGAAGTCTCTCAGCCTCACTCACCTCACAGAGTGTTTGTTGAGACTCCTTTGGGTAGTGATAAAGCAGGATATCAAATCCAAATCCAAACTCTTCTTCTGTACCGGGGATGTTATATGTTTAGTGCTGCTGACACAGCAGTTTGACTTCACCCCCAGAGGCGTACTCCATTGTCCCTCGAGACAGACAGATGCGAACAAAAAAAAGTTAGAGCCGAAATGCAGTAGGATGTGAAAATGCCTGCTACAGGACAACATACGGTGAGTATGCACATTTCTCTGCTGACAAATATGCTCATGCATGGGGAAAATAGCGTGCGAGAAGGAGCTCCCAGTTTCTGGAATATAAGTTGTTTCTTCACCCAGCTTCCTTTTTCGCCTGCCAGCTCTTCATATCCCTCTCCCTGTAACACTTCTGCCTTCTTCACTATCCAGGTGCTCATTAAGGCATCTCTTGGGATAGTGTATGATCTAAAAGCTTCCTGTCTCGTTCCTAATAATCACGTGGGGAGGCAGCTGCTCATAGCAGACTATTTCATTTGGAAAAAAAAAAAAGCGATAACCCTCGGCTTAACTAGATGTTGCATGGCTCCTGGTTAAGGGCACACATATGCTGGATAGCTCAGTTGGTTAGCATGTGGTGCTGATAACACAAGGTTGCAGGTTCGATCCCTGTAGGGAACAGCTGCATATTCCTGCATAGATGATCCTCAGGGTCTATGATTCTATGTAAGCCTTAGTTGCTTTACTGAGCAGCATATTGTACTACCAACCTTAATGTATGCTTGTGAAACATGGACCACTTATAAACGCCATCTCCAACTCCTCAAAAGATTCCATCAACGGTGTCTCCGAAAATTTTTACACATCACTTGGGAAGACAGGCAAACTAATACCAGTGTACTGAAAGAAGCAAAGACCACCAGTGTTGAAGCAAGGATTCTTCAACATCAACTTGGACTGGTCATGTTGTGCGGATGCCTGATCATCGTCTTCCAAAGCAACTACTCTATTCCGAACTTAAAAATGGAAAGCGTAATGTTGGTGGTCAACAAAAGAGGTTTAAAGACTGTCTCAAGGCAAATGTAGTATAAACAGCGACAGGTGGGAAACACTGGCCTGCGGGCGCTCCAGTTGAAGAGCAGCCTTTACCAAAGGAGTCGTGGGTTATGAAGACACTCAAATTCAGGACGCAAGGAAGAAATGTGCTAAAAGGAAGGCACGCTTGGCAAATCCACACTGTGATCAACTGCTGCCCAGAAACCAATGTCCCCACTGTGGAAAGACGTGTGGATCCAGAATCGGCCTTCACAGTCACTTACGGACTCATTGTTAAAACCGTGTTTATGGAAGACAATCTTACTCAGTTACGAGTGATCGCTAAAGAAGAAGAGAAGAAGAATTGAGCAGCAGATGCCACTGCCTTTTAAGAATGGAAGTAAATCTGTCTACTTACTAGCAGCCTTATACTTGGGTCAGCTCAAGAATCTTAAGAAATGAATGAACAAAATCAGTGGAGTCTTGAAATGAGTAGTTAACATCAGTACAGTTTTGAAATGTTCAGTCTGCCATCTTGATTCAAAATGGCATCCAATTGGATCCAAACATTGACAAATATTTCCTCCTTTGTCTCATGCAAAATTTGGTTACAATATCTTAAGAAGTGTCCAAACACATAGTGAACAAGCAGCTTTCCAAAATGTGTGTGTGTGTGCACCTGCAATACGCACAGATATCTCTGTTGCTTCGATGACATCTTTATATACCAGTTCAAAGCTTAGGTTTCACAACTGGCAGATAAGTCCTGCAAGTATACAAATGGCCTGTGATAAACATATAAATGGGTTGTCTTCACGCACCTGGTAAGTCATTTGCGCATGTTGATGGGTTGTAGGGAAGCAATGTAATTCTACGTGGTCATGTGACAGAGCCGTAGCTTGTCAAGCCTGAGTGTATAAAGACCAAACAAAACAAAAATGACCTCCCATTAGTATCCCAGATGAATCTAATCCCTTTAAATATTGGCAAGTCTGCTTGTGGGGCAGAGTCACTCATATCATTTTTTCCATTGGTGTAATTCTATTGACCTCAGTGGAATTGTTTTAGAACCACACTGGATTAATTAAGAAGAAAATCAGGCCCAAGGACATTCATATATTGCAAGTATCTCTCTTCCCTGCCCCCACAACCCACATATGGGGGGAATTAAACTGACACAATTGGGCTGGGTGTACATCCTTTCCCAAGGATTTTCCATTTAGCGGTAATTATAATTTTGTGCAGTGCAGTGTTGCCGCAGAACACAGCAGGGACTAAACTATTATTTATTATCACTGGTTATTAGCCAAGCTAAAATTGTAAAGCGAGCAAGCGAGAAAATCTCTCTCTCTCTCTTTTTGGTTATTTTTGTTACATATCTAATTAAACTTTTAAAGCTGCACAAGTGTTTTCCTGAAAGGATATATTTAAGATGCTTTTTTATTTAAGAGAGAGAGAGAGAGAAATGCAATTGGAACAACATTTGTTTTGTGTGGTAAACAGAAGCCTTTTGGCAGAAGAATCCTTTAGTTTTCAAAACTGCCAAGAATTATTTGCTTATCTGCAGAATTTCAACTGCTCTCTCTGCCTGTAAGTCATATGGAAGCAGAGCTGGAATAAACAAGATTCTGTAGCAGAACGGTTGGGCGTACTGTAAACATACATTATTAGGTTCACAGCCTAAGCAGTTTGCACTTCCCTGTTATTAAGAGGGGAGAAAGAAAAATGGGGCGGGGGAGGAGAGGAAGGGGGACGTTAAGTGAAGCCTGGATATTCTAATGTAATTTGGAAAGGGCTGCAGAGTTGTCTAAATGATAATGGTATTTGACAGTTTGATATGTATTTATAGCTGTTGCCAGCCCTGTCTGAATACTATATAGGATTATCAGGGATTTTGTGGGTTTATCACCACAGGCATGCAGGATTAACAGCCTGATGAAGTCAAAAAGAATTATTCAGCCAATCCTATCCATGTACTCATATTGCGCCCTTCACACAAGGTCCTGGAGCACTATATATATGTGTGCATAAAAGCACACAGTAACTGCCAAAGGGGGGGGGGAATCAAGTCAAAATAAAAACAGAAGTATTCAGTCTTCCCTTGGAATCGACAAGGAAGCCATGCTGCTGCCGAAAATCTCCCAGCCCAAACTGAAACCAAAAGGAATTTGCCAACTCGTGAAGGGAACGCCGACGACAACAACCTAGCCAGACTCTTAGCTAAGAATAATGAAATATTTAGGAGTGAAAGAAGAGTCAAGAGACTGCTTCGTCACGGCATCCACAAAATACCAGCAAGTTTTATGTGAAATCACAGTTATGGGTTTTTGTTTGTTGGTTTTTGGATGATTCTGTGGGATTGGCTGTATCAGATGAGCAGCATATCGGTTGACTTCGATGCCATTCTGACAAGCAAGAGGAAGAGCCAAAGCACAACGGTCGTTTGAAATTCACAATTCTCTGAATTTTGCAATGCTGTTCGCCAGCAACTAAATGTGTGCAAAAATGCTCCCATCAAGCCTGCATATATTAGTAAAAAGAACACACCAACATGCATTGCATTCGGGGAGATTGCTGTGAAAATTGCAAAGAAAGAGGAAAAATTTGTACCACAACACTGAATTTTCACAAAAACTTACAACAGCAACAACAACAACAACAACAACATTGCAGTGTCGAAAACTGAAGTTAATGTTGGGAAAATGAGAAACTGAGAGAACATGAAATGAACAGACTTGCACTTCCCTCATCAGATGGCAGCACCATTCCATCTACCCATACCTGGTCTATGGTCTATATTATGTGCCGCAAGCCCTATGTGGTCCCATCAAGGCAGGAAAAGGGGAATCTGGGACTCTCCATATGTCGTTGGCCTCCAACTCCCATGAACCTTAGTCAGCATAGCCAGCAGTCAGGGGTGATGGAAGTTGCAGTGCAGCAACATCTGGAGGGCCAAAGGTTCCCCTTCTCATCATTATGACAATGTAAACCATATAAAAAAATATTGTTTCCATTTACTTTGATATCCTCTTTGGGAATCAGTGGTTGAGGTCTGCAAGAGGCCTTCCATAACACACATGCAGAGAATGTGCCATGGAAGAAGCATTTCCTATGCAACAGAATAATAAATCCCAATTCTTGACACTCCAGATATGCTGAAGGCCCTACTGAGCTAACAAAAGCACTGATATGGCAAGAGCAAAACCATTGCTCTTAGGAATCTGTTTGAAATAACATGCTTATGCTTGCAGCAAATGGGGGGAAAGGCATGGCCGATGTACCTGTAGTTGGCAGGGAAGAAATGCTTCGCTGTTCAGATGCTGACAGTCTGAAATTAAATTAAAGAGCAGAAGATGGGAGGAACAAGGGAAGAGGAGGGGGGTTGCATTGAATGTGGGGAGGGAAGTGGTGAGTTTGGGGAAAGCGGGATGTTGGATCTATACAGCTTCAGGTTCAAGGAAATGGGTGCTTAAAATGAAGGCCAATTTAGTATTAATATTATAAGGAGGCATCCACTTCCCCCCTGGATGCTGACATATATACAGATTTATGCAGGGGTCATGTTTCTTCCATACCTAGGATAGCATCTAATCACAAAAGTCTACAAAGTTAGGATAACACCAGGGTATACTAGGGTTGCCACCCATCTCTAGAAAAATGTGATTGTCCTCCCCCCTTTTTTAAAAGAAAAATGCCCCTGTCCTGTTTAGACTTCAAATGGGACTCATTCATGGGGTTCAGGTGGCTGCGCACAACCATGCAAATGGGCCCCCCATTTAATGTGGGGAGCGGTCATTACAGAGAGAGGCTATAGAACCCAGACTCTTGGATAATAGCGTTGTCCCCAGTGAATCTCCATCCCCATCTCTCCCACTTCCTCATTCGTCATCTTCATCACCTCCTTTACGGATGCTGCTAAGCAAGTGCCCTCTGTCTCTGAGCTCTTTGCTCTCCTACTTTCAAGGCTCACCAGGTTCTGGGAGATGGAGGGTCTGGAATGTTTTCTAATAACACCATGTCAGCCAGCTGCTGCTCCAGTTCTGCCTCCTCTCCCATGATTTCCCAACTTTCCCCCTTATCTGTTTCTGAGCTGTAACCTCCCTCAAACCCCTGTTGTAACTCTATACTGTCTTCCTCTTCCTCCTCCCTGGAAGGGTCAGGATGGAGAGGCAGTCTCTACCACTCCTCCTCCTCTGCCCTGTCCCTGATAGAGACAAGGAGGGGGTTGCAGGGGCCTGGTCCAGTGTGGGAAAGAGAGTTTTTGCACAGGCAGAGGGGGCAAGGGTGGGTTGGATTCAGAGAGCGAGGGCTGGGGGTTGCACAGCCCTGGTGGAAAGTGTGGGGGGGGAGAATTCTTACGTGGTCTGGGGCAGGTGTGTGACAGACTGAGACTCAGAGTCAGAGAGTGAGAGAAAGGGGGAGTTGTATTTTCTGATCCAATTCATCTAAGGAAGTCAGATCATCCTCCACCAGGGCCAGGGCCTTCTCAGTGATGGCTCTGACCTGGTGAAATGCTCCGTCCTGTGAGACCAGGGCCCTGCAGGATTTCCGCAGGGCCAGTAAGACAGAGCTATTCCACCTGGCTTTCAATTTGTACTTCGCCTGATTTTTTTATTCCCCTTCATTCCCTCCACCTCCCCTTTTTATGAAGATTACCCTGCTCTGGGATGCCACAGCTAATTCTCCCCTGGTCTCCTCGCTGACTCAAATAGGACTAATTTAGCCAGCTAGCCCTGGTGATCATCTAATGTTTATTGGATAGATTTCCCCCCTAAATTAATTTTTGATTTTATTGTTATTCACGTTTTATACTGTATTTTATGCTGGTTTTTTCTAGCATCAGTTAAGTGTTTTAAATTTGTTGTTAGCTGCCCTGAGCTCGGTTTTCTGAACCGGGAAGGGCGAGGTATAAATAAAAAATTATTATTATTATTATTATTATTATTATTATTATTATTATTATTATCATCATTATCATTATATGCAGCAATGTTTCCTTAATGCTGCAATTCATCTTTCACCAGAAAGTGCATTACCAGTGCTGGCCACTGTGATGAAATTATGTAACTTGCAGCATCATTTGTGTAAATGATGTTGCAATTCCATTCAAAGGAAACACAATGCACACAGGGGAGGGGGGAGTAATCAAACACATAGCATTTGTGGAATGAAAGCAACTACAGTGAATACCAGGCAGGTCTGCTGCTTTTGGTTTCCATTCTGTACATGGGGCGAATAAGCAAACATTGGCAATTTCCACTCCTGTTTCTGTTTTCGTTGAAATTTTCAAACATCCCTGTTTATGATGCGGCAGATAAACTGGACCTGACATAATAACATGACTCATCAACCTGAGAAGTTTTCCTTTTCAAAAATGTTCTGTGTGGACTTGCATCAAGAAGAAAGGAAACCTGGGAGATTTGCATGGCCTCTGTTTGCGGCTTCTTGTCAGCCAAAAACTTCTCTCCATCTGCTTTAATTCTTGGAGCAACATCCCTATTTAACTTTTCAACTTCTCACCTGGGAGGTGGTTACATTATATATACATTTTAAAGCTAATGGCGTATCAAAGGCACAACTAAGGGAGCTGCCGACTGTGCGTGCATCATGGGGCTGAATAAATTATACATGTCACAGCAAACCGGATGCTTTGGGAAGAATATCTGAGGTGGCATTACTGCTGACAGAAGGAGATTCTCTTTCAGCTGAAAAGGCACTTGCTACTTTGGGAACCATGCGCCTCTCTCCGCTGTATTTCTGATGCTTTTAGAAGACAAAAATATGCTCACTTAATGCTGTGACAGCTGAAAAACATTTCCTTTGAATGTTTTCTTGATTTGATATTGAACATATGAGACGTATGGAAAGTGGGGGGTGGGGAGAGAAGTGAAGAGACACAAGGTAAAGGACAGTAAGAAAGAAAGAAAGAAAGAAAGAAAGAAAGAAAGAAAGAAAGAAAGAAAGAAAGAAAGAAAGAAAATTAAGTGGGAAGAGTTGGTTGGTGACTTCTCTTAGCATTGGTCTTCCTGAGAGCGAGCTGGATTGAAGCTTGCTCTCTGTTTACTTTTTCTACCTGTTTTCTACCTCTCTCTAGTATAATGGTTAGCAAACTTTTTCAGCAGGGGGCCGGTCCACTGTCCCTCAGACCTTGTGGGGAGCCGGACTATATTTTGAAGGAAAAAAAGAATGAATTCCTATGCCCCACAAATAACCCAGAGATGCATTTTAGATAAAAGGACACATTCTACTCATGTAAAAACATGCTGATTCCCTGACCGTCTGCGGGCTCGATTTAGAAGGCGATTGGGCCAGATCCGGCCCCTGGGCCTTAGTTTGCCTACCCAGGGGTTAGGGTATCAGACTAGGCCCTGGGAAACGCCAATGAAAAAGCCAGCAAGCCCCCCATACCAGCCCCCTCTGCCCTGCCCCATTCTGCCCCTTTTTGTGACATTTTGGACACGTTTTCAGGTCATTCTTGGGCTTGGCGCATTGTGCGTGTGCACAGCCGCACACATATCAGATGTGCCCAGTGCTTTTTTTTCTAGAACAGGGTTTCCCATACTTAGGTCTCCAGCCATAAGCCATACACTGATGCCCTGACTTTTAAATTGTGGTATGCTAACAAATTGACCCAAACAGCTTCATGAAATGAAACTTAGAAAGCATGTGGTTTAGTAAAATGTCAATCTCAGAGCGAATCTGGTTGCACTTGCTTATACAAATTACGACCCATTCAGGCATTCAAAGCATGTGATGATAATCGCATAAGGCAGATGCATATTTGCCCTTCAGCTGCCCCATGGGCTTCCTGCTCCCTGATAGTGACCACACATTTGGGGAAGGGCTGAAACTCAGTGCTAGAGCATGTGCTTGGCATGCAGAATGCCCCCTGTTCAATCCCTGGTATCTTCAGGTAGGGCTGAGAGAGGCTTCTGCCTGTTAACCCAGGGGGCCTCTGCCAGTCCACAATGCTGAGGCAGAAAGATAATTGATCTGGCAACTTCCTATGCTCCTGTGTTCCTGAAGCATGTTCAGTCCAAGGCCGCCAAATGACTACAAGGAGGCTGTTCCTGTGCGCTGAAACTCTGAGCTCTTAGGATTCATGCAGGAGACTATGCGCACTGGCAGGCTGCCCCACTGTAGACATCTTCCCAAATGCACGGACAGCATTGGGAATGGACCATCACCATCATCATCACTTTTAATTTGTATACAGTGGTGCCCCGCAAGACGAATGCCTCGCAAGACAAAAAACTCGCTAGACGAAAGGTTTTTTCGTTCGCGATTTGCCTCGCAAGACGAATTCCCCTATGGGCTTGCTTCGCAAGACGAAAACGTCTTGCGACTTTGTTAAACCGTTTAAACCGTGCTTCGCAAGACGAAAAATTTGCTAGACGGCAAAAATTGCGGAACGAATTAATTTCGTCTTGCAGGGCACCACTGTACTGTCTTTCTATCTCAAGGCAGTTTACAAGGTGAAGAAACAAAGAATGTACACCTTATAGCTGTCAACATTTAGAGGGGCCGGGAGGCCAGCTGGCAAGCCCAGTTCGGACGTCTCCTTCCATCGGCCCATGCTCCGACGTAAATCAGCAACCCGAACTTCAAAAGCCAGGGCATGCAATTAGCAGAGTGTACACAGAAGTAGGCGTAAGTCATGCTACAGCTACAGATTTATTAAACATAAATCAGAACAAAGAAACATGTCATCTATCTCACGTCGTCTGGGAGAGAGCAGCCAAAAGCAAAAGCTATACACAAACGGAAGTTCCCAGCATACTGTGCTGGAGTGTAAACAGATATGTGACATGCAACAATTCCACATGCCTGTTCCTTAAGGTGGAATGGAATTCTCAACAATAACAATCTAATGCAATACAAAAATGTGATAATAAAATATAACTTTAAAATAACCTGTTATGTACTGAAGTTCTCACCATGGGCCAGCAGGGGGATACTGTAGATAGTTATGCAAATGAAGGATCGAAAGTGACGTTCAGTGATTGGATAGTTTTAGAAATTTGCAACAGTTACATTGTTTTGGAGCTCTATATAAGCAGGCTGACTGAGCTCTTCAGTTCAGTTCTGTCCAGCTTACAAATAAAGAGCTGCTTTGGAAGAATCGCTGTGTCATCTGCAGTGGCGTAGCGTGGGTTGTCAGCACCCGGGGCAAGGCAAGTAATTTGCGCCCCCTAACCCGTGAATTTGCGCCCCCTAACCCTAACCCCCAGATGTTGCGGCCAGTGCGGCCGCCCCCCCCCCTGCACCCCCCACGCTACGCCACTGGTCATCTGATATGTTCACCCACAACTTAACATAACCTACATAAAATAAAGTAACATTCAACCATCATTAGAATTCGTTGTTGTTTAGTCGTTTAGTCGTGTCCGACTCTTTGTGACCCCATGGACCAGAGCATGCCAGGCACTCCTGTCTTCATCATTAGAATAGTATAGTATAATAATATCAACATATAAAAATGAAACAGAAATCCACATTTAACAATTACAATAAATAATTTCTAAACTACAATCAGTAAAGCAATGGCAGGCCACAGTGCATAAAATAATACGATACAAATTGAGAAGCAGAGACTGGAGGGTGGAGCGAGGCAGGTGGAAGGAGGCCTTGCCTGATGAAGTCTCTCCCTCATGGGGTGTGACGATGGGAGGGAGGAGAAGGAATGCAACCCTGCTTTCCTGCCTCACACAATTGTGTATCTCGAATGTCCAAATGCGGCTCATGGGACAAATCGATGCCTTCCCTCCCACACACATGTGAGAAGCCAGACAGGAGGGAAGCGTTTTTGCTTCAGAGGACCCCCTCCCCATCTCCCCAAATCCCGTTCATCTCTAGGAATCTCATTCGGTTCACTATAAGCCATAGAGAGAGCCAAGCCGCAGGATCGGATCCCTCTGCACCTCTCTCAAAGCAGGAGCCAAAGAGGAAATGTCCACTTCACACACAGGTGGGGGCGGCTCAGTGACACTTCAGGCTCCCAAATGAAACTGGCAATGAAGGGCAAGGCACGGACGGTCCGGGAATCAGCGTATTTTTACACGAGTAGAATGTGCCCTTTTATTTAAAATGCATCTCTGGGTTATTTGTGGAGCATAGGAATTCGTTCATTTCCCCCCCAAAAAATATAGTCCGCCCCCCCCCCACACAAAGTCTGAGGGACAGTGGACTGGCCCCCTGCTGAAAAAGTTTATTGACCCCTGACATAGGCTACCAATGAGAGAGATGACATGGTGACCCTGTTTAGGGACGTTTTTAATGACTGATTTTTAATGTATTTTTAATCTTCTATTGGAAGCCGCCCAGAATGGCTGGGGAAACCCAGCCAGATGGGTTGGGTAGAAATATTATTATTATTATTATTATTATTATTATTATTATTATTATTATTACTACTCATTGAGCTGCCCCCTACTCCAACAGCTTCACCTTACCCTCATAGCAATTGTAAGTAGAAATACCGATACTCCCTTCTTAGTCAACTGCTTTGCCGTTGCCATGCAGACACGCCCGGGGATTCCCCCCAAGTCTCGCGGGGGCAAGGGAAGCAAGGGATGTGGGAGGATCCTGCCTGCAACACCCTCTCCGCTGCAGGGGCGGAAAGGGCTTTGCTTCAATCTTATATACGTCTGTTGGTTTGAAATCACTTTCACTTTCATGATGTTCTCAAAATAATCTTGGTTTGATGGCTGTTTGGTGACGTTGAGGCTCCTGTAGCTTCAATTGTTGAAGAGATCATTTCAGCAGCTGTAGCTTTACCTGGTCAGATATCCCCAGGTTCCCACACCAAGTCCCATGGGAAGAGGGAAGTTTCAGTTTATAGTTAGGAACATAGGAAGCGGTCTTAAAGTGAGTCACACTCATTTGTCCATCTTGTTCAGCATTGTCTACACAGCCCTCCGGGCAGAAGTCTCTTCAACAGCACTTCCTGGATACAAACAGAATTAAACCTAATACTTTCTACTCCTAAACCATGGTTTTGATCCACATTAAGTCTCTCTGAGTGGAGGGAGGAATGGAGAAGTTCAGATAACCTGGTCATCTCCATGATATATATATAAATGTTGAATTATCCCACCTAGAACTGAGAGAATCCTAAATGCTTATCTACCAAGAAAAGTCCCAAAGATTGTGGTATTTTATACTTTTAATATTGCCATTCCAGATTAGGGATGCTGTTTAAACAGGAAAAAAGCCACCAGTTCAGCCCACAGTGATTCAGCAGTCATGGCAATAGTGTTGCTCCAGCATTATAGATGCAAACATCTTGTATGTTTCATTGACATGGGAAAGCAACCTATTTGTTTTGATTTTTTAAATGAAAGATTTAGAGAAGGATGAAACGCAAACCAAATTGTATTTTCCAGGAAAATAACAGGGGTGGGGGAAAACAGAATTCACTTAGCATATAAAAATATTACATGGCATTATGAAATGAATGTGCAGATGCTTTGGCGGTAATGGCAAGCTGAGAGTGGAAAACACGGAATTGCATTCTAATATGCTTAAACATTTTGCTCTGAGAAGCAGAAAATGGAAAAGTTTGGAACAGAAAACATATCTCCGTTGGAAATTACAATAAAATGATACCGACTCAGAAATATAGGCATTATTTTTACATCTTACTTGTTGGGTTGTCAACTGACCAGGAAAAAAAATATATTGCCGCTTTTGGACAAGTTGGTTGTGTTTGGATGTCAAATCAAACTGGTTTATTG